>NC_090933.1:572403638-572707335 GCF_040938575.1 Ambystoma mexicanum | reverse complement strand
CCTACTCACACCAGACTATGCCTCAACACCCTTGATATCAGAATGCAGCGCAGACCTATGTCAAATTCGGGCATGCCGGACACATAGCGAGTCTATAGCACTCACGCCATCTGCTGAATCCTCTCAACACCCACCCACATGCCTGTCTTCACAGGTTGCTGTCTACCAGAGCCTGGGCAGCCCTGCTAAGCTTTATTTGGCAAAAAGAAACACACACATCCTAAGTTTACTCCTTGACCTCCAACACTCTTTTTTTTGATATAACATTTTTTATTGTTTTTTTGACATCATCAAACACAACAACAATATGTAGTCGACATTTGGTCACCACACATAACCCTTTAAACATTTATAACATTTAAACAATCAGGTATACATTTCTTTCCGGCTTCAGGTTTCTGTTTGCATATATTGTAAACTTGTTACATCTAGAGTTTCTCAAAGTCGTTCCGATGGCTTATATCAATTCACAGGTCAGCGCTCAGTGTCTCCATGTCTGTTCTTTGCTTGCCTTCAGCTATCCTCCCATTTTTGCCATATCTTGGCCGCTTTCTCTGGGCATCCTCTTGTAGTGTACACTCTCACCTCCATTGGGATACACATGTCCACGTCTGCTACCCATTTGGTGTATTGTGGCGGTGTGGGCGAGCCCCATAGTTGGGCTATGTTTCTTTTGGCAAGACTCGTAGTCGTTGTAAACATGAGTTTTTCAAATCTGGATAGCTCTATATCCGCAACTATTCCCAGTATCAGGAGTTTGGGGTCCATCGGTATTTCGCGGTCAAGTACTGCTGAAAGCTTATCGCAGCATTGTTGCCAAAAGTCTTGTATCTGCGGGCATTCCCATAGGATGTGGAAAAAGGTACCCCTCATCTGGTGACATCTCAAGCAATTGGGGTCTGTCGCTCTTCCCCACTGGTGCAGGGCCTCCCTGGGATAGTAAACCCTATGTAGGATTTTCAACTGTACTAGCCTGATCCTGGCTGAAATTGCTGATTCCCGGGGGTGCATGAGTGCCATTGTCCAGTCTTCCGCTTGTATTTGACCCAAATCTCTTTCCCACTTCTCTTTAAGTCCTGTGAGTTCTTTCGTGGCAAATGAATTGATGGCATTGTACATTGTGGAGGTTACTTTATGCCCAATCCGTTCCATCACTATATTCCTCTCGATCGGGGTGCATTCCGGTATATTTGGAAGATCTATTTCGCTTGCGGTAAGTGCATGCCTTATTTGTAAGTAGTGGAAGTGCTCCGTGGTGGGGAGGTCGAATTCGTCCTCCAGGACTTGGAATGTCTTGATTTCGCCATCCTGTACCAGGTCTTCTAGTGTTTGTATCCCCGCCTCCTCCCAGACCGCCCATTTGGGAATGTCTTTAAGTTCCGGGAGGTGTTTATTCCACCACAGGGGTTGTTTCAGAGTGACTCTTCCTTCCCATCCTAGGTATTTATGCGCATCCGTCCAGATCTGTGTTCTCTGAGCCACCATTGTGGGTGTAGTTTGTCGGGTTTTCTTTTGATACAGGCTTTCTAGCGGGGTGACTCCATGATCCGCTTGGGCATCTGCTCTGTTGTGTGGTATCATTGGATCAGCATGCAGGCTATCATCCACTACCGACATTTGGGCAGCCCAATAATACGTCTGCAGGTGTGGCAGCCCGATTCCTCCGTCCCACACTGAGCGCTGAAGGGTTCTGAGAGCAAGACCTCCAACACTCTTGACTTCAGTCCTCCAAGGGCGTTCCCACTAACAGCGTTTTGAGACCATGGTTGGTTTTTAGTTTGGACTTATATATGACATACAGGGTGTGTTATGGCTGGCTATTTTCTATAAAGCCTTAGGTTTATGATAGACAGCATTATATTTGGAGACCACAACATTGTGATTAATTTAAAGTGTTGCATAAACATGAGAGTATACATTTGTGATGGCAAATGTACCCACTTGCGTCAACTCCTTTCTTTTCTGTTCAAAGTTATTCGGAAAAGTGACATTGGTTATTTAAACTGACATTATTTTCTTCAGATTAAATGGGACAAACTAACTTATTTCTTACTCAACTTTAAGGGCTGCATAATCCGTTCAGGATTTATCAATGGAGGAAAGCTTGCTTTCCACAGGTCAAAAAATAAGACAATGGGCCTCCTTACACGGATGGCGGTGAACCATGGCGCTATTAGCGCCATGGTTCATGCCGGTAAAATACCGGCACTGCCTTGGTGGAAAGGGGAATTACCGGCCTATTCCAAGGTTGGCGGGGCGGTAATTCCCCTTCCACCATTGCCCTTCCCCATTCCCATTTTTGCCCCATAGGGCTCTATGGGAATGGGGAAGGCGCTAATTACGGTACCGCAAACTGCGGTACCGTAATTAGCACCAAAGTCCCTTAGCGGGTTGCAAAAAGCAGGCGTTAAATTCCCCAACCCGCAAAGGGACCTCGTAGTAAGGCGGTAAGGATTTACCGGCACCGGTAAAATACCGGTACCGGTAAACCCTTACCACCATCCGTGTAATGAGGCCCAATGCCAGTTAATCTTAGAAACACATTGTACAGCATGTCACAAATCCTTGCATAACTCCAGAGTTAATTTACATTGCTAGTGCCACACAATATTATACATTGCAGAGTCCCGAATTCTGGGTCATTCTATTTTAAATACAGTTCCACAACATTTCCCTTAATGCAAAGTCCACATTCAGTGTCATAGTTTGTTAGGACTTTACTAAAAGACTTAGAGTTGGGTTCAGCGGTTTAACTATTTATTGGGACATATATCTAAAGGTACAGGTTTTATTGAACTCCTCTTTGCTTTATCTGTTAAGTCAAGATACAGTTAGAAACATCAACCACTAAAGACATCCCTGTTGCCCCCATATGTCCCCTGCTTTCAAATCCATCTAAGGCAATCTTGTTCTGGATTGTGAAAGGATTCTACATCAGGCTCCCCGCTAGTTGAGAATTTCTTAAGGGGTTTTCCATCAGAAACTTCCAGGTGGAACCCCAAATCTGCTCTTTTCTTATTGGACATGCTCCCTTCCCCTGCGGATTTTCCATGAACTCTTCCTGTGTTCTATGTGTTCTGACTTAAATGCTTGATGAACAGCAGCCACACAGCATCGTTAGATGCCACATTTCCTCATTGGATGGTTCTGTTTAGATACTGACACTCCCGATTATCCTCACCTTAATTTTGATTAATTACATATATTTTTCCATGTGACATTGTTAGGTTTTATTCTCCTCCAATCTGGATTTAAGATCAAATTGGACAGAAATCTATTTTTCTGTGATCATTTCTGTTATGAAATTATAACATTATTATGACATATATATTTAATATTGTAACAGGATTCTGAAGCTTTGAATGCACTTCACATTCCAATATGAGAATGTAATTGACATATGTAAATCTATTAACAATTCACACCAATTAATATATTGTGTGAATAAGCGTATGATGGGGATCACTTTGCTGAATTAAAATGTGTGTCTATATATATTTTTTTTTTAACTAAGTGTGTATAGGTTTATTCTACAACATTTCACACAAAACACACTAATGCAATATATTAAACATGAATATGTTTCAGAGTAAAAAATGTCATATACAAGAGTTAAAATTTTAAACAGACACATAAAAAGGACAAGCAATAATTAAACATATTGTCTCATATCATGCTTCCACAGTTTAAAAACAATGTTAGAAACAATTATGGAATTGACAAATATAAGAAATGGCCAAAATTGGTTAGTATTAATCTGCTGAGATCATACACAGAATTAGTGAGTTTATTCATGTATATAGGAACATTGTTGTGAAACCAATAAAGAAAGTTACAAAAATAGAAAAATTAATGTATATCGGAAGCATCACAGAGCACTGAGTCATTAAATAACCTGTAGTTTGCAGGTCCAAAGAAACATACTCTGCATGTCCAAGACTCAGATGGAATTTTATGCCATGGATTAATAACCATGAATGATGGTAATAAATCATTATTATTATTATTATTATTATTATTATTATTATTATTATTATTATTATTATTAATAATAATAATAATAATAATAATAATAATAATAATAATAATAATAATAATATGTTTGTATAGCGCTACAAACCCTCAGGTATCTGAGCGCTGCTTATTATTACCCACGGTGTGCGGTGCTCATTTATCAACCTCGGAAGGATGAAAGGCTGAGTTGGGCCCTCCTGGGATTTGAACCTGCGTCAGCAGGCTCTGCATGGATGCCAAAGGGAACGCTCTACTTGCTGTGCTATCTGACCGGAATCTAAGAATTGTTTTGAATCTCCATAGCTGCCTGTCAGAAGAAATCACTACATATTTAGTTGGTGCAAGATAAATTAAACTTTGCTACGCATGCATCCCAAGAGTATGACTTTTGGTTTTCAAATCAGGCAAAGTGTTCAAACATTATGACTGAGGGCCTCATTACGACCCAGGCGGTAAGTTACCGCCTGGGCCGTGACTTTACCACCATGGCGTAAACTACGTTTACGCCATGGTGGTTGGCGGACTTACCGCCCCATTCCGACCTAGGCGGGGCGGTAAGTCCCCAATCCCCATTTACCCTTCCCCATTCCCATTTTTGCCCCATAGGGCATAATGGGAGTGGGGAAGGCGTTAATTACGCCACCGTAAATTACGGTGGCGTAATTAACTCCATGGTCCCTTAGCGCCATGGATTTTAACACCTGCTAAAAGCAGGTGTTAAAAGCACCATGGCGCTAGGGGACCTCGTAATCAGGCGGTAAGGGTCGGCGCTGTTAACGCTGCCGTAAACCCCTTACCGCCTGAGTTGTAATGAGGCCCTGATAAAGTTATTTCATGCTGTTGCCTGTCAAATGAATCAATGTTTTTACTACATATTTCAATAGCTTTCCATTGCATATTTCCATGGAAGTTAATCATTAACTTCAATTCTGAACTATTCTGTACTAATGCAAAAGGATCCTAGGCCATAAAGCAGACACACACTGGATAATGGGTTAGGGCTCAGCCTTACATCAACGGGACATAACAGAATTACATTGTCTTTTGAAGCTTTTGTTCACTAAAAGACATACCCAGGACTTTCTATGCCTGCTTGAACTGTGAATGGCAGGATAATTACAGAGGAACCCAAACAATTCTCTGACACACAACGCATTGCACCCTCCATTATAGATCATGCCATACATACAGACACATATTCACGCCATGAGTGGGACAAAGGAGACAGGAGTGTAATGTAGGGTCAGTACATGGTGATTAGATCACAGTCAGGCAAACATATGCTTAGGCCATCTTTTAGTATAACCGTTTTTAATATCACACGATAGATTATATACACCTGTGTTTTTTTCTTCCAGGGTCCCAACATAACATATGGCCATGAGGAAGGGGGTGGAACTACGTAACTGCCAAAACGTCTGCATGCTCCAAAAAGAGAAATGATTTTCTTCATATTCTGAGACACAGGACGTAGACCTGGATGTAAATCAAGTCTTTATATTGACTTGGATCTAAATCAAATGTTTATTTTGGGTTTTAAGTGGTGCTCACATCACGAGGGGTTTTAGGGACACGACTGTATTCATTTAATAATGTTGTCACGTTTAGGATACATGGAAAATTGTAATTGCCCAACCTAGCTCTGATGTTGAAGAAGCAAGGTATACCGGAATGGTTTTGAAGGAGAAACCATGTTGATGAAAAAGAACATGGAATACATTTGATTGCACTAAATAATTAAAGGTGATACACAAAAAGAAGCAACCAATAAACTTGAATAAGATTGGTCAGTAACTAAGATTCCGGAAAATTGTTTGGCATTTATTGCAGTAGGAATTGACAGAAATTGGGAATTGGTAAACATGTTGTGTACATTTGTGTAAGAATGAAGTGTGAAACTGCAAACCTGGTGTTTCTGGAATCACAAAAGGGTATATTTTCTTGCATTGGAATACCCATATCTGCAACTTTTTGGCTCAGCTGATGGATTTGTTACTGATTAATGGTGGGTTATATTATACCAGACAACTAACCTCCGAACCTCTTGTCTTGCAAACTGAATTCAACATGCACAGGCCAGATTCAAGCTACATTTTACCTTTTTCACATGACATAACACAGACATCAATGCAAGGTCTATTTCATACTTAGTAAGACGTTAAAAGGCCTATCAACAATTTACTTTAAACTGCATGATATATTGTATACAATAACTCGTCATTTGCTAAAAGGATATTTAAAAATATACTTTGTGGGTCATGTATGTAACATTGCTGCACAATGGAACAATGTTTGCATGGAATGTTTGCTTGAAAATGTTGTTTTTTGTGTGATTAATTGTACGAGGATGATTTGCAAAATACATATTATTTAGTAAGATATGTTTTCATATATATTAAAATGCAGTGGTACAAAACTATAGCAAAGAAACATAAAATGTGCTGCAAGATCCATGCAAACGACTATCGGCAGTAAAACGGGCACACAAACTCGTATGCATCCATCTTTCAACCATGCAGCAATCTAAAAAGTCAGTACAATTTGCAGGATATATTGAGCAATTACCATTTTGGAATCTAGCAAGAGGAAACAGTATGCATCTGAACAACACATCAGTGTGCACTTGATGTTTTATATGTGCACAATCATCAACGTTGCTAGGATTAGGGACTCAATCTCCAATATACAGAAGCAAACTCTACCTACCAGTTTATATATTATACCAACACCTCTCAACCTCATTAAAAAGTTAACTGGTCGATTCATGGAAATAATACACGCTGAAATTTTTGACGCAAGCGTGCCAAAGCGTGCGAATCGCAGTGCCAGTGCGAAAATCGCAGCGAAACCCGCGCACAGCGATTCATGGAAGTCTGTGCGCGAGGAAATTCCAGGATGTGCACCGCAATTCTGCGTGGGGCATGCTGGCGCACACGTCTTCAAACCGCGTGCGCTAAGCGCACAGCAAAAGCGCACATAGCGCGGCGCACACAACAAAAGTAGGCGTAACACGGGGCGCGGAATGGGGAACAACGCGTGAAAATGTGGGCGTCACGGGGGAAGTACAGGAGGCAAGTGCACGGAACGCCCACACGCTCGCCTACAACATGTATTCATGGAATCGAATAGGGCAAACCAGCGCACGGGCAAAGATGCGCACAGGCCTAAAAACGTCCGCCACACGAAGGCAGGCGGTAGCGTCCCTGCACATGAAAGAAATGTGCGCCAAAATGTGCACTAACAAAAAGCATGTATATACAGCCATGATGAATGTCCCATACTGTGGCCCTCTAGGACAAATGACGTGAAAAGG
The DNA here is from genome assembly GCF_040938575.1 of Ambystoma mexicanum. Classification (NCBI taxonomy): domain Eukaryota; kingdom Metazoa; phylum Chordata; class Amphibia; order Caudata; family Ambystomatidae; genus Ambystoma; species Ambystoma mexicanum. The sequence goes on along the minus strand of NC_090933.1, from coordinate 572,700,008 downwards.
GATACACGACACTGACACCCGCTGTGTGAAAAATAGCGTGTGCGTGTATTTCGGGGGTGCGCGGGAAGTCCTACACGCGATTGGTCCTGGGGGAGCGGGTACGTGTATTTCAGGGATTCGCGTGAAGTTTCACACGCGATTGGCATTGGGCGAGCGGGGTACGTGTAAATCTGGGGTGCGCGGGAAGTTTCGCACGCGATTGGCCTGGGTACGTGTATTTCAGGGGTGCGCAGGAAGTTTCACACACGATTTTGCTCTCAGAGCGGGGAATGTGTATTTCGGGGGTGCGCGGGGAGTCCTACACGTGAATTGGCAGTGTGGGTCCCCCCAGGTGTCCCCTCTACCCCCTCCACGACCCCTGCAGGCAGCCCACACCACAGGGGACTACCCTGTACCCCTGGTCATTTCCCACAGGCAGCCCATCCACCATGGGCATGCCCCCCAGCCAAGGCACATGTCACCTTGCAATATGATCAACAACTCATGTCCCCCTGCACCCCCACCCCCCAGCAGTGCAGGGGCACCTGCCAGCAGGCCCCCACTCATATCCCACTCATGTCCCCCTGCACCCCCACCCCCCAGCAGTCAGGGGCACCTGCCAGCAGGCCCCCACTCATATCCCCTTGCACCCCTACCCCCCAGCAGTGCAGGGGCACCTGCCAGCAGGCCCCCCCTCATGTCCCACTCATGTCTCCTTGCACCCCCACCCCCCAGCAGTCAGGGGCACCTGCCAGCAGGCCCCCACTCATGTCCCCCAGGACCCCCACCCCCTAGCAGTCAGGGGCACCTGCCAGCAGGCCCCCAATCATGTCCCCCAGCACCCCCACCCCCTAGCAGTCAGGTGCACCTGCCAGCAGGCCCCCACTCATTTCCCCTTGCACCCCCACCCCCCAGCAGTCAGGGGCACCTGCCAGCAGGCCCCCACTCATGTCCCACTCATGTCCCCCTGTACCCCCACCCCCCAGCCGTGCAGGGCACCTTCCAGCAGGCCCCCACTCATGTCCCCCAGCACCCCCACCCCCCAGCAGTCAGGGGCACCTGCCAGCAGGCCCCCACTCATGTCCCCCAGCACCCCCACTCCCCAGCAGTCAGGGGCACCTGCCAGCAGGCTCCCACTCATGTCCCACTCATGTCCCCCAGCAGGCCCCCACTCATGTCCCCTTGCACCCCCACCCCCCAGCAGTCAGGTGCACCTGCCAGCAGGCCCCCACTCATGTCCCCCTGCACCCCCCTGCACCCCCACCCCCCAGCAGTGAAATGGCGATTCCATGACACAAACCAAAAGTCAACTATGTACATCAACACATGTCCGCCACACGAAGGCAGGCGGTAGCGTCCCTGCGCATTAAAAAAATGTGTGCTATCAAAAAGCACGTATATACAGCTCTGATGAATTTCCCATAAGTGGCCCTCTAGGACAAATGACGTGCAAAGGGGTATGTGACAAACACGGACACCCACTGTGTCAACAATAGCGTGTATTTCGTGGGAGCGCGGGAAGTTTCACATGCGATTGTGCCTGGGCGAGCGGGGTACGTGTACTTCACGGGCTCACAGGAAGTTGGGCTCGCGGGAAGTTTTACACGTGATTGGGCCTGTGCGAGCGGGGTACGTGTAAATCTGGGGTGGGCGGGGAAGTACAGGAGGCAAATGCGCGGAACGCCCACACGCACGTGCCAAAAAAGATGCGCTAATCCGGAAACACGTACGCCAGCAGGAAGCAGGCGTACATGGACCCGCGCAGCATAAAAGTGCATGCAAACAACAAGCAAGCTCAGACGCCAAGATGAACATACCGTTCCTAGCAGCAGTGGTCGTGGGATACCGCAGGAGGAAAAGGATAGTGAGGCCCAGAATTTTCACACCCAGAACCAGCCTTTTTGGCATGCCTGATGACCAGGTGTATGGGAGGTACAGGTTTCCACCTCACATAATACTCAACCTGGTCAGTGAGTGGGAGGATGACCTCACATCACCCACCCTCTGCTCCCAAGCACTCAGCCCCCTGGAGAAGGTCCTCAATGTACTGCACTTTTTGGCCACCGGATCATTTCAGCGGACAAGTGCCACAGTGGGGGGGTGTCACAGGCCACGCAGTCACGCTGCCTGCACCAGGTCTTGGCCATCATGACTGCAACCCCATCAGTGCGCAGGCACATATACCTGCCCAGAACACCTGCAGAAAGGCAGGCTGTCATCCAGGATTTCTACGGGGTGGCACAATTCCCCAAAGTCCTAGGTGCCATCGATTGCACCCATGTGGCCCTACGTCCCCCCAGGGCATCAGAGCACATCTATAGAAACCGCAAGCACTGGCATTCCATCAACGTGCAGGTAGTATGTGATGCCAAGGGAATCATCACCTCAGTATATGCCAACTATCCAGGGTCCACCCACGACAGTTTCATTTACAGAATGTCAACCCTAAACCGGGACCTAGGAGCTGGGCGGCATGGCGATACATGGCTGCTTGGTGAGTATAAATGCCACAGCACATGCATGCATGCCAGATACTGAGTCATGTCACAACCCCACTAATGATACACATCACCACCTCCCCAGGGGACAGTGCCTACCCTCTGAGCACCCACATGATGACGCCAATTCGGAACCCCACCACGCCACCCGAGGTAAGATACAACACAGCCCATATTGCAACCCGGGGCATAGTGGAGCGCACATTCGGAGTGCTCAAGTCACGCTTTCGCTCCCTTGACCGTTCTGGTGGGCAGCTGTTATACGCTCCCCCAGTAATGTGCAGGATCATAGTGGCAGCATGTGTCCTGCACAACGTTGCAACACGCCTGGGGCCTGCCAGTGGACATGGTGGTGCCCCCACATCCCCAACCACAGGCACGCCCGCTGCACATGGGAGGGGAAAGGGCACGGGGTGAGGCAGCCCGAACACAGCTGGTGGCTAATTACCTAACTTAGAATCACACCCCTGTGGAGTGCACACAGCCCTGCCACATACCAGCTGACAATCAATGATGATGACATGAGGGACAGTCAACTGTCACAACCATACCATCCGGAGATTGGTCACCTGGAAGTGTCACAATGTGTGCATCCCTACCTACAGAAACACCACCAATGCTGTGTCATAAAAAGACACATATGCTGCTAAATGCATGACCCCCTTGCAAAATACAACATGAGAACAGTGCCATGTCACCCAACCCCTCCCCAGCACCGCCACCCAACACACCATGGCATGTCATGCTATGTGAGAGCAAACAAAGAAATCCCAAAAACCTGACACAAGTGTCACAAAGTACAGTATCCCTAATGGAAACTGGCCACACACAATATGCTCCTAGTAATGTTGAACTAACAACACACATGACCAAATACATACCAACTAAACAATGCATCTAGACAAGTTCAAACATTTCTAAAACATGACAGTACCAAGTTAAAGTAGTCGTAGTCATACAACCTGAATATGCCACCACATCGCCCCCTTCAAACTGTAGTCTTGCAGCCTTCAAAACTGGTCTGTGTACTGCATACAGCATGAAGAGACATGGAAGCCAAATCATACTTTAATACACCATGCAGTGTACAATACAACAACAATATACACAAGGAATGTCTACACAGTATTGACTACAGACTGCCCACACAGCTCATGGGAGCCCAACGTCACTGTGTACATCACTGTCACTTGGTCACACCCTTTGCAAGCCCATGGAAACGGGAAGCAGGAGGGGCGTGTGTCTCACAAAACCAAGCATCTAACCCAAACTCAGGACAAGCCTGCATGTGCCCAGCCGGAATACAGTGGATGCCCACGGGAGCCACACAAGGCAACACACTGTCAAACATTTTTTCAAAAATCAAAATTCAAAAATCAAAAATCAAAATTCAAAAATCAAAAATCAAAAATCAAAAATCAAAAATCAAAAATGGCCATGTGGGGGCCGGGGGGGGGGGGGGCACCCAGGAGGTCCGAGGACAGGGCGCGCACCAACAGCCACATGTGTGGATGTTGGGGAAAAAAACACCTCCATGGGCTCATGGCCTGCACGGCTATGCCAATGTGGGAGAACTGCTGCCGTCGCTCTCATGACCCTCTGCTGCTGCATCAGGAGGTGGTGGTGCTATGGGAGGCAGCCCACACAAAACCCTGGTATGGTCCTCCATGGCAGCAAGCATGCGGGTGTGGAAGGTCTCGTTCTGGAGGTTTATAGTGCGGAGATCCCCATGCAACACCTGACGTGATGCCTGGATCTCCTCCCGAGTTGCCCGCATCTCAGCTGAGAGCGTACTTGTGAAGTGCTCCAGCCGCTGTTCTGCCCTAAAATTAGCGGAAGTCTCAAGCTCAAGAAGAGTCTGCCTGAGGTTATGGAGTTCTTTACTCAGGGCTTCCCTGTGGGCCTGGGACTCTATTGAGATGGATTGGCGCAGAGTCTCCAGTGCCGCCCGTCGGTCCCTGTTGGACACCAACATGTCTTCCATGTGTGATTGGCAAATGGAGTCTGTTGCCTGCTGTAGTTGCTCCATCTGCCTTTCAGGGGGGATAATGGAAGTGGCCACCCTCTCCATTGCCTGAGCCATCATTTCAACTGATGCTGCCTGTTGGGTTGCCATAGCGTACATGGAGTTTTCCCTTACGCTATTGCGTGGTGGCGTACGGCCACCATGTCGACAGGCACCACACCTGTTTGGGGCAAGGCGATGTGCACCTTGCTGTGCTGGCACCGCCTGAGGCTGCAGGACTGCATTCCCCCTCTGATCTGCTGGCCCAGGAACAGGATCAGATGCTGTGGAGTGTGACCCTGCATCCGTAACCGTCAAAGGCGCCTCTACCAACACTGACATCCCATAGAGGGATCTACCCCGGGTGCAGGTGTGTTGGACAGAACAGAATCCCTGCCAGAAACACTTACCTGTGACGGCACATAGGTCTCATCATCCGAATCAGCACCTGAATAGAGGTCTGGGGAGGTGTACCCAGAGACAGCCCTGGAAAGTATGGTCTGCAGGAGGATTGGGTTCTCACCCACCACCACACCACATCTCCCGCTGGTGGCCGGTCGCGCCTGGGATTCCTCCTGGGTCTGCACCATCTCCTCGACCTCAACAGCATCAAGTGCGTCATCCCCTGCAAAAACATGAAAGAGAAAAATGGAAACAGGCATTAGCACCATAGCACACAAATAGGCCTGTCAAGCTACAGAACAGTACATTATTCACACATGTCCCACATGACTATAACCCTCCCATGCCTGCACTGTCACTGAGTAGTATGGGGAGGCAAAAGGCAGACACTAATGACACCAATATGGGAGAGCAACACATTTGCTGCATGCTGGGTAGCACTGCCATCACACATTGGCCTGTGAGTGGCATGTCCAATACACATACATGACACATGGCAGCACACAGATGGCATTTAGCATAGCCATGGTACATTTGACAAGTACAGCCATATGTCAGTGATTGAGTACTGTCACCCATCCATGTGAGATGGACATGATGACATGAAAAATGCTGCATACTGTGACTAAGTACACATGTGCCACTCACTGCAACACATGCAAGGTACAAGAATACAGTAATAGTTGTCTGATCTATTTTTCGTCACATTGACATCACAGGAAACATCTGTCATTTTCCACATGCAAACAGGCACTCATCTAAACATTTGTGCTGGCCAATACTCCATCAGCCTGAATGATCTCATTGCGTACAGAACCAGGTAAAGCATTGCCCCAGTGTGGCCAGTAAACAATGACCGAAGCATATCACATATGTCACAATATGGTTGATAAATGTCTAGCAAAAAAGGGGAGAGTGGAAAATATTATCCTGAAGGCACACTTACAAATTCTGACCAATGTAGTTGCAAGATGGCAGTACAAGGTCAACTGCACAATTGTGGACCTAATAGGATACTGTGGGCAGAAGGGATGCAGTCATAGCCAAATACAAGGCACGTGATCCCATGTGAGGAAGGAAATGGGTGACCCATAACACTCTTGAGTACACACCCTCAACTGGCACTCAATCAAAACCCGTCACCCAAAATACATACACATGCACTAAACACACACGCATGGGCACTCACCGGACAATGCTTCGCAATCAGGTAGTTCTCCCACACCTCGGATCTGTTCCTCTGTGACGAAGGTACCAGCAACAGACTCATGTTCCGTGAGTTCGTTGTCCTCTTGTGGAGACCCACCGCCAGTCACCAGAGTAGCGGCATGATTTGAGGCCAGCTTCTTCTTTGCTCTGCATTTCATGTCGTTCCACCGCTCGTAGCAATCACCAGCTGAGCGCCTCACAAATCCAAGGGCACTTATGCGGTCTGCGATGATCTGCCAGTGTGCCTGACTTTGACCAGGTGTGGTCTTGCACCCTGCAGTCAACAGCATTTCGTGGCTATGTGCCGACACATAGCCCACAAGTGCATCAAGTTCCGAATCATTGAAGCAAGGCTTCCTTGAGGTACAGGAGTGTGTAGCCGTGCCTGGGGTCTCAGCCTAACGCTGCTCTGGTCAGTAGGGGCAGAAACACCAGTGGACTGGGTAGTTGGAGTGGAATGCACAATGACCATAGGACTTGGTGCAGGGATTGTCTGAAGTGGGATGTTGGCAGGGGGAACATCAGTATGATGGACCAGGACCGACACAGTCCTGGCTGGGAGAGTCAGAGCTGGGGTGGATGGAGCTGCAGCTGCCATTGCAGCCTCACCACCCTGCCTACTTGGGGCAGCAGATGACATAGCTGCCCCAGATCCACGTGGCTTGATGCCAACAACTTGCACCGCCACACGTGGCTTAGACTTGCTGACCTGGAAGTCAGCCAGGGAGTCATCCTGTGCCAAGTCAGGTGCCACAATGGCCTGGTCCAACAAGGGCTGAACTGGGATGGTCTGAGCCACGTTTCCCTCAACCATGGGGGGGGCATGAGTGTCCCTGATTGGTCCTCCACACATGGGGGTATAGGGGCACCCTGCAAATCCCGGCCACGTCCCCTACCGCGCCCACCAAGTCCACCTCTTGAAGGTCGGCCACCTTTGCCTCCCTTACCACTTGTTCGCCTCCCAACCATGGCACTGATGTTGTTGTGCATATGGGAGGAGCAGTAAACTATTGTCCTGGGCAATTGGGGGTCAAAGGGGTAGGGTACTAGATGGAATTCGTACCCTAGTTCTCTAACATGGCTGTCTGTGACCCCTGGGGGAAGATGACGGGTCACGCAACGCACAGGCAGCCCAAAAACAAAAATAAACATGCATGCAACCCCTCGTAGACCACGTGCATGGAAAAATGAACCCGCACTACGCTGTGGCACCCTAAACACAAAAATAAGCGTACGCATAATACACGCAGCCTACAATGACCTCTGAAGGGGAGTGCGACACACTGGGCAAGCACAGTTGCTAAGTACGTGCGGAACTCACTGTCTGCCTGGAATAAGAACGTGAAAAATACACGCGTGTGCGCGTTGGCTACACCCCGCCAAAAGAAGAATTGTACGCTGTCTGAGGAGACAGGACAAAAGGAGAAGTGAACAATGTTTGAGGAAACAGGCCCAAAAAAAGTAGAAAAATGAAAGTTGTCAGAGGTAACAGGGAGTACGAACTTGAAACGTTGTGAAGTAATTGCGTGTGAACCGACAAGAAGTACAGAATTCACCCACTCGCTCTCCACGAAAAGCACTTACAAGAAAATGGCGTTCTACACGTACCTTTTAAACCAGCCCACACGTACACGTCACTTACGCGTGTACGCGTCCTTTCCTCCAATTACACGCACTGACACTCAGACGTGCAGCTTTTCCACGTGTGCTCTGTCATCACGTGCTATGAGGGAAACACCCGCGCATGTCACGTCACAGACACGCTTACGCGCTATGGGCCTTTGGTCCAATGAAATCGCGTACGTGCACTGACGCGCTTACGTGCTAAGGGCCTTTCCTCGAATTACACGCTGACGTGCAAGATTATCACGTGCCAAATCACTCCGTATCAAGCTGGCCACGCGTTCACACACGGAAGACCACGCTCCTGCCCAGAATGCCGAATTACTGCCCCCCAGAGCCCCGAGCACGCTCCCACCTGCCATCTGCTGCTGCCTGATTGCCTGATGCCCACGTGCCCTGCCATTTGCTGCCTGCACGTCAGCCAGGGGTGCTGTTGCTGTGACCACCCCTGCTGGAACCGAAGACTCCCGACTGCTATTCCATCGCTCCACAGCCCAGCCCCAGGACCCAGTTGCCCACCCACACCTGCCTCTGGGGTTGCCATGTCGGGCACTACACCATCTGGCACCACTGGCAACCCACAGCCAGAGAGGCAGAGGGGCACCAGCTCCACTGCTACCGAAGGTGGTATCCTGGTGGAGCAAGTCCTGGGGCAGTATGATGCCCTCTTCAGAAGTTTGCGCACAGACAAGGAAGGACGGACTGAGATCTGGACGGACATCGTGACTGCCATCAATGCAGAGGGGGTGGCAGTCTGCGACTTCCAACATGTCAAGAAGTGCTGGGAGGACTTCAGGTCCAGGACCCTCTACAAGGCCCGGCGCCTCTTGAAGGCAGCGGATGCTAAGGGGCACTGGGGCCACCTGTCAGAACATCAGATGAGGGTCCTGGAACGCATATGCCCAGCGCTCCACGTCCAGGTCCTTGAGAGGCAGACCCATCTGGAGTCGAGCGGTAAGTGTACATGCATACTGATTGGAAGCTGTGCGTGTGGTGGTGTGCCAGTAGTGGGCAGGTTGTACATGTGGTTTTGTAGGGCCATGTATGGATGTGTATGTACAGGGCTGTGAGGCTGACACATGCAAGTCCTTTCATGTGTGAGACACATGGATGGTGTAAGTGTGGGTAAGCATGCAGGCCAAATGCAGATGTGTGAGCACACATGTTTGGATTACTGTGTATGTAAGTGGGCATGGTTGTGGTGTCACACATGGATGTTGGTTCCAGCTGCATGTATCTGCACCGTGTACATGTGCATGTATGTGTATTTGACAAGGGTGCAACAGTGATGCAACATGGATGCATGTGAGACTGATATGTAGAAGACTGATTGCCAGATGTGATATGGATGCCAATCTCATCACTGCGACAGTTGGCGGAGGTGTACACATGCATGTAAGAGTGGTGGCGTGTGTGTATGTCTAGTGCACTCCCTGTGTTTCATGTGATGTCTGGCTCACCTTTGGCTGCTCATGCTGTTGTATGTGTATGGATGGTGCTGGCTGTTGCGATATGGCTGTGGAATAGCTCATGTGTGTGAGTTGCAATGACATGTGTGTTGGGGATTGTGATGCCATGTCTGAAGTTTCACAATGCCACTCATGTACAACTATCATGTGTGTATGAGTCCATTGTACAGTGCCCTGATGACTGTCTCCTATCTCTCCCTGTCTGCAGCGTCAACTGATGAAGAGGGCAGAGAAGGTGCTGTGGAGCACAGCGGCAGGGATCGCACCGCCAGCCAGAGACGCAAGGCCTGGCTCCCCTCCCAGGTTGTCATCTCGTCGGGGAGTGAGGAGTCTGGTGCCGCGTCCCAGGTCGCAGCTGCCGAGGGTAGGTCCAAGAGGCGGAGGTTGGAGTTGGACTCCTCGGCAGCCGAAGGGGCAGCTGAGACCCCACAGGCCCGACGGAGGAAGATGGCACGGAGTCATCCAGGTTGGTGGGGGGTTTGGTGGAGGAGGAGGCCATGCAAGGGACAGCGACGGGGTCTGGAGGTGGGGATTCCACTTGTGCTAGTGGTGCAGTGCAGGGGCAGGGACAGGAGGCAGCACAGGCTGCCACAGAGGTGCCTGAGTGTAATCCTGTCCCCGATCCTGTGACTGCATCATCTTGCACCAGCAGGGATACCTACGTCCAGACCCGTTGTAACGCTCACCTGGTTCCCACGAGGGTGCTGGTCTAGTCTGGATTGCTGTGGCCTCTTCTATCGTGTTGCGCAGGACCCGGAACACCGATTGGACAGGACCTCCAAATCGTGCTTGCCTGGCCATTAGGAATATCCTTCTGCAGATGAGAAAGGGGATTAACAGTCTTTAGAATAGTGTGCTAGCTCCCCCCTTTCCCCCTTCTCCCTTCGTTCCTCTCTAACTTCCTCCAAACCCCGGTTTAAGCTCACCTTATGGTTTGGAAGGATGAACTCTCCATCCTGCTTCTGGTGCAGGGGCGCGTGTTCGTCCAGTTACTTCACTGGTTTTCAGAATGGCGCTGGCAAAATCCACTTGACTTTCCTGAGCGATGCGCCGTAAGTATGAAAGTTCAAAGTTCAAGTGAGACCCCCTTTATGTTGTCTTTCTAACCTGTGATCTGTCCTTTATTTCAGGTGCAGAATGAAAGTGATGCGTCAAGGGTTAAACTGCCGAGGTGAGTGGTGATGAGGGCGATCCCTCTAAATGTCCTTATCATTCCCCAGAAATGTCTCTTGTCCTTTCCCCATAGGGGCCGGGGTACGGTACCTGCCAACGGGGCGGCGCCGACCCGAAATGTGGAAGAAAAGCTGTTAAGTATTATGGCTGTTAATCAGGCTTTCCTTCTGTGTTCCTTCTGCTCACCTTTTGTTTCTTCCTCTCTCCCCTAGGTGCAGAGATGTGGCGTCCAATGCTGACAGCCGCGATGGAGCCAGGAGATGTCTCGAGGACAGGTAAGTGAAGCGTGGCGCTGCAGCGAGCATCGCAATGCTTTTAAATGGAAGTCTTTCTTCAGGGATGCTGGCGAGAAGATTCCGGATGCAGGTAAGAAGTTTGAAATAGTCCTTGGTTTTCACCTTTCTCTTCTCTTCCTTCCTTGCAGGTCTTCCAGGTTCGAGGCGGGCGTGGCTGGAGTCCAGGAGCAGGAGCAGACACGGTGAGCGTTAAGCTGCAGGAAGCAGAACAACGCGAAGCATGAGCTGCTGTCTGGGCGTGGCTTAAATAGCCCCCAAAGAAGTCCCAGGTATGTATCCTTCCCCAACTAGGTATGTATCCTTCCCTGGCCATGCCCGAGTGAAAAAATAGTCCCCATGAAAAAATAGTCCCTTTCAGGTCTCAGGGAGGCCTGAAGCGTGCAGCATGGTCTGCATCAGGTAAGTGCACAAAACACCTCCCTTTATGAGCCTGGCACCTATGGCGCCAGGACTGATGTCCAACATGAGCCTGGCGCCAAATGCGCCAGGACTGAGTCCAAAGAGCCCCTATAAGGGGCCGCTGGGCTTTTACCTGAGGGCATGATGCCTGCTTCCGGGGGTGCTGGGCCTGGCCTGGTGCTCCGGGGGTAGGCATCATGACAGCACTCCCCCCCAAGGCCCGTCCCAAGGTCGTTCATTCTGGAGGTTTCGGTTTGTTTGGGAAATTCCGATGGAACCTTTTTACCAGCCGAGGTGCATGTACGTGATCACTGGGTTCCCAAGACCTTTCCTGAGGCCCGTACCCTTTCCAATCAATTAGATAGAAAAGTTTTGATTTTGAGATCTTAGAATCCAAAATGTTCTTCACCTCGAATTCAGGCTCCCCATCTATCTGAATCGGTTCTGGTGGCTTTGTTAATCTGGTTCCTGGGTGCACTGGTTTCAAAAGTGACACATGAAAAACGGGGTGAATCCGCATGTTAGCTGGTAGATCGAGCTTGACTGCCACTGGGTTGATTATAGCTTTGATCGAGTAAGGGCCTAAATACCTTGGATTAAAAGTTCGAGGCCCCTTGAGTGATAGGTGTTTGGTAGCCAACCATACTTGATCCCCTATTTGGTATGGAGGCGCCTCTCTTCGATGCAGATCCGCATTCTTTTTGTATTTCCCTTTCGCATGTTGCAAATGTGCAGTTGCATCCTTGAAGGCTTGAGTAATCGTAGAATGCAAATGGTCCACTGCGGGCATTTCAAGGCTCAGAGGTGAGTCCAAGTCTGAAGTACGAGGGTGATGTCCATATAGGGTATAAAAGGGGCTCTGACCAGTTCCAGAGTGTATCGAGTTATTGTATGCATATTCTGCCACCCATAAAATGTCCTTCCAATTACCCTACGATTGGTGCAACATACATCGTAGATATTGTTCAAGGGTCTGGTTCGTTCTCTCCGTCTGACCATCGGTCTGTGGGTGGTGGCTGGTCGAGAGTCTTACGTCGATTTGTGCCAGTTGACAACACTTTTTCCAAAAATGAGAAATAAACTGGCTTCCCCGATCGGAGTCTAGTATGGACGGGAATACATGCAAACGGATGATATTTTCGAGGAATTCTTTGGCAAGCGCAAAGGCTGAAGGTGATCCTTTCAACGGAATAAAGTGGGCCATTTTGGAAAATAAATCCACCACGACCAGAATAGTATTGTAACCATTACAAGAGGGCAGGTCCGTGATAAAATCTAGTGACAGGGTGTGCCAAGGTGCTGGTGGAATGTCTAAGTGCTGAAGAAGACCGGCGGGTCTTGTCTTTTGACCTTTGTTTTGGGCACAAACTCCACAGGACATCACGAAAGATTTAATATCCTTTCGCCAGGAAGGCCACCAGAATTGTCGTTTAACCTTTTCCTCTGTTTTGGCAATGCCAGGATGTCCTTCCATCAGGGTATCATGATGACGGGAAGTAACCAGTTCTTGCAATTCCTTTTCTGGCAAAAATAAGCGTCCTTGGAAGTAAGGTAAGCCATCCTTGACTGAAAAGTTAGACCCCCTTTTGATCCAATCCTGCAAGGCTGAAGAGTCCAGGAATTGTTTCACTCATGCTTGAATATCTTCAAGGGTTTGTAAAGTGGTTATCCCCAAAATTCTTTGTTCGGGAATTATCGGCACAGGTTCTGAGTTTGTGTCTATTTCTTCCATTCCAATTCGGGATAGAGCGTCCGCCTTACCATTCTTATAGCCGGGGCGGTAGGTGATTACAAAATCGAACTCAGCAAAGAACAAAGCCCATCGGAGCTGTCGAGAGGATTGAGCCTTGGCAGTTTTTAAATATTGTAAATTTCGGTGATCAGTGATCACGGTGATGGTATGCCGGGCGCCGAGGAGATAATGCCGCCAAGCCTTGAAGGCGGACTTAATGGCTAATAGTTCCTTATCGGTGATCGCATAATTTATCTCCGGCGGCGAGAACTTTCTGGACCAAAATGCTACGGGGTGCAGTTGGTTGGTTTCAGGGTCTCTCTGAGACAGGACAGCTCCTATGGCTAAGCTGGACGCGTCGGTTTCGACTATATATGGGAGATCGGGACGCGGGTGCTTCAAAATAGGTGCAGACGTGAACTTAGCTTTCAACTGCTGAAAGGCCTGTTCGGCTTCCTTGGTCCATTCAAAACGTTTATTTTTTCGCAAGAGTGCAGTGATGGGTTGCACCACACGTGAAAACTCCGGGATAAACCTGCGATAAAAGTTGGCAAAACCAAGCATGCTTTGGACACCTTTCACCGAACTAGGTGATGGCCATTTGAGGATGGCATCCACTTTCCGTGAATCCATTCGGACCCCTTTAGGTGTCAGGATGAATCCGAGAAACTCAACCTCGGTGGTATGGAATACACATTTTTCCAGCTTGGCAAACAGTTTGTGCTGGCGCAGTTTCTCTAGGACTGCCCTGACATGCTTTCTGTGATCAGATTCCGAAGAGGAGTACACAAGAATGTCATCGATATACACGACAACACAGACATCGATGAGTTCCCGAAGGACATCGTTCATGAAGAATTGGAAGGCTGCAGGCGCATTTGCACAACCCGAAAGGCATCACCTGGTATTCGAATAGTCCATATTTTGTACAGAAGGCCGTTTTCCATTCGTCGCCTTATTTTACTCGTACCAGATGATAAGCCCCCCGGAGATCTAACTTGGTGTATACGCAAGCGTCCTTCACCTGGTCAAGGAGTTCAGGGATCAGAGGCAGAGGGTAACGATTTTTAACAGTTATCTGGTTCAATGCACGGTAATCGATACAAGTTCTAAGGTCGCCTTCTTTTTTAGGCACTAAGAACAAAGCTGAGGATGCCGGGGACTTTGACGGGCGAATGAAACCATTGGCGAGGTATTGATCTAAATATTGTCTCAAATGCAGATTCTCTGGTTCAGTAAGGGCGTAAATCCTGCTACAAGGGGGTTGTGCACCGGGCACCAGATCGATTTGGCAATTGTACGATCTGTGGGGAGGTAACGTGTTGGCCTGTTCCTTTTGGAAGACGTCCTGAAAGTCTTGGTACTCTGGAGGTAGTTGCACAGGGACTAGATTAATCCTAGATTAATCTTTGGATTTTCTGGGTAGCATGTTTGTGCACAATCCGGGAAGGTTATTCTCTTCGCTCGCCAATCAATTTGAGGATTATGTGTCTCTAACCAAGGGATTCCGAGAATAAGCTGAAACTGTGGAGCCTTGATTACATCAAGCACAACTGCCTCCCGATGGCCATCCGGACCTACAAGTGTCACCTCAGCTGTGGAATGTGTTACCGGTCCAGAGGCAATTTCGGTTCCATCTACTGTGGTGATGACATCTTTGTTGGTTTTAGGACGCAGAGGGAGGTTTATCCTAGAGACCAATTCTCGATCCACATAGTTTCCTATAGCCCCGCTATCGATGTATGCCTTTATAGCATGCAACCGTTTAGGCTGTTCCGGATCTACGAGGACCATTGGCACAATGAATTGCGAGGTCTGAGAGTTAGTTTTCAAGCTCGGCAAGCGGACCCCTACGCTTGCCGGGCATGGTCGTTTCCCAATACAGAGTTTCCATGGATTTTATCAGCGGCTCCTACCACCTTCTTGGGCGGCTTAACCGGGCAATCTCGTCGAAAGTGTCCAGAGGACCCACAATAAAGGCATAATTGCATCTGTCGTCTTCTTTCCCGTTCTTTATGAGTTAGGGGTCGTTTAACACCTCCGATTTGCATAGGCTCCGAGGCATCAGCCCCCTTGGGGTTAGCGTGTGTCTTGGCCACCACCCGGGTTTCAAACTTGGACCGATCTGCTTTTCTGTTTGCAGCCTGTGATCCAATTGGACCACTAAGTCTATTTATTCAGTGCATTCTTGGGGCAGATTTACAACTTGTGCCAGGACATCTTTAAGTTCTCCGCGTAGACCTCGATAGAATAACGTGATTCTTTTATCCTCTGGCCAACCAGTTTCCACAATTAGTCTATTGAAGGTTGCAATGTAGGATACAAGGTCTTGATTGCCCTGTCGCAGAGATAGAAGTTCGTCATCCAGAGCCTGTCCCTGGGAGTGTTGAGTAAATAACCTTTCCATGCTTGTTTGAAATCCTTGAAAATCACGAAGAATCGGGTCATCTTGAGTTACCAGTGGGACTGACCAATCGGCAGCACAGCCGCTGAGATATGACAACAGAAAGGCTACCTTGGTCTGATCATTAGGGAAGGCCCCAGGTCTGCATAGGAAGTGCAAACGACACTGATTCATGAATACGGCAAATCGTTTGGGGTCCCCAGCAAAGCGTTCAGGTGGGGCCAGCGGCATGTTTTCAGGTAGATTAATCTGCACCAGGTTACTGGAAACCACAGGAGCGGGGTTCCCCCAGGAACCGGGTAAAGGACTTTGTCCAGCTTGACCTTGCAAAAGCTGTCTAGCCAGGTCATCAGCTCTATCCTTTATTACAATAACTTCCCTCCTAAGGGCACTAGTCTCTTGATGAGCGGCGTGTACTTCGGCCCGTAATTCCCCCAGTAATTGGGCCAACTGGTCAGTTTCAGAAGTTTCGATAGCGCCTGAGTGGGAATTTGTAGGAAGGCTTCGCGTTCTGTAACGCTCACCTGGTTCCCACGGGGGCGCTGGTCTAGTCTGGATTGTTGTGGCCTCTTCTAGCGTGATGCGCAGGACCCGGAACACCGATTGGACAGGACCTCCAAATCGTGCTTGCCTGGCCCGTAGGAATATCCTTCTGCAGATAAGAAAGGGGATTAACAGTCTGCAGAATAGTGTGCTAGCTCCCCTCTTTCCCCCTTCCCCCTTCGTTCCTCTCTAACTTCCTCAAAACCCCGGTTTAAGCTCACCTTATGGTTTGGAAGGATGAACTCTCCATCCTGCTTCTGGTGCAGGGGCGCGTGTTCGTCCAGTTACTTCACTGGTTTTCAGAATGGCGCTGGCAAAATCCACTTGACTTTCCTGAGCGATGCGCCGTAAGTATGAAAGTTCAAAGTTCAAGTGAGGCCCCCTTTATGTTGTCTTTCTAACCTGTGATCTGTCCTTTATTTCAGGTGCAGAATGAAGGCGATGCGTCGAGGGGTTAAACTGCCGAGGTGAGTAGTGATGAGGACGATCCCTCTAAATGTCCTTATCATTCCCCAGAAATGTCTCTTGTCCTTTCCCCATAGGGGCCGGGGTACGGTACCTGCCAACGGGGCGGCGCCGACCCGAAATGTGGAAGAAAAGCTGGTAAGTATTATTGCTGTTAATCAGGCTTTCCTTCTGTGTTCCTTCTGCTCACCTTTTGTTGCTTTCTCTCTCCCCTAGGTGCAGAGATGTGGCGTCCGATGCTGACAGCCGCGATGGAGCCGGGAGATGTCTCGAGGACAGGTGAGTGAAGCGTGGCGCTGCAGCGAGCAACGCAATGCTTTCAAATGGAATTCTTTCTTCAGGGATGCTGGCGAGAAGATTCCGGATGCAGGTAAGAAGTTTGAAATAGTCCTTAGTTTTCACCTTTCTCTTCTCTTCCTTCCTTGCAGGTCTTCCAGGTTCGAGGCGGGCGTGGCTGGAGTCCAGGAGCAGGAGCAGACACGGTGAGCGTTAAGCTGCAGGAAGCAGAACAACGCGAAGCATGAGCTGCTGTCTGGGCGTGGCTTAAATAGCCCCTTAAGAAGTCCCAGGTATGTATCCTTCCCCAACTAGGTATGTATCCTTTCCTGGCCACGCCCGAGTGAAAAAATAGTCCCTATGAAAACATCGTCCCTTTCAGGTCTCAGGGAGGCCTGAAGCGTGCAGCATGGTCTGCATCAGGTAAGTGCACAAAACACCTCCCTTTATGAGCCTGGCGCCTATGGCGCCGGGACTGATGTCCAACATGAGCCTGGCACCAAAGGTGCCAGGACTGAGTCCAAAGAGCCCCTATAAGGGGCCGCTGGGCTTTTACCTGAGGGCATGATGCCTGCTTCTGGGGGTGCTGGGCCTGGCCTGGTGCTCCGGGGGTAGGCATCATGACACCCGTTCTCAGGGAGGGGATCGGCTTACACCAACTGGCCTTCCTCTCCCTGTGGATGTGGCTATCCGGCACTGGGTTGAGCCTGTCCTGGGTGGGGTGGCGTTGCGTCAACGTGCCATGCGAGCTGACCTGCAGTCTTTTCATGAGGAGACTGCACGTCTTCTCGCATGTCTCGTTGACCGCGTTGACCCACTGGGACAGCTCACCAGGGCCGGATTCCTCCGTTTTATGGACCTTGTTCTGACCCCCTCCTCAACTGAACCCCCTATGCGCCAGTCGTCCTCCGTGCCATCTTCCCACCCATTTGTCACATGGGTGCCCTGTGGAGCTGCCTCTGACCCTGCGGCCAGGCTGGTGGAGGACAAATCCCTGCCACAGTCGGGAGTCGGAAGTCCAGCAGGGGTGGCCACCTCAACAACTGCACCCCAGCTGGAGGAGGATCTGCAGGCAGCAGGAGCCAGGGCACAGGCAGCGGCACAGCAGCAGCAGCAACAAGGTGGGAGCCATGATGGCTCGGGGCCTTCATCATCGGAGGGGCAGGCATCGGCCGGAGGGCAGGAGGACCCTGGACGGGAAGTGTCTTCCGTGTGGCAGCGGTTGGGCCAGCAGATAGATGTGGAGCGGCAGCGGGCAGAAGAGGCACGGCTCACGATGGTCAGGGCGGAGAACTCCATGCGTAGGGCCCTGAGGTGGGCCGAGTGCCTCGAGGCCATTCGCAGGGACCTGGAGATCCAGATGTCATCGTCCCTGCGAACCCTTGGGCAATGGAAGAGGACTGCCTCCGGGACATCGATCAGGAGTTCGATGATGCCCTGGCCCGGGACATCAACAAGTGAGCCGTTGGATTTGCCCGCTGCCCTTGTAAGTAGTTAGTTAGTTAGTATTAGGTTTCCTTTTGTTTTTTCTTTATTTTGGACCGCTTGGACAATGCACCACATTTTTGTATATAGTTTTTTTTATTAGGTAGTAGTTTTTGGTGGTTTAATTTCTTAAATTGGGCTCATGGACCCTGGATTCTTCAATTGTGCATAGTTCTACATTGGATTAATCTTTTTTAATATTTTTTTTGTGTTCACCATTGAGCAATGGTTTTTACTTTTTATTTTCCCTTGGATTTGATTTTTTGAACTGTGACTTTGGACAACATTTCTTTTTGGATTTCTTTTGCTTATGTTTTCTTGATTTTCATAATTTATCAGACATGGACCATTTCTTTTGTTATTCCCATTGTTGTGTGTTTAATTTGATTTACGTTCATGTTATCTTTAATATATATTTTTTTTATACTTCCATTTGTGGTATCATCTCATTGGTTTCATGCATGTCATGATATGGGTTTTGACATTCACTTGCACCCATTGTGTGTGTGTGACGGGCATGTGTTCATTTACATACTTGCCATTGGGGTTGTATCATGCAATTGGCATTTCTATGTGGATGGATGCAATACTTGGGTGGGTCTTTGGCATGTGGAGGCTGGCCATAAGGGCCAGGGATCTAGATTGTGATGACGTGTTGGCTGGGGGACATGTTTCGGGGCCTGCTGGCAGGTGCCCTGCACTGCTGGGGGGTGGGTGTGCAAGGGGACATGAGTGAGGGCCTGCTGGCAGGTGCCCCGCACTGCTGGGGGGTGGGGGTGCAAGGGGACATGAGTGGGGGCCTCCTGGCAGGTGCCCCGCACTGCTGGGGGGTGGGGGTGCAAGGGGACATGAGTGGGACATGAGTGAGGGCCTGCTGGCAGGTGCCCCGCACTGCTGGGGGGGCGGGTGTGCAGGGGACATGAGTGGGGGCCTGCTGGCAGATGCCCCACACTGCTGGGGGGTGGGTGTGCAAGGGGACATGAGTGGGGGCCTGCTGGCAGTTGCCCCGCACTGCTGGGGGGTGGGGGTGCAAGGGGACATGAGTGGGACATGAGTGGGGGCCTGCTTGCAGGTGCCCCGCACTGCTGGGGGGTGGGTGTGCAAGGGGACATGAGTGGGAGCCTGCTGGAAGGTGCCCTGCACTGCTGGGGGGTGGGGGTGCAAGGGGATATGAGTGGGGGCCTGCTGGCAGGTGCCCTGCACTGCTGGGGGGTGGGTGTTCAAGGGGACATGAGTGGGAGCCTGCTGGCAGGTGCCCCGCACTGCTGGGGGGTGGTGGCGCAAGGAGACATGAGTGGGACATGAGTGGGGGCCTGCTGGCAGGTGCCCCGTACTGCTGGGGGGTGGGGTGCAATGGGACATGAGTGGGGGCCTGCTGGCAGGTGCCCTGCACTGGTTGTGGGGTGGGTTTGCAAGGGGACATGAGTGGGGGCTTGCTGGCAGGTGCCCCGCACTGCTGGGGGGTGGGGGTGCAAGGGGACATGAGTGGGACATGACTGGGGGCCTGCTGGTAGGTGCCCCGCACTGCTGGGGGGTGGGTGTGCAAGGGGACATGAGTGGGGGCCTGTTGGCAGGTGCCCCACACTGCTGGGGGGTGGGGGTGCAAGGGGACATGAGTGGGGGCCTGCTGGCAGGTGCCCTGCACTGCTTGGGGGGTGGGGGTGCAGTGGGACATGAGTTGGTGAACAGTGGTGCAAGCGGACAGGCGGCTTGGCTGGGGTGCATGGCCATGGTGAATGTACTGCCTGCGGGACATGACCGGGGTGCGGGGTAGTCCCCTGTGGTGTGGTCTGCCTGCAGGGGCCGTGGAGGGTGTGTAGGGAACACCTGGGAGGACCCACACTGCCAATTCACGTGTAGGACTCCCCACGCACCCCTGAAATTCACGTACCCCGCTCTGACAGCTAAATCGCATGTGAAACTTCCCGCGAACCCCTGAAATACACGTACCCCACTCGCACAGGGCCTATCATGTATGAAACTTCACGCGAACCACAGGAATATTACCCCAGTAATACACGTACCCTGCTGAAATTGCGTGTTAAACTTCCCCGCACCCCAGAAATACACATACCCTGCTGAAATCGCGTGTGGAACTTCCCGCGCACACCAGTAATACACGTACCCTGCTGAAATCGCGTGTTCAACTTCCCCGCACCCCAGAAATACACGTACCCTGCTGAAATTGCGTGTGGAATTTCCGGTGCACCCCAGTAATACACGTACCCTGCTGAAATTGCGTGTTAAACTTCCTCGCACCCCAGAAATACACGTACCCTGCTGAAATCACGTGTTAAACTTCCCCGCACCCCAGAAATACACGTACCCTGCTGAAATCGCATGTGGAACTTCCCTCGCACTCCAGTAATACACGTACCCTGCTGAAATCATGTGTTAAACTTCCCCGCACCCCAGAAATACACATACCCTGCTGAAATCGCGCGTGGAACTTCCCGCGCACCCCTGTAATACACGTACCCTGCTGTAATCGCGTATTAAACTTCCCCGCACCCCAGAAATACACATACCCTGCTGAAATCGCATGTGGAACTTCCCGCGCACCCCAGTAATACACGTACCCTGCTGTAATCGCGTGTTAAACTTCCCCGCTCGGCGTTTGCTGTTTGGCAGCCCTGTATACTGGTCCAGGGTTAGCGCAGCCCTTTGCACTGAATTGGGAATTTTGATGGCTTTTCCTTGCGCTAGGCCATTCTTGGGGGCGTAACTGGCACTGCTGCAGGGTCGCTGCGCCACTCTGCGCCACGGCTGGTTTTGGAGGCTAAAATCCATAAATACGCTGTGCGCGGATATCGATTTTAGCGTCAGCCGCGTGCGCCACTTTTGTAAGCACATTCAAATCATCCCATCTTCAAGTTGAGTTATATGAACATGTGAAAATGTTAATTACAATCTAAGCTACAGATATAACACTATTGATTAACCGGTGTCTGCTACTGTATAAAACATACTTTTTGTGCAGTGAGGCCACCAATAGCAGAAGAAGGCCTTTCTACAAGATCATCTACATACAACTTACTCAAACATGAACTAAATGGACGCTAAACAGCTATGTAACTATTTGTCCATCTCCCATCAGGATAATACAAGCACACTAATAAAGAGTAATTTCACAAGGAGATTACCCAAATATTTATTTTATAGCCTTTTATAGCATGGTATCATCACTTCAATGTCATACATGAAAAGAGGAATATCTCACTGCCCTTGGAAATCAGTAGTACTGATCCTCCTACAAATGACACAGCATATGACATGGGGGACCACAGACCTTCAAACATGGACAAGAACTTGCAGACCATTTCTAAGCAGGATAGGTATTTTTTCTCTTCAACCATAACCACAAGGTGTGGATCAGGTTACCCAAATCACCTATCCAAAGAATACCCCATGGTGTCCCCTAAGATGTGTACTATGAAACACACATGTTATTGTTTAAATGTGCCCTTGGGCTCAATTGATTAGAAATAGAAGATGCTGTTCCAAGTATCTACATTTTATACCCAGATGTACCTTTTGCCATAGGTAAAATCTTAGAATCTATACAAATGAGGTTGTGTCAATGCTAGCCTAAGGAATATTAGTGTCTGGATTAAAGGGAGATACCTCTACCTAAATGATTCCTAGACAAAGGTTTTCGAGGTCTAGCAATAATATAATTCAATTTTCTTTGCATCACATGAAGAAAATAAACTAACTCAAGAAACATGCACAGGGTATCATTTCATCTAATGGTGTTTTGGAAAGTTCTCCCCTTCTTACCTTCAGAACTTAGTGGTGAACCCATCAGATCATTGGCAATGGCTAAATAATAAACTTGTGTCCTAATACACTTTTTTATATTATTGTATTTATGGAACAAATACCTTTCAATTTTTTTTTTAGAAAAGAACAGAAACACACACATACATCTTCATAAAACTATGCTTAATAGAAAAAATGATTACAATCAAGTCTTAAAAAAAGAGGATGGGAGCACATTGTACATGTCCACATATTTGTTCTAACATTTTCTCCCCTTCATTCTCAATTAAATTCAATTTAGCAAAAATAACCATTACAAAATGGTATTAAACTCAGATGCATTCCATTCATTAACCTATTCCACAGGACAGGTGTAAATACACCTGGAGGTAGAATGTATTAAGGGACTAAGTGCTGTATTCTTGTGGCTACAGTTGCCTCACATTCCATAACTACATGAAAGAGGGATTCTGTGCAGCCTACAGTACAGAGTCTATAAGATCTTAATTCTCATGGGATATTCCATCGTGGGCCCATGACCCATAGTGTGGGAAGGCAGTTTAACCAAAGCTTCATAAACAAAGCTCTATATACCTATGATGGAAATTTCATTAGATGTAATTGTGTATTAGGCATGGTGATGTTCCAAAGGGATTCATTGCTACACAGTTTTAGTCTTAGCAGATCTTCACTGTTGTCCCACCTTCCAATTTGATTTCACTATCCAGAGTGAATCCTCTTCCTTTACATCAGCTGATTCCTTGAACCTTTTATTGTGTTTTATAAAGTTCTGCAGTTATGGATTAACACTCTTCCCATACATTTTGATCAGAATATAACCCAGACCAGGGCTTTCCATACACAATACCTTCCTGTATTGGGTAATACATTTAAGTTCTAATCTTATGGCACTACTTGATACAGATTTTGGTAAACCAAGAACATGTCGCCATATGAGGCCTTCAATAATGTCAAAGTGTGTTCTTCTATTGAATAGAATCAAACAAATCCCATACAATACCAACACTGAAATGTTTCCTTGATGAAATTCAACGGAAGGCAGTAGAGAGAAGGTGCACAACATAAACTTAATTGATCTCATCAGGGAGATGTAGGCCCTTTCCTTATCCTCATTCTACTCTTTTGTTTTATCAGGGCATTTTTCACTGAGAATGTCAGTCCTAGGTAGCACAGGGAGTCAACCTCTTTAATTTGTTCATTATCTTTTGTCCAGAAATAGTATTCATTACACCTTGTATTAGTTATAACCATAGTTAAAGATTTTGAACAGTTAATAACCAAATTATTCCTGCTCAAATATGAGAAGGTTCCTTTTAGGGAGCGATGTAGTACTGTCTGTGTGCAATTGAGCAAAAAGGTAGTTGGCGTAGGCTATACAATTTAATTTTAGTCCTTCAAGTCTGGGGGGATGGCTACCCTAACCGAGACCATCCTCCCAGAGATCAGCAATATGCAGATTAAACAACATAGGGGCAATGACACAACCCTGCTCGACCCCTCTATTAACCTTAACATTACCAGAGAGATCTCCATCTAATATATTTGGGATTACATCAAAGTAAGTACATAGTCTGCACGAAATCCAGAACAACTAAAACCTATTATGTTGGGCCATGAAGACGTTCCACCGTTTCCTTGTTATGTTCATGGTAAAACTCAAGACGTTATACATCATGATCAAATTCTCCAGATGCAAAGTTTCAAGTTTCCTCATGAATTGTGTATTCCATTATGCTAGCAAGTAACATCAGCTCATGTCAATCCTTCATGTTTTGCCAAGCCAGACATGAAAACAAGTCCTTCTGGAAGCATGGCACCAGGCTTTGCACCCACTCCATCCATGTCTAAGAGCAGACCAGAACTATACAACTTTCAGATTCTGGTTCGATAGGCGCCAGTCCATAGACATTGGTTAGGCTACCTGGTCAGGGCCACTGAAACAGGGTACAGGCCGCAGAGACTGATGAATTATAATCAGATTCGATTCAAACCTACATGGGCACCCTGCCGTGGTGAGCAAGAAGAATTGGCCAAAGACATTGCTAGGGCTGGGGATGTGGGGGCTATTGACCCTGGTCTTTTGATTGTATCCCCGGATAGAAGTACAGGGACTCCAAACAAACGGTTTGTGAGCAGCGTAGTCCCAGATCTTTTCCAGACCTTGCAACACTCCTGATTGGTAGCAAGACACAGAGCAATGTCCTAATTACATAACATGAGCAAAACAGCAGAAGCCCGTCCCTTAAACCAACTTATTATTTCGGGTATTGGAAGGAAAATGATTTGAGAATAATGTTTAAATCTTCTTTTTGCATTTGTATTAAAATCATTGTGTGAAAATTGAGAACCAAGACGCTTAAAGCAGACCAGGAGAACAGTGAATGAAATCGTTGCTCTATGCAAGCAATCTGAAAAGGGGATGAAACGATTTATTTGAAAATTGTCAACTATTTTAAACTGACTACTGAAATGTCAGGCATTAAAAAAAAAAATCTCAACACACATGCGATGTGATTTAAATGACTACATGCAAAATATGACTCTGTCAATACTGGTCAGGCACATCTCCCTTTTTAACTGGTTATCTTTTGTGCCAATCCGCACAGAGCCGTTCTTAAAAGCTGGACCGATTGGAAGCCATCAAGGGTTTTGCCTGTCAAGAAATGTATGAGAGCTGTCAGCTTTCTGCTACAAAAATACTTTGATACGACCCTTGAACGCATAATCCCATCTTTCTAGCAAGCTGTGCAATCTCTCCATCCAGGATACAGGGGAATTAGCTGAAAATATCAACACAGGGTGAGAAATGACCGGAATTGCAATAGGAACGAACTCCAGCATGAGAAACATAGGGCCTGATTTTCGAAGCGTTTTTCAACAGGATTTCCCCATTGCGAAACGCGTTTGTAAATAGAGTTTAATTTGAAGTAAAACAAGCAGGGTTACAAATGAACTGTGTGTTTGCAAAGGTTGCTAATAGTGCCAGTCTCCCAAAACGCAATGGGAGGACTACAGCCACTTATTAGGATTCTGTAGCAGCCAAAAAAATGATCATTTTCAAAAGCAATAGAACGACTGCACAGCCGTTTGTTCTTGTGGCAGAAATATAATCAAGAATAAGTAGCGGGAACAGTGCATCACAGCCAGCACTGAGCTATTTCTGTTGATCAGATACAGCAATGCAGCATTCTTGCCCATGTACGCAGTGATATGCAGCACATACAAAGCAGCTTTCATATGCCATCTATTAATGCACAGTGTTTAAGAAGAATGTGCAGTAAGTGGGACCTATGAGACCCTGAAGTTTGCACTGATGTTAGAGCGTGCACTTTAGACAACCTTTCCTGGCCCAATTATCCACTGCACTCAACACAGTAATGATTCCAGAAATTGTAACTAAAGCTGAGAGCTCTCACTTTTAAATCCCATACCGCAAAAGCAATTAGAGCTGGAAAAAGTATTGAATGGTGCTCCCTACTGAAGCGAGCTATCATGAGGAAGAAAGAAAAAAGTGCTATTGATACGAAAAAAAAGTAAACAACCAAGCCAGCTTGCTGTCTGGATCCAAACCAACAAGCAATTTAGAGGGGCATATTTAATTGGTGTGGTCTGCAATGAAATATATTGATGGACTTGCTAAAGCTATATATAATATTTACAATATAAATGGACTGGAAATTGAGGAACCATGATCTCTTGCCAGTAAATCAAGGGTGTTCGCCTCACCTGTCAATCCTATAATTGAGAGTTTCTGCTTGAAAGGATTTGATTTTTGCAATCACATTTTTATTTTTTTGCTGAAATCCTATTTTCAAAGAAACAGCCAACCTTGTACTTTTTAAAGTGTGCTTGTGGGGTTACAGGCAGCTTAAACAAGCATTGGCAAATCAAATAGTTCTTGTAAATAAATGCATTTGAAGCCTCAAATGCCTAGTTACACCCTTAGTATGCTCACGGACAGTCTCCCAGGTCAATGCATTGTTGTCTATGTTCAGTTCAGTTCAGACACTTAGTTCTGAATAGTATTCCTTAATCACCTGCGATAACAGCAATCACATAAATCCCTTGCATAGCAATACGGCATAACAATCTTTGCCACCTGCTAAAAACAGCTTTGGCCTACTCCTCAACAGCTCACAGAAAAAGTGGGTCATTAGAATGAATAACCATTGACATAGCATCCGAGCAGACCCTCATGTCATATCCATTCCCTCCTCAGGTCTAAGAACGTTTTACAAATCAATAGAATATGCATAATGTCTTCATTGCAACCTGCCTTTCAGGAGGTTTTTTGGAATCGTACCGAAATTTCGCCTTTTAGTAGTAGTCACTACGACTTTGGGGGTGCACAAAATACTGACTCCCACTGCTTTGCCCAAGTAGAGTGGGGGTTGCAGGGGTGTCCCCCGCTTACCATTGCGGTAAGCGGGGGACAAGAAAGTGATAAAAAAATGAAATGCACCCTGCAGCATCAGCTCTGACCCACGTCAGTGGGAGGAACTGACGCTGCAGGGATAGAGGAGTGTAGGCGTCACAGTGGGGTGGGGTGGTGGGGGGGTTCGGGAAGGGTAAATCTATCTGGCCAGAGGGGCCAGATAGATATTGAAGATCGAGGGGGAGAGGATTGAACCCTGGGGACCCCACATGTGGAGAGAGAGGTAGTGGAGAGAAAGGACCCAAGTTGCACCTTGGATTATCATTTGAGGAGAAACAAGGTCCGCCACGCCAGAGCCTGATTCGTGATGTCCAGGTTCTCACAGAGTCGATTTCTCAGGATGGCATGATTGACCATGCCAAAAACAGAGGAAAGGTCAAGTAGAATGAGGACAGATGGAGATCTGAAATTATGATTAGAGAGCAGAGCTTCATGATTGTTCAGGAGAGCAATTTCCGTGCCTCTGGCTGCTCTGAAGTCAGACTGATAGTCATGGAGACAACCAACAGATTCAGTGTGGAGTGTAAGCTGGGAGATGGCCAGCTTATCCAATAGTTTATCCTGGAATAGAGTGATTGAAACCTGCAATATTTTTTGGACAGGCAGGATCAGCAGAAGACTTTTTTAGGAGGGGTGCACAAGGGAGTGCTTGAGGAGAGATTGGAAAGATCCAGTGGCGAAAGAGTGATTGCAGGAATCGGCCAAGGCTGGTGGAGGGTAGCAATGTGGTCCTTAATAGTTCTCGAAGAGCAAGGGAGCACTTGTTTGGACAACACTTTCATAGATCAGATTTGTCTAGAAACATTGTCAGATGTTACCGGAGAGAGGGAGGAAAGAGGAAGAGCAGAGGGGGAGGTGGCCAAAGGGGGTATTGGAGAGGTAGCAGGAGAATGAGAAGAGGAAAGTGAGGACAGGATGTGTTGGGCTTTAGTGGTGAAATGAGAAGCCAGAGCCATACAGAGGGTCTGAGAGGGAACACGAGAGGTGGAGACTGCAGTAGGATATGCCATCTCCTTTCAGATTTCAAAGAGTTTGGCCATTTTATTAGAGGCTGCAGAGATGCAGGTTTGAATTTGGACCCTCTTCTTGGAGAGGACAGAGAGTCTGTATTGCCTTTGGTGCAGGTGGCAGACCAGATTGTCAGAGGATGCGCCCGGCACCCTCCACTTCCTCTCAGCCATCCTGCACTTGCATTTCAGGGCGGTGAGGTCAGAGTCATACCAAGAGTTGCTCTTGGAGGTAGGCTTCAGACAGATCCTCATGACAGGGATAAGGATGTCCAAGGTGTTGGAGATAGAAAAGTGGTTGTTAAAGAGGGCTGTGTCAGAGTTGGCATCAGCTGGGAGAGTAGTAGGCGCAGAGAAGGTAGAGGCAAAGGTGGCCACTGACACTCGCTTCATGGGCGGAATGAATGAGAAGGAAGGTGGCAGTGATGGGGTGTGTTTTGCCTGAGGGATACAAAGTTTCAGGTGGGAGGAGAGAAGAAAGTGGTGAGTCCAAGGTAGAGGAGTTGTGAGAGGGGGGTGTTTGGGGAGATGGGAACATCCAAGGTGTGTTCATCTGAGTTCAATATGACCACAGGGTAAAATGGTAAGGGAGAGAGAGTAGCAGGGGTTGCATAAGAGCCCAGAGGAGGTGTTAGAAGCATCCAGGTGAATGTTGAGTTCTCAGAGTAAGGGAAGTTGAGAGGTAGAGGCAAGGAGAGAAGAGGAGAGGTCAGCCCATTCTGAGAGTAAGAGGGTGACCTGGCTAGGTGGCCTGTAGATGGTGGTCACAGTCAGGGAGAGGCCAGAAGAGATAGAGAGCCTGCAGACCAGACATTCAAAGGGGGAAAAGTCCTGCACATGAATGACAGAAGGAGGGACCCACTCTGGAAAGATCAGGGCCACTCCACTTCCGGGCCAGTTGTTTCTGGACTAGGAGAGGATTGTGTGGCCATCAGGTAGGAGGGTGCCAAAACATGTGACAGAACTGGCTGTGAACCATGTCTCAGTGAGAACAAGGACATCCATGTCAATGTCTTTGAGGAGGTGGCATGTGTCAGAGGAGTGTTTGACAGCAGAGTGGGAGTTGAGAGTAGCTACATGGAGCAGATTGCCACATGAAAGACCTCTGGGTGGTGAGAGCGAGATACACCCAGCAGAAGCGGCAGAGGGACTCAAGAGTGGGCGGAAGCAGTAGACAGAGGCAGCATAGGGGGCAGAGAAGAGGTGGAGGGGGTGCGAGAGAGGAGGCAAATGATGGAGTTGGCAGAGGAGCAAGAGATGTGGTAGAAAGGGTAGTAGGAGAAGGGAGGAAGTTGATAAGACACAGGGGATGTCTATCAAGTAGGAGGAGATTGGTCTGAGAGCCCTGGACCATCATGGCACCATTACTATAGACATTGATGATGGCTTTGGAGGAATGAAAGGAGGCCAAGAGGACCTCCAATCAGGTGTTACCATTAATGGGAGAGTAGCAAAAAGGAGGTCTGTAACCCACCATTGGACATCAGTCCCTGAATGTGATCCCAAATGAGGTGAAGGGGATCTTGCAGACGTAACCACCATGGACATGGGGCTTTTCACTGAACTGACCCGTGACTCATGGCTCACCTCCTCAGACTCAATAGCCCCATCTGGACTTCCCATTGGGGCACCCTCCATGTCCCTCACTGTGTCCTCAACACCTGGTTCAGCATCCTCACTTGCTGAACCAGAATGAGGATAGTCTGCAACAGCTGTGGATGTTCATGGAGTATGACACTCCGGCCTCCACTGGTGGTCTGTCGTATGACTGCCTCCTCTTCCTCCTAATCCACTGCATCTGCTGCATCATCACCTATAGATAGGC
Source organism: Ambystoma mexicanum (assembly GCF_040938575.1). NCBI lineage: Eukaryota > Metazoa > Chordata > Amphibia > Caudata > Ambystomatidae > Ambystoma > Ambystoma mexicanum. The sequence continues at coordinate 572,671,000 of NC_090933.1, read as the reverse complement.
AGACAACTAAATTTCAAGGCATGGTACCTTGTTGGATATGCATATGTGCATTACAATGTATACAGACACACAATGGCCGAACATAGATACATCATACATTGTATCTGGGCCAACTGTGAGCTGTACGTCATAGATGAAAGGCAATCACTGACATACGCAGTCATAGTTGGGTATATCAGGCAGTGAAACATGACATGGTCTGTGAGTGGGAGGGTAGATACATACACCCGGACATGAGTGGCAGTGATACACATCAGTGGAAGGATGGGGCTCTGTGCATAATCATTGATCCCATACCCAACTCAGACATTTTCTTGTGGCAACATGTGGAAGTGGGACGTGCACATGTTATGCCCCAAATGTCATGCAAGCATATGTGCTTCCATGATATCCCCAACCACCATTGCAAGCTATGTGGCTGGTCACAGTCACATGCCCTGCAAACATGTGTGAAGAGACTATGACATGGAACTAACGAAGGCACACTTGCATGGCCACTGCTCCATTGGTGCACCATATGTGGAATGTAATACACAGAGACAACTATTGGCCATACAGATGTTGTCCTGTCAGGAAGACACCCTAGGGTGTCTACGCACAGACATTGGTATTTATTCATGTCCACCTGCCGCCAGGGCCAGGTAATGGGTGACTGTGAAAATATGCACACAATTGTGTGATACTGCATAAGTCATGATTGTCACACCCAATGGACGATACATGTGCAAGATACTGTGAACATGTACAGTCACATGTGTGTTGCATGCCTTTGCCACACGTACAAGGTACACCATTTCATGGTCCATGCAGAGTGGGCAACTTCCCGGGGAGCAGAGCCCAAGGCTCACAGTGGTGGCCACAGGAAGGTTCAGACCAAGACAGCAGCCTCTGAGTACACGGCTGGTAAAAATCATGCATTCCTATGAAACAAATAAAGTATTGCATATTGGGAACACATCCACTGAGATGCTCTTGATTCACACACCCTCCAACATGCAACCTCCCCACCCTAGGGTCCATCTCATGCTTGTAGTGTTGAAAGAACCTTTGAATTGGGGACAATTTATGACTGATGGCTCATGTATCTGGTTTTAGCTTTCAAACCCCACAGATAAGAACTGAACATGGGGAATACTCCTTTTGAAGGCCAGCACAAAGCATCAGTCAGCTGACCAAATCTACACATTCTAACAAGAACATTAACATGCCACACAAACAAAGCTATGTCTTGTTATTTCACGCACAAAATCTGTTCATGAGTATCACTTCATAGCTACATATGGAAAGTGCCTGAGAAGGTTAACTGTGATATCCTTGCCAACGTGCTCAGGTGGCTGCATTCAGACATGGAGCACATTCATCCCATAGCCATCAAAGTACTTTCCATTCTCTCAACATGCCAACCACTGCCAGATGGCTCCTCATTATGACTTTGCACCCTGATTAGGACAGCAAGGTTCATTGAGTCTCTGTGCAGACTGCAAGCCATGTACAATCAATGCAGAGATATGTGTGCAGTGATGATTAGTGTGTGGGCCAAGTCACTACCATGTTTGCCAATCCCTCCATTTGCTGCTCCTATATGTAACAGCTGTTTCTGTCTGATAGGTCACCTCAGTTCCAGTCCCAAGTCTACCAGCACCAAGAGTGCGATTTTTCAGGCATGTGAGCCCCCTGCTGTTTGCCCAGAGCAATTCATGAGTAGGCAGTGTCACTTTACATTGTATGACCGGGTAGTGCCGTTTACATGACACTGTCATGTAAAGTGTCAGTCAATGACTGTCTATAAGTGAGTGAGTGACAGCCATTGACTGACGCTTTACATGTGCCCCTGTTTTGGTGCTTCTTGAGGGGCATCTGGTCCTCTCTATGAACAGCATTCATTCACAATAGATGTTTCTGTATTGGTGAATGTGCATGCTTAGACTGAGACCCAGCCCATCTTCATCTGCAATTCTCTTTAAACAAGGTGCAACAGAGCCCTCAAAACCCTCAAAACCCACCCAAGTCCCAGAAGTCCTGCTTTGCTGCGGGAGACTCGTCTGTTGTGCTCTCCTCGAATTGGAATTTTTCTGGATTTACTGGACTCCGACGCCCAGAAGGCTCTGCTCCTCATTTCAGAGGCGGGACTTACAAAAGGGCTGCTGCGTGTGCACCGCGCGCGCGCACCCAGCAAGTCCCAGAAGTCCCGCTTTGCCGCAGGAGACTCGTCTGTTGTGCTCTCCTCGAATTGGAATTTTTCTGCATTTACTGGACTCCGACGCCCAGAAGGTGAACTTCTCTAACGGACTGTGTACATAGTAGTTATACATATATAGTATCACTTCACTGATACGTTTTTCTGTTTTTTTAGGCTCTGCTCCTCATTTCAGAGGCGGGACTTACAAAAGGGCTGCTGCGTGCGCACCCAGCAAGTCCCAGAAGTCCCGCTTTGCCGCTTCGCTGCGTTTGTCGCCGCGGGTGGCGTTCTTATCCCCTCTTTTACCTTTTTTCTGTATTAACTTGGCACAATTACGCCTCTTTATTATTTCGTTTTTTGGGTTTTTGGTAAAAAATGAAGCGAGGCATTTCTACCTTAAAAACAGACATGCCTCCTATTACAGCATGTCACTACTCCAATGGTGAAAAGTCACCTGTGGCTGAAAGAAAACCTTGCATGAGTTCCACACCTCGAGCAGGAAATCCAAACATAAAAGGGAAAACAAGAGCCGAAATTCTTCTTGGCATGGATATTCGACCCTTTTGTAGTAATCAAAGCGCGGCTTCATCCGTGGAAACTGAAAATGGAAACATCAAATTATCAGCATGTGGTCAGGAAGTCCAAAGTTCCCTTGGCCACAAAAGGACTCACAAAATGGACATTCAGCCAGGAATCTTTTGGTGAATGACAAAAACGAAGACATGGTAAAATCCGGCCTTGTGACCCCAGAAATCGTCTCCTTTGCAAATGAAAATGTATCTTTGTCTGATAGTATGTTGCTAAAAAATATATTAACTGGTATTGTTGTTCCTTCTATTGTAACGCCAGATAAGCATGCTACTTCCATTAGAAACTCAAATTCAAAAAGTGCAATCTCCGGTGCCATGCCGGTAATAGACCTTAACTCAAACTATACTGCTTTTTCCACGCATACACTCTCTGACAATCTGTCCAAATCTCCCATCCTATTTACCAACATCAGTGCTGCGAATTCCGTAGCAAATTTATCTTTCAGTGCCCCTACCCCGCGAAAAGTAAATTCTCATTGCATTCCTGATTTGGGCCCAACAGAATCACGGAGTGTTCAAACTGGAATAACTTTGACATCGATGAACACTGCGATTTTGGCTTTAGCCAAACTGTTTGAGGTCCTAGCCACAAAGGCTGATCTACACTCCAACCAACTGAATCAGGTTTTGGCAGACCATCTTACACTTGCCAACAAACTAGAAAGTTTGAGAGCACCTCATGGCCTTTCTAAAATCAGGAGGTCCATAGCTTCTCAGACCTCTCCTTTGTCGACCACCCCATTAAAAGAATACCATACCATTCTGTGCTTTCCTAACCCCATCATAGATCTTATGAGTGTTGGACATAACTCTTCTCCAGTTCAGCAAACAAAATCAATGAAACCAATTTATCCCTTACTCGATGGCAAACTAAATTCTTGTGACATCATAAAGGGGATTTTAAAAAGCCCCCCCTGTCAAAAAATCCCAAAACATCAAATCTGTGGCCAAACGCGGTAGGCAAACCAAAGTATTTGTTAAAAATCTATCTATACCTGCCGCTACTACGATTTCTGCAGCTAAACTAGTTGCAAAAAAATATGCTATGCAGTCTCTGAACCGGAAAGAGAGGGTATTGTCAGTGCCTGTGGAGTATAGCCCGCTAAATGATTTAACAAGAGTGGCGACTGACATGTCCAAAAATACACTCTTGAATCAGACAACAAATGATTTGGCACATAAAGCAGATTTGTCTAAGGGCCTTGCACTTAACGATATACGACTAAAAAATCTAAGAAAAGCTATTGATGATTACATGACATCCAATTCGACTACCAAAAAGTTGATCTTTGCTCCGTCTCAGTCTTTACCCACAAATGAATCTCTTGTTTCGCCGCCGCAGCATGTGCAAAAATGTCCACAACATTTCGCAAATGCTGTTGCTCCTCAAGCTATTTCACAGACTTGTCCAGCGCAACACTTGCAAACTGCGCCTCTAAAAGTTATCAATGCGTCTTTACCTCGAAGCACTTCTCAAGTGTCTATACAGTCCACGGCTATTGGCTTTGTGGCTGAAAATAATACTACCAAAGACACAGAAAAACTGATTCACACGTCCTTGAATACGTTTTTTGAGAATGCTGCCTTTGTGAAACCTAATTTTGCTAGTGTACCCTTGCAAATGCCTAAAGCAGTGCCTCCGCTGCAAAAATCTAAACCTCTGAGTGGCGGCCTTAAACGACCAGCGATTCATGCTCTAACGTTTACTTGTATGCCTGTTCCAGCCAAACAGTATAAGCTTAATCGTGCCTCCATTCTCGCAATCTTTAGCGAAATTCCTGCATTAGATGACATCGGCTCTATAGACATCGAGCTTGTGGAATTTATCAACAAGGGCAATTGCTCATCTGTAAATATCTGGATAAACTCGCGACTTGTGGTAAACTCTATCTGGGCCGTTAAACAACAACTCTCTAATCTGGGTTTTTTGCTTCACACTATGTCAGAGACATCGAACTCGTCTTCAACTCATTCTGAGGTTTCCCCTTGTATTCAATCATTAAACAAATCACAGGCTGTGACCTCACATACTTGTTTGTGTGACTCCGAGAGTAACCAATGCTAGCTTCACAATCTCACAATTTGCTCTTTGGTCTTTGTTAGTTGGAATTCAAGAGGACATACGCATCTGTTAAACAACAATAATGCACAGCTTTTGGGTCGTGATGTCATCATGTTGCAAGAAACTTGGTTTACCACTGTACCATCTTGGAACAACTATGATGTGCTTTTGAATCCACCTGAAAAGGGTTGCCGGTGGCGTCCCACTTCGGGACTGTTAACTGCGGTGAAGCAATCTTCTTTGCTAAAAATTGAAGCATGGTTCTATCCTAACGCTTTTTTACAAATGTCAAAAATCACGGGTAACAATTTTTCATGTGCTGTGATAAATGTTTATTGGAATCCCCTGGGAATTGCTGATAATGGTTTTCTAAATTCTGTGACTAAGGCCCTGGACATAGTCTTGCTCGAGGGCTTCACTGATTTTATTTTATTGGCTGGTGATCTAAACTTGCATTGTCTGAGTCCCCCTTGTATCTCTGAAAAACTTTGCATTCAAAAGTGGATGAGTTTGGTTCAATCTCGTAATCTGTTTATGCTAAATGGAACTTTTCCTCAGGATATACCACCCAGAGCTACTTGGCACCGTGGTCGAAGTCAAGGTATCATTGATTTTTTGTATGTAAATGCATGTTTCTTGAATAATGTCACAGCATTTGAAATAACTGATACAGAAGCTAGCGACCATAATATTTTAAATATGATGTGCTCCTCAAAATCTGTTACATCAAATTTGGAACCTTCAAATACAATAGATCCCATTAAAGTCAATCCTGCGAGGAACAGATTGAAATGGTCGGAAAAATCACTTATTGCCTTTAGAGATCACTATCAAGCAAAATTGACTAAACGAAAAGGGAGCTATTTTCCGGGTGATGTTGTTTCCCATGACTTAATGCAAGTGTTCCAATCAAACTCTTACCTCCATAAACAGAAACAGACACCTTATCTCCATTTGCCTGATCAGGAAATTAGAGTAAAAAAAGCCTCCATGTGAGCAGATAGGAGAGCTGCCCTTAAGCTACCACCAGACATGTGGGCTCCTGTTTTATCCCAAATCAGAACAAAGTACATAAATTGGATTAGGGGCATGAGGGCAAAACTATATCAATCCGATGGTTACTCTATGCTAAAGGCTTTAGCTGCAAAGAATTCGGCTCAATCTTGGACTATTATTAACCAATCTGCAGTGGGGCATCAGGTGGCTGTCCAAGCAAATGATGTGTCGGAGTCTATGTGGATCCAGCACTATTCAACTCTATTTGCTGAGCCCCCCCCCTATTGGAGATTTAGCCAATTTAGAGGTCCTACCGCCGTTTCATTTGGTCTTTGATAGAGATGATATAATATATTTCATAAAACAGGCAAGCAATTCTAGAGCCCCTGGCCCTGATGGCTTGGCTAATATACATCTCAAACAATTCCCGGACATTTGGGCAGATATTTTGTATCTTCTGTTTGAGTCTATCAATGCCTCACAGAGCATTCCTATATCATGGAAGCAGGCTATTGTCATCCCAATTTATAGGAAGGGGGATCGAGCCAATCCTGCCAGCTATCGGCCCATCTCCCTTCTTGATGTGCCATGTCAAATTTATTCACGTTTAATTCTTAGAGAATTGAAAAATTGGTCGAAGAAATGCTCAAAAATGGATCCTTTACAATCAGGCTTTGTTTCCGGCCTTGGCACCTTACCTAACATGATTTCATTAAATATGCTCAAGTCCCAATATGCAGCCCGAAAACAATCCTTATATTTTGCCTTCATTGATTTTCGTTCTGCTTTTGACTCTATTAATCGGAATTTGTTATTTCCCAAGTTACATTCACTTGGTTGCCCATCTACTTTGTTATCCTTAATTATTCAACTACATTCAGAAACTACTATGTGAGTTAGACTTTCTATCGAAGGCTCTTTATCAGCATCTTTCACCACATTTTTGGGACTCAAACAGGGATGCATTCTGGCTTTATTTTTATTTAATTTGTTTATTTTTGACATAGGTAACGCTTTTCATCGCATCATATCAGATGCGTCTGAATTGGGTCATCAGCGTATACCATGGTTACTCTACGCTGATGATCTGGTTTTAATATCGCAAACGCCTAGGGGCCTCCAGAACATGTTATCTGCACTTGCAGAGTATGCTGCGAAAAACCATTTAATCATAAATCTGGAAAAATCACAAATTATGATATGTAGGCCAAAAGGGAAATGAATGGCTCAAAATGTTGCCTGGAATCTTTAACTGGAACCTTTGCACATAGTTTCTGAATATAAATACTTAGGTTTGTTTATTCAGAATACTATTGGCGATCCCAAACATTTGACCATGTTGCAGTCTAGATTACTATCCTTAGTGTCACAAGCCAAAATACTGGTTTATAGATATGGCAAATTCACTTTAAAGCACCTATTTATGTTTTATGAACAAAAAGTGATTGCCAGCCTATTATATGGCATTGAATCAAAACTCTTTTTAAACGATCAACCATGGGACAAGCTAGAAGATGCTTTTTGGAAAAAGGTGCTACATTTACCTAATTCTGTACCCATGCCCATTCTACGTTTTGAATTGGGCATAAATTCACTAGCGAGTAGAATAAAATGGAGAATGTGCGTTTTCTTTCGCAAATGTTTATTGGGTGTGACAAATATTAATATTCTGAGGACAGTTGCTCGTTATTTGATCTCTTCCGATTTAACTTTCCCGACGACATGGCGAAATTGTGTTCTCAAAACTCTTGTGGAAGCCAATATTTCTCTACAGTTCTTACTTGATAGCCCAATAAGTCGCAACATTTTTTTTTATCAATGGGCCTGGATTCAAAATTATGAACTCTGCACTAATTATAAAGACTTTGACATCAGAATCTTTGGTAATAAGAAATTGGGTCAAGTGACGAATTACCGTTTGAAATGCCCCTCAGCAAAAATTAGACAGCAATATTTGCGTGTAAGGCTAAACCTATGGCCTACGAGAGAGCAGTTAGTGAGGCGTCAAATTCTTTCCCTTAATTTAAACTATTGTCGATTTTGTGAGCTTCATTTTGTAAGAGAAACTTTGCAACATGTGGTAGTATCGTGTCCAAGATTGAACGACATCAGAAATAAATATTTTTCTAATTTGTTAAATTTGCATATGGAAAGGAATGAAATTGAGACGTGGAACATTTTATTAAACAGTCCCAGATTTGCTGTTATAAAAGCCCTGGTACAATTTCTGGAAAACATTTTACCGACTGAAATAACTTGATTATCAGGTAGAACTTAGTCAGTTAAAATGATAAATGTGAAGTTAGTTCTAAAATGCTTTTTTTGCTGTTTACATCTGTTTTGATTCCCTGGCTGAGTTTCTGCTTTATATTTTTTACCTATTTTACTCATTCTATTTTATCTTCTTTTACATTGCTCCTTTTTCCTGTCTCCAAGTATTCTATGTGAAATGTAACTGAATGTGAAATGAAAATGTAATTTAAATTGTTTTTCTTATTTGATGGTTATGTACATGTAATTTTGAAAAGTTGATTGATTTCAGCTGTACCAAATTTTTTTTTTAAAAAAAATAAATAAAAAAAAAAACCCATCTGAATGGCCGATGTTGATGACATTTAATTCCATGATCAAAGTGATTCAGATGTTTGGAAAGGTATGTATGTTTCATGGATACAGGCATTTCAATGTTATGGTGTGTGTTGTGAATAGTGATGTGAGCACCAAGCAATGTGGCTCTCATGTATTCACTGATTTACGATTTTGGTTGATTGCCCTTAATGGAATGTTTTCTGCCGAAAAGAACATAGCTAACTTGACCATTATGATCAAACAACCTAAAGTAAATGCAACCCCAAGCATACTGTACAAATACACCTCCTCCTTACTTACCTTTGGGCGGCACACCTCGTTGTGTGCCGCCAACTCCCTGCTTGGGACTTACGTGCTTGGGAACCGGCGCCAGAGGGTCCTTTTTTTCCTTCTAACTTTATTCCCCTATGCGAGGGATACCCCTGCAACCCCCATTCCCATTATAATAAGCAAGGAGAGTGGGAGACATCCTGCAACCCCCAGTTCCCCTTGTTCGCCATAATGGTCATGTATGACATATTTGATCGAATTTGGGTTGTATAGGATTTTCTTACAGCCTAAATTTGGTCAAATATACCATACAGTTTATTATTTTTGGTGTTTTTGGGTGATTTTCTGATTCACACATGCAACCTTTTCATCACAGACTGGTGAATAGAATATAGAGCTCTACGATCATTGTTTCAATTTCCAAATGCATGTTGATTTGTTGCAAAATATACAGGAACACTCATTGGTGCTATTCATTCCGTTACCCTTTCTCATAGGGTCATGTTCAGACAGTAGAATAGGAGTTCATTAGGCTGTCCACCTTGGAATGATGACCCTCTATCAGCAATTAATTCCCATGATTGGTCTAGTGTCACCCCTTGCGATATTCGAGTGAGGTTGTTTTAAAAAAATGCCTACAACACAGGGCGGTGGTCCTTGGGCACTCAGACACTAGCTGGCTGGTCACACCACAGTGTGCAGTACGGGCAGCTTTGAAAAGCATTCTGACAAGGCATTCCCCAAGAGCAGGTGACAGAACAAACATGCACCTCAGCTGCAAGAGCTGTGTTTCCACATGAAATATCGTTTTTAAAGTACTTGCTGTACAATGCAAAGAGACTGGCTCCGTTACTTTAGCAATGATTCATTAATACTGAGGATGTTTTTTGTGTGACACAGAGGTGTGGCTTCGGGGTGATGAGTGCCAGTCAAGGGAGCACATTAAAGGGTTTTTCACTGGGCACCAAGTTGGCTAGAAACAGCCCTGCACACAAGTACTGGCACAGCTGTGAAGGCCAGCAGACAGTGGTATGTACTGTGAAACCAACATGTACCATGCACGGGAATCACACAATCACTTCCCAGAATACAGGTCATGTGACAGAAGTGTAGACAGTAGCAAACATGCACTGGTCATGGATGGCTGCCAATTGCAGCCAATTGTCCTACAAAACATATATGGGCATGTCAAACATTTTGTAGCGACACATACGCTACAACACAAATGCCATCTACCAGATGTGTTCACATAGGTGTCCATGCCTTGCATGTCTTGCACCATCTCACTGCTGATGAGTCCACATACAACATCTTGGAATGGAGTCAGCTCTTCCTCTTCTAGTGTCCCCCTCAACAAAAAAAAATGTGGTACATGTTACATGAAGGAAATGGCTTGCGTAGCACCCCCAAATGCATGTCAGCTACACCCAATTCTCCATCTTCGTACCTTCTCGCATACAACCAGTGATGCACATCGCACCTCTTAACTATCCCCATCATTGCTGTGTATTGCGTAAACCACGTAGGTGTGCTGCATTCAGTGTGTCACGTAAGTTATGCGCTTCAGTCATTAACTCTGTTATCTGCTGCCTCAGATGTGAGACGTTCACCAACGTTGCTCCTGTCTCCATGAAATTATATTTGCCTCTTCCAGACCTGTATTGCCTCCAATACTCCACATCTGCTGCTGCCTGATAGAGTGTAAGTGCCTACTCCCAACCAGCACTGCCTCAGAGTGTCAGCTGTTCAGCCATTGCCTGTTTTCCTATGTCAGCCCTGTGACCACCTCATCTGGCAACTTGAGTCTTCCACCACTCCCTACCACCTCCACCACAGATCAACACAGCACATATCCAGGACACGGCTAAGCGACACATGCCTTCAGGGATTACTTTGTCTGCACCTACTTCCTCATCTACAGAAAGCAGCACCTCCATATCAGCGAGGCAGAGGGTTGCCAACTTTACCACCACCAAAGTTGTCATCCTGGTGGATTGAGCCCTGGGTAATTATGATGCCCTCTTCAACTCAGCCATGCAGCTAGGACATGATGGGCATCAAAATATCTAGGATGCTGTCATCAATGTGGAGGGGGAGGCAGTCTATTCACTCAAGACTGTCAGGAAGCACTTAGAAGACCTGAAGACCTTGGGCCACCATATGCCACCTAACGAGTTGTGGGTCTTCGAGAGGTTCGACCGAGCACTCCACTCCAAGATATGGGAGAGGCAACAGCATCTGGAAGCTGCCGCTGAGTGCCCTTGTGGTGCACTGCTCTACAGTGTATGTGTGTTGTGAATGGGCATGCATGATTGGAGGTACTCCCTTCTGTATACAGCATGTGTGTTGTAGTGATCCACAGTAGCATGCAGCCTCCTGCCAATGCTGGGCATATGTGATGGCAGGTATTTGTTGATTGAGTATGTGTTGGTATATGCACTGTTTGTCCTTGTTGACTTAGTGCACTTTTGCACATGTAATGTAAATTTCAGAGAATAAGTGCTGAGACAGTAATTATTCTGGGTTACAATCCATGTGAGGGACATGCCTGCAGGGCACCTCTATGTGTTGCAAATCTGCAAGCGAGGCCATCCACACACATCCACTGAGAGTGATACATGTGCATGGATGCCATGTGGTTGTCATGTTGGTGCATTGACCTATCGGATGTGATGTGTCATCCCACTGTATGTGAAGCCAGCATTGAAATGTGATCATGCCTTATGGTTGTGCTGGGGCAAACAACATATGCGCTTGTCCCTCAGAAATGTGTGCATGTACATTTTGCATGCTTGGAGGTCAAGCTGTCAGGGATGCATGTTGCTAAATGTAATTGGGTAAACAGATGTCCAGGTGTAATTCTCATGGCCCTGGCTGCATGTCACACTTCTGTCACATTGACATTTGTACTCTGCCATTGCATGTTTTTTAAATAAGTTTGTGGCCACACAACAATGTGTTGGGTTGACATGTGCATGTGTCATGACTGTGAGTACTCATTGTCCCTACACTTGTGTGACAGTATTCATGCTGATTGCATGGGTGTGCACATGTGTATGTGCACGTGTGTGTGTGTGTCAATTGCTGGTTGACCTGTTGTGACTGAATGTTACTGCTAAGGTAGTGTATGCCACACATGCATTGACACTGATGACTGATGTCAATGATCTTCATCCCATTTTCCACAGTTCCTGCAGCTTGTAAACACAGCCGAAGCATTTCTCTCTTGAGGGTGAATTGGCTGGGGGAGTACCAATACCATCAGGCAAGGCTGCTGACGGTAATTCCCAGGTGACTGTGGTGGGGGAAACCTCAGCAGCTGTACTACAGGGTGCCAGGAGACAAGGGCCATCAATGTACGAAGATGGTCTGGAGTCATCAGGGATGATGAGGAGGAGGTGGAGGAGGAGGCAATTGCAGGCCAGCCCATGGGGTCAGTTGGGGCATCCAGGAGGGTGTTCAGTCTGCACCCCTGGCCCAGAGACATGAGGATGTACAGTCCAGTAGGGACGGTCTTTCACAATCTCCTGTCCCTGGGCCATCTGCTGGAGCAGTGACCATCTTCCTCGATGACTCTACCCAGACCAAGGCATTCCTTGAGACCAAGTTGGCCACCCGAGATGTGCTGCAGCCCCTGATGGCTAGTTTTGTGGGGTGGATTTTGTATATAAGTGATGCTGTTTCAACTACTCTCGATGAGCTGGCTCTGCATCACGAGCAGAGGAGAGATTCACTGGGCCAGCTGGCAACTGCACTATTCTCGGATGGTCTCTGTGCGCTGATGCATGCAATTAACCCCTACTCCACATTTTCCTCTGTGCCGCGGTCATCCTCTGGGGAGCCTTCAATGCCACATACCACCACAGCCCCCTCTGCACCAGTCCCACCAACACCACACTGTCTGTTTGTACCTACATCCTTGCTTGAGGTGGAAGTCCTAAACACACCACATGAGGAGGTCACTGTACCTACCCAGGCACCTGGGTGCATTAAAGCCAAATGGTCAATGGCGTCTGTGTGCAGACCTGAAGGAATTAAATAAAAGAGTGCCAGTGTCTAGATGGCTGCTGTCATTCATTAATCAAGGCCTTGCTCAAGTGCATGGGTCAAAGGTATCTACCACATTAGATCTTACATCTGGATACGGTGTGTGCCATTGGCAGAGGACATTCAGAATTTATTTGCATTTTCATTTGATAAAACGTAATATGCTTGGTCTAGAACACCATTTGGGTATGACAATAGTGGGAGCGAATTTGGCATATTTTTGAGAAAGGCTATGCCAGATGCAACAGAAAGAGGGACCATAGTTTGTGTAGATGATGTCCTGATAGAAAATGAAAACTTAAAAAGTAACTTTGATGAAATTAGACATGTACTTAATCAATTGAAAAAGGTGGGTGCCAAAGTATCTTTACAGAAAGCTCAATGGTGTAAGAAAAAGGTGAACTAACTAGGCCACGAAGTAACTGAACATGGGTTAAATCCACAGAAGAAAAAGGTGGAGGCCATACAGAAATTGAAAGATCCTAGAAACATGAAAGGTTTAAAAAGCTTATTAGGAATGACAGGATATAACAGGAAATGTATTGAAAATTATGCTGAAAACACTCAACCATTGACTAAACGATTGAAGTTGAATACGCCCTGGAAATGGGAAAAGGAGCAATCTGAGGCAGTTGCTAAATTGAAAGTATGCCTCATAAAGGCACCATGCTTGGCGTACCCCATAAAGAACAGAGATTTCTTTATAGAAATAGGATTCACTGAACAGTGTATATCAGCAGTGTTATCTCAAAAACATGATTTGAACCACAAAACTATTGCTTATGCGAATAAGGCATTTTCTCAGGTAGAAATTAAATTCAGTGAATGTGAAAAGGCTCTTCTGACCACTGTGTGGGTATTGAAACATTTTCGTTCCATTGTCCAAGAGGAAAAGGTAATCATTGAGACAAATCATCAACCATTGCAGTTTTTACAGGGTAAAATGATTAGATCAGGCAATCTAGCTCAATCCAGAATTACCTCATGGACATTGGCATTGCAAGGCTTCCCTGTAGAAGTGAGATATGTCCAAAATAAATAGAGCTCAATTGCTCAAGGGTTAGCAGATTTACATGACTGTGAAGCTGAATGTGTATCAGATGAAGTAGAGGTGGAGTCTAGTTTGCAGGAGTTTGAACAGTCACTACACAAAGCTTTTGATGAAAATACATGCAAGAATTTACCAACTGTATATGTTGATGGATGTGCTTTTCACATTGAAAATGACAGCAATAAACTGTTGGGGGTCGATTCATGGAGCAAACGTGCGCGAAAATCCCAGCGCAAGCAGGCGCAAGGTAGCGCAAGTGTGAGAAACGCAGCGCCCGCGTGCGATTCAAGGAAGACGCTGCGCGTGTTTCCCGCTGTCCGTGCGTCCAATCCTGCCATGGCGCACGCAGGCACACACGGCGTGCGCTACGCGCACAGCAAAAGCGCACATAGCGCGCCGCACACAACCAAAGTGGCCGGAACAGTGGGCATAACACACGGAATGGGGAATAACGTGTGAAAAAGAAGGCGTAACTGGGGAAGTACTGCAGGGAACTACACGGAACGCCCATACGCACGCCAACAACCCATATTCATGGATTCGAATACGGGAAACCCGCGCACGGCAAAATACACACACAGGCGTCAACGCGTCCGCCACACGAAGGCAGGCGGAAGCGTCCCCGCGCACAGTATAAAAGTGCGCGCAAACAACAAACACGTATATACAGCTACGATGAATGCCCCATTTGTCGCAGCACTGATCGTGGGACAACGCAGGAGGAGGAGAATAGCCAGGGCACGCATTTTCGCACCACGGACAAGCCTTTTTGAGATGCCTGAAGACCAGGTCTACGGCAGGTATAGGTTTCCACCCCATATCATCCTAGACCTGGTCAGGGAGTGGGAAGATGACCTTACATCCCCCACCATTTGCTCCCAAGCATTGAGCCCCTGGAGAAGGTCCTTAATGTCCTGCATTTTTTGGCCACTGGATCATTTCAGCGGACTACTGCCATAGTGGGGGGAGTCTCACAGGCCACACAGTCACGCTGCCTACACAAGGTACTGGCAATCATGACAGCACGCCCCTCAGTCCGCAGGCACATATACATGCCCAGAACACCCACAGAAAGGCAGGCCGTTGTCCTGGATTTTTTCAGGGTGGCACACTTCCCCAAAGTGCTCGGTGCCATAGATTGCACTCATGTGGCCCTACGTCCACCTAGGGCCACTGAGCACATCTACCGAAACCGCAAGCACTGGCATTCCATCAATGTACAGGTGGTATGCGATGCAAAGGGAATCATCACCTCTGTCTATGCAAACTACCCTGGCTCCACCCATGACAGTTTCATATACAGAATGTCCGCCCTGAGCCGGGCCCTGGAAGCTGGGCAGCATGGCGACACCTGGCTCCTAGGTGAGTACAAATGCCCTTGCACATGCATGCATGTCACAAACACACACACAAATACACAAACCCCAACAATCACAACCATTTACACCTCCCCAGGGGACAGTGCCTACCCTCTGAGCAACTATGATGACGCCAAACCGGAACCCCACCACACCACCCCAGGTAAGATACAACGCTGCCCATATTGCAACCAGGGCCATAGTGGAGCGCACATTCGGAGTGCTCAAGTCACGTTTCCGCTCCCTTGACCGCTCTGGCGGGCAGCTACTCTATGCACCAGCAGTAGTGTGCAGGATCATTGTGGCAGCATGTGTCCTGCACAATGTTGCAACACGGCAGGGCATACCGCCGGACATGGTGGTGCCCCCACATCCCCAACCACAGGCACAGGCGCTGCCCATGGTAGGGGACAGGGCACATGGCGAGGAAGCCCAGACCCAGCTTGTGGCCACATTTTTCACCTAAACTCCCACCCCTGCGGAGTGCACACAGGCCTGGCACATACCAGGTGACAATCGATGATGACAAAGAGACAGTCAACTGTCACAACCCTACCACCCAGAGATAGTTGCCATGGAAGTGCCACATTGTCTGCATCCCTAGCTACTTAAACACAAGCTATCCTGTGGGACCAAAAGGCACACATATGACATGACATGATATGGCCTATACACAAGTATTTCAAGGTGCGATGAGGCAGGGAGGGGGGAACAAGGGAAGACAGACAACGATACTACTAGGCCAGGTGTCATTTAGATTGTGCAAGTGCAGGGGTAGGGGGAAGGGAAAAGTGCAAGGGGAAGGGGGGGAGTGCAGTACAGGGTAAGTAGACTAAAAAACAAATACATAGGCCAGCTGGTGGCAACTGCAAAGGTAAGTGCAGACAAGCGCTGGGAAGGGGGGGCTGTAGGGATAGAGAGACAGTCCTGCAGTGCAGGGGTTGCCAGGGAGGCAGTGCAAGTGGAGAGTGGCTGGGCCAGGGACCGAGGTCGGTGAGAGTGGCCCAGTTGCAGATCCAGTGCAGTTACAGTGAAGAATTTTGCAAGGGAGAGGCAGAGAGAAAGCAGTAGCAAAGAGGAAGGTCTTGAGGTGCTTCCCAAACCGGAGATGGTTCTCCTCAAGTTCCAGTGAGGCAGGAAGGCTGTTCCAGAGGGAGGCCCCTGCTGTGGAGAGAGATCTACCCCCAGCTAGTTGCTTTGAGAAGCGGATGACCCTGACATGCAAGGTGTGAATCACACACACCTGCAAAACAGGCCATGGCCATCACTGTTATGTCACTCAAACCCTCCCAAACCACAACATGACATGGCAAGCAATACCCATACACCAACGCAGTAACAATAAGGTACACATTGCCATGTCCAAAATGTGCAGTGGCATCAGACAATGATGCCTGACATGGAATCAGATGAAATGACTGACCAACAACCTCCCAACCAAAATAAGTCATTTCCAAATGCATTACAAGAGTTAAAGACGTAACATAACAATGTATGCCTGTCTACATGCACATTGTGCATTGCAAAATCAACACTGCAGCTTCTGTATGCTGTGTCCAACTCCTGCAACACACTGCTCAGCGCACAGCACAGTGAACAGCCATTGTGTGTGATGCACACCCTGAGCATCACATCTAAGCGACAGACCACATCAAAAAGCAAATTAGGCATGTACAGAATCCATAATTGGTCACAGAACATGTGCTGCAAGGACACAGTGGGCACCAGAAGGCAAACAGTGTACACGTGGATATGCAAGGGTGGTTGTACATGTAGTGCATCAGAGTGCAAGTGTGTGGGTCAGTAAGGACATGCACTCAACATATGCATGTGCAATCAAGCGACCATCAGTGTCCTCTACACATCACATGTGAACATTCACCATGTGTACACCCCAGCATGTCAAACCACAACTATCCCCTCGCACCTGAACGGTAAACACAACACATGAACAGGCATTGATCAGCAGAACACAACATGTACATAGGATACCACCATTACAATGTCAGGGTTCCCATCACACTGCAGGGCAAGGCAACTATCAACAACAACCCCCCCTCCCTCACAAATGACCATGACCCACTGAACAACTGCACCTGGGTCATGGAGCCTTCAACCCTCAATTCCACCTGGCCACAGGATCACCTTTCCCCTTCGTCACCATCTCCCACCTTGTGTGTAAAAAGGTGCCTGCACCCTCAGAGTCCACACTCATTTCCAAAATCACAAAATCCAAGCCAGAAAAACGAAACAGAACACCCTCCAGTAGATGACTTGATGTAGCAGTACCTCACAAAGGCCAAGTACTACCACAATGATGTAACAACCAAGGTAGCACAGTAAAACAATGTCACAACAGGATGTGAACCATGTGTGGTACATAACATAGAATGATGCACCATGAACGGATGTGTACTGTCACAGGTCCCGTGTACAGGTGCGGGAGTGTCACGAAACAACCACCCTCACCGTGTCCCGGGTGCCTGCAAGGTCAAACTCACGCAGGCCTCTGAGACCCTGGTGGGGAAGGAGGGTCAGGGATATGCATTCGGGACAGGTGTTGGCACTCTGGATAACTGGAATGAGTGGCAGGAGAGGGGAGGAGGAATGACACATGAAAGTTGGGAATGCACGAAAATGTCATACCTGCAAGAACACATACACAATCCAAACAAACTTGGACATCATTGTCATGGCCTTCTGTAGTCCATGCTTAGGAGTGGCACAAACCAACCACCCCCTCTAGGGTTTTGGCGCCTGCAAGTTTGGGGCTTACACAGGCATCCACAACCCCGCGGGGAAAGAGGGTTAGGGAACGTTGCTTGGATAGGTACGGGAAGCAGGAACACCGGGTAGAGGGTACAGGGTTCAAAATTGCATAGGATTCCGGTTGATTAGGGGGAAAAAAACATACCAAATTGAATTACACATTCATCCATGCATTAGTGCACCCCCCAGCAAGCCTACGCAGAGCAGTTTGAAAGAAAAACAACAAGACACTTAGCTCTGGTTTTGAGTGCTGGCCTCCTGCCTGCGCACTCTCAGGTCCGGTTACAGGAGCACTGCAATGCTGCAAAGAGAGCCACAGTCAACAACCTGTACGTGCCCATTACACAAAAACACACCACCAAACATGCCCCATAGAAACAAACTACTCTACAAACAGACAATCTGGTGTAGATGCTTTGTACCCATGTATAACATTACCCCTGTGATGGGTCATACACAGTCAATGCAGTAAGTCATCCGCCGGTGGGTGCGTGGCAAATGGCACACCAATGTGTCACAATTCACACTGCATGCAATGTTCCCTGGGTAAGCAGACAGACCCATATAGCAAGGCATGACTTCAGAGCAGGTAGTGTACCACCATGACCGAAACAAAGTTGGCAGTGCATTTATCAAAATGTACATGGAAATGAAATGCACTGCACCCGAGTATGTCCCTTGCTGTATGTCCCTGTGAGCTGCCCCTTTCCATGTGCCTCAATGGACCTTGGTGTACCGGAGGGTATGTGCCACTGCCCCTGCAGGTGTCCCAGACAACCTTACAATCAACAGCCATCAGTCCACCAACACATCTGAGCTGCATTGCGTGCTTCAACACCAATATTCGTCCAAGCTCACCCTCAGTGCTGTGACTAATCCTGCATGTGCAACTCGCCTGGTGCAAGCTTTGCTGTGTTGTGGCCCCCCTGTGCTGCTCACCTTGCCTGGAGTTCCTTGGAACACATCAGCAGTTCTAGGATGTAGGTCTGCAATCCCTGTGCCTCTGCTTGTGCACACATGTGCATGTGGGCACCAACAAACGTGTCCAGAATTCCGATGTCCAATGGGCCATGTCTGCTGGCAAAGGTGCTCTGGAGGCTCATCCCCCTGCAGAAAGGGCATGAAACACATGATTAATGCTTTAGAGTCATCTGTGTGTGTCTCTTCAGGCATCTCATTACTTGAC
Organism: Ambystoma mexicanum; assembly: GCF_040938575.1. Classification (NCBI taxonomy): domain Eukaryota; kingdom Metazoa; phylum Chordata; class Amphibia; order Caudata; family Ambystomatidae; genus Ambystoma; species Ambystoma mexicanum. The sequence continues at coordinate 572,651,903 of NC_090933.1, read as the reverse complement.
CATGTCAGAGAGTTACATCAGAAATCACACCATCAGTCCGTCTTTCACATCCAAAGTGTGGAACAATATCTACGGCATGAATTGCAACAAGCACGTGTACAGTAAAGATAAGAAACATACTACACAATGCATAGCAATGAATGTACACATTAATCATGCAACACCCCATCTAGCAAAAGCTGAACAGTGGACAATAACACCAAAATCATCCCCACTAGGGGTGTAAACACAAGTCACACAGCACCAGACATGCCACAGATATGACAGTCCAAAGCCCTTGTGTAATAGGCTGTGACACCGAACCATCCTTGCGAGCCCAGGGATAAGGGAGGCAGGAGTGGCATATGTGAGTCAAGGACCCCAAGCAGCCAACGCATACACAAGACAAGCCTGAAGGGCCCAGCTGGAACAGACAGTGGATGCCTTAAAAAGCCACAAAGCACCGCACCGTCACATGAAAGCACAATAGACAAGCAATTTTAAACTATATTAACTAATTACACTAACTATGGAAAACCTACATTACCTAATTAAACTAACTATCAAACAGAAACTTAACTAACTAAACTAAAAGAAAAATCAAAAATGGCCACATACGACCCGGGGGAGAGGGGAGGCACGCAGGAGGGGGGAGGTACAGGGTGCAGCTCAACATCCACATGCGATGATGCTGAGCCAAAAAAAAAACCTCCATGGGCTCAACGCCTGCACAGCCCGACCTATGTGGGAGATAGATGGTCGTCCGAGTCTGGCTCATCCTGGAAAGGAGGACGTGGCACAGTAGCCTGGCCACGCCTAGCCGCAGCTTGCCCCTCGTCGGCAGCAAGTCTGACGGACGGGTGAGCCTGGTTCTGTGTGGCGATGTGACGTAGGTCTGCATGCAGAACCTCACGTGATACACGTGCTTCCTCTTGCAAAGTAGCACGTGTAACACGGAGTTCCTACTGCAAGGCCTGGCTGGACAACCGCTGCACCTCCCGGCAAGCCTGTAGCTCAGCCGAGATGGTACGCTCAAGCTGTGCAAACCTCTCCTCTGCCCGCTGCCTCTGGGACATCATAAGGACACCCAGAGTGGATTGGAGGGAAGCATACTCCTCCCTCAGGGCATCCATGTGCGCCTCTGCGTGAGCAGCAATTGCTTGACGCAGAGACGACATTTCAGCCTGGCGTGCCCTGTCTGAGGCCGCCATGCCCAGCCTGAGCGAGCGGGCCGTGGACCGTGCCGCCTGCTGCTGGAGAAGCACCTGCCTAGCAGATCGGGCCACACGCTCCATGCTCTCAGCGATGTTCTCCATTGCTGCCCCCTGCCGTTCTGAATTGGCAGTCATGTCTTGCTCCCACTCAGTATACTGAGTATATTGCCGGGCTTGACCCCTGCAGGACCCAAGGACCGGGGGTCCTCGCTGTGTTGGTACCGCCCGCGGCTGCACGACTACATTCCCCCGTCAACGTTATGTCCCAGGCACATCAGTGACTGGTGTGGAGGGTGACCCTGCGTCCCGATCCACCAAGGGCGGAGGAACCAAGACTGTCTGATCCCTCAGTGCAGGTGTCGCAGACAGAGGAGTGTCCACATCAGAATCACTCACCCCTGACACATGGACTTGATGCTCATCCAACTCAACATGGACATCAGAGTCATCATCAAGGCTGGACTCATAGGCAGCCAGAGACAAGATGGACTGTAGCACTTGGGGTTGTTCATGGCCTACCACCCCACGACCTCCACTAGTGCCGGGTTGATGTAGTGGTAACAACCCTGTGTCTGGCATGCCAACACCATCCTCCGCCTCCATTGCGTCATCACCTGAAAAATAGAGAGAAAAAAGGTCACTACACATGTCAGAAGCACACAACACACACACACACACACCGACAGCAAACGCATCAGGCAGACATGTGACACACAACATATAACCTGGCATGCATGCTGGGTCAACTTTGAATTGCTTCTGTGATCAGACCTGTTGAAAGGTGGCAGTTTCCATGGAAGTGGAGAAAATGTGTACGCAACTCACTACCTACATGTACAAGGACTCCATGGTGTGTGCCAGGAAATGTGAAGGCAGTGCAATGTGAAATTCAGGCATCACGTGCATTGTGCATTCAATGTGTACCATATCTAGAAGCGAAGCACCCCTCCAGCCCAGTACCAAAGCAGGGATGCCTAGCATGGTATCAAAAGGCTGACCATACTCCTGTGTATTGACAGGCAGTGTTGACTGGCATCAACAGCTTAATGTGATTCAAGTGACAACACTGTAAATGATGATGGGACAGTAAGCAGGACACATGATGAAAACTCTGGATGCCGCCCATGTGTGAAGAAGACACAACAACAGTTGGACAGAGTCATTGGCCATTGAACAGGCTGAGGCCTGTGAGCCACACAGATTGTCATACCCTAAACAGGTGTGCAACGCAGTACTGAGCCACAGTTGACATGGGAAGGCTGATGAGATGCCATGCAATGTATGTAACCAAGGACTTGTATTACAGTGATCATCCAGTCAAGGACACATAGGGGCATGCGTGCAATGCACATGGAGCATGAATGGGCATTCATGTCCCTGCGGGACATCTGACCTATGCACAGTACAAGCGAGATACCCTGCATCAAGTACTAAGGCTGTACCACACGGCATATGTCTGTCAGATTCTGCGCTGGAAGTTAGCATCTACACAGGACGCATGAACAAGAAAGTACACATTGGCAAGATTGAAGCAGACCAGTGCAAAGGTGGAACTGGGGTGCAGAGTGGCGAAGGAGGGGCAAGGGAGCATGCCTACATGGAGTCCCCGCATGCAGGCAGAGGAGACATGCATCACGGAAGCATTGCATCACTTACACATCAGAACCATATACACATCACATGTAGTGGCAATCCTGCACAACACATCCCACAAGTGAAACACACACGTCCTCAACAAACACGCATCAACACTCACTGGACTGGGCATCTCCCACTCCTTCGACCAATTCAGGTGGTATGAACTCCACAACGAGTGCCTCATGCGGAGTGAGCTCTTCCTCCTCTGGTGCAGGCCCACCGCCAGTCACCAGAGTCAAGTTGTAATTAGAGGCACGGTTAGCCTTAGTGCTGCGTTTGATGTCATTCCAACGCTTTTTGCACTCTTGCACCGTGCGCACCTCATGGCCGAATGAACTGACATGTTCCGCAACATGCTTCCAGTGGGTGTCACGTTGGGCAGCCGTAGTCTGACTATTGGCACCCACTAGCATTTCACAGCTGTGGCCCCGCACGTAGTCCATGAGGAAGTCCAGTTCCTACTTGCAGAAAGGCTTCTTCCTCGACGTGCAGGAGGTCGTGGCTGTGCGTGGGGTCCCAGCCTGTGCTGCAGGTGCAGCCTTCCTGCTCTTGGTCTGTTGTGCAGACCCTGGCTGGCTAATGCCGCCCTGACCAGTATGGCCAGTGGGTTCGGTGGATTGAGCCGAGGGAGTGGCAGGTGGAGGGACGACCAAAGGCCTGACTTGTGTCAGTGGCAGCTGGGTGCCCTCTAATGGACCCTGCGCAGCAACATCAGCTGTGGCAGGGTCATTGACCGCAACGGTCCTGGTTGGCAGACTCACAACCGGGGTGTTGTTGGGTGCATCTGCCCCTGCACTTGCCAACACCTGGCTGTTCGGGGCAGCAGATTACATGACTGCCCCAGGCACACGTGTCTTGGTCTGAGCAGCCCGGCCTGCCCCTATGGTTTCCCTCCTGGCCTGTTGGAGATCTACCAAGGGCTCCTCAAGTGCCAACGCAGCCTGCGCTGGCGGACCCTGAGCCTGGGTGGCGGTGTCCACAGCTGCACCTATAGCTACCACTACCCTTGGGCCCGTGGCAGTCGATGGAACGGACTGCCGGGTCACACGGGCGCCAGTGCCAGATGCAGAAGCTGCATCCCCCGGAACCACAGGGAGTGGTGGCATGACTGCACCGACACATGGCACAACATTGTGCTCAAGTGGCGCACCCCTTCCTCTTCCCCCTCTGTGGCCGCCCTGGACACCCTGGAGTCCCCCTACTCCCTGGTCACCATGGCCACGTCCCCGACCACGCCCGCCACGAGGAGTACGCCCAGCTGAGGCACCCCTCACCTTTGGTGGCCTCCCAACCATGGCACAGATGTAGTAGTGCCGGCACAGATGGAGTGGTGCCAATGGGAGGTGTACACCACAATTGACCTGGGCAATTGGGGTGAAGGGGGTGGGAAGCAAGATGTTAACAGCCCCCCTGCACCTGCAAGGCTGTATGTGACCCCGGTGATGTAGTGACGGGTCACGCAACGCAGCCTACGTGCGCGGATTCAACCTCCCGCAGTACGCAGTGGCACCCAGTAACATGAATAACGCATGCGCGTGGGACACCCAGGCTACTATGACATCAAAAATGGGTGCGATACACAGGGGCACCCGCAGTGGGAAAAAGAGCATGTGCGACTCACCGTCTGACTAGCACGATGCAGAAAAACACGCGTAGCCAATACCCCTGCCAAAAGAAGAGATACGTCCTTGATAGCTGTGAAGTTGTGATGGCGCGCAAAACAACAGGAAGCAGCAACACACGTCGGTCTCCACGAAAGGCACGTACAGCGAACTGCTGGGCCCGCTCACATTTAACCCGTGCTGAGGGAAACGCCCGCACGCGTCACGTCACTTACGCGCATGGGCCCTTTCCTCAGATTACACGCGGACGTGCAGTTTTTCACGCGCGCTGAAATGCCCTTGCACGCCTGCGCGCGTCACGTCACAGGGGCGCTTGCGCTTGAGGGGCCTTCTGTCCAATGAAATTGCATATGCATGCAGACGCACTTACGCGCTAAGGGCCTTTCCTCGAATTACACGCTGACATGCAGAATTTTCATGTGCCAAATCACTCCGTATCAAGCTGGCCATGCGTAAGCACACAGAAGACCACGCTCCTGCCCAGAAGGCCGAATTACTGCCCCCCAGAGCCCCGAGCACGCTCCCACCTGCCATCTGCTGCTGCCTGACTGCTTGCTGCCCACGTGCCCTGCCATTTGCTGCCTGCACATCAGCCAGGGGTGCTGTTGCTGTGACCACCCATGCTGGAACCGAAGACTCCCGACTGGGATTCCATCGCTCCACAGCCCAGCCCCAGGACCCAGTTGCCCACCCACTCCTGCCTCTGGGGTTGTCATGTTGGGCACTGCAACATCTGGCACCACTGACAACCCCCGGCCAGAGAGGCAGAGGGGCACCAGCTTCAGTGCCAGGGAAGTTGGTGTCCTGGTGGAGCAAGTCCTGGGGCAGTATGATGCCCTCTTCGGAAGTTCCCGCGCCGACAAGGAAGGACGGACTCGGATCTGCACGGACATCGTGACTGCCATCAACGCGGAGGGGGTGGCAGTCCGCGACTTCCAACATGTCAAGAAGCGCTGGGAGGACTTCAGGTTCAGGACCCTGAACAAGGCCCGGCGCCTCTTGAAGGCAGCGGATGCTAAGTGGCGCTGGGGCCACTTGTCGGAAGATCAGATGAGGGTCCTGGAACGCATATCCCCAGCGCTCCACGTCCAGGTCCTTGAGAGGCAGACCCGTCTGGAGTCGAGCGGTAAGTGTACATGCATCCTGATTGTGAGCTGTGCGTGTGGTGATGTTTCAGTAGTGTGCAGGTTGCACATGTGTTTGTATGGGGTCGAGTATGGGTGGGGGTGTACAGGGCCGTGAGGCTAACACATGCGAGGGCTGAAATGTGTGAGACATGGATGGTGCTTGTGTGTGTAGGCTTGCATGCCAAATACAGTTGTGTGGGCACACATGTTTGGATGAATGTGTATGTAAGTAGACATGTTCGTGATGTCACGCATGTATGTTGTTTTCAGCTGCATGTATCAGCACTGTGTACATGTGCATGTGTGTGTATTTGACAAGGGTGCAACAGTGATGCAACATGGATGCATGTGACAGCGGGATGTGGAAGCCTGATTGGCAGATGTGACATGGATGCCCATCTGAACACTGCGACACTTGGCAGAGGTGTACACATGCATGCAAGTGTGGTGGTGTGCGTACATGTGTAGTGCACTCCCTGTGTTGCATGTGATGTCTGGCTCACCATTGCCTGCTCATGCTGTTGTATGTGCATGGATGGTGCTGGCAGTTGCGATATGGCTGTGGTATGGCTCATGTGTGCAAGTTGAAATGACATGTGTGTTGGGGATTGTGATGGCATGTGTGAGGTTTGCCAATGCCACTCATGTACAACTGTCATGTGTGTATGTGTCCAATGTACAGTGCCCTGATGCCTGTGTTTTATTTCTCCCTGTCTGCAGCGTCAACTGATGAAGAGGGCGGAGAAGGTGCTGTGGAGCACAGCGGCGGGGATCCCACCGCCAGCCGGAGACGCAAGGCCCGGCTCCCCTCCCAGGTTGTGATCTCGTCGGGGAGTGAGGAGTCCGGTGCTGCGTCCCAGGCCACAGCTGCCGAGGGGAGGTCCAAGAGGCGGAGGTTGGAGTTGGACTCCTCGGCAGCAGAAGGGGCAACTGGGAGCCCACAGGGCCCAACGGGGGAAGATGGCACGGAGTCATCAGGTTGGTGGGGGTTTTGGTGGAGGAGGAGGCCGTGCAAGCAACAGAGATGGGGTCTGGAGGTGGGGATTCCACTGGCGCTAGTGGTGCAGTGCAGGACCAGGGACAGGAGGCAGCACAGGCTGCTGCGGAGGTGCCTGTGTGCAATCCTGTCCCTAATCCTGTCCCTGCATCATCTTGCACCAGCAGGGATGCCTACGTCCAGACCCGTTTTCAGGCATGGGATGAGCTCACGACAACTGGCCTTCCTCTGCCTGCGGACGTGGCTATCCGGGTCCGGGTTGAGCCTGTCCTGACTGGTGTGGCGTTGCGTCAACGGGCCATGCGAGGTGACCTGTAGTCTTTTCATGAGGAGACTGCACGTCATCTCGAATGGCTCGTTGACCGCGTCGGCCTACTGGGACAGGTCACCCAGGCCGGATTGCTCCGTTTGATGGGGCTTGCTAAAACCCCCTCCTCAACTGAACCCCCTATGTGCCAGTCGTCCTCCGTGCCATCTTCCCACCCATCAGTCACCTGGGTGCCCTGTGGAGCTGCCTCTGACGGTGCGGCCAGGCTGGTGGAGGAGGCATCCCTGCCACAGTCGGTAGTCGGACGTCCAGCAGGGGTGGCCACATCAACGACTGCACCCCTGCCAGCGGAGGATGTTCAGGCAGCAGGAGGCAGTGCACGGGCAGAGGCACAGCAGCAACGTGGTGGGAGCCATGATTGCTCGGGGCCTTCGACATCGGAGGGGCAGGCATCGGCCGGAGGGCAGGAGGACCCAGAACAGAAAGTGTTTTCCGTGTGGCAGCGGTTGGGCTACGCCATAGATGCAGAGCAGCAGTGGGCGGAAGAGGCACGGCTCACGATGGTCAGGGCGGAGAACTCCATGCGGAGGGCCCTGAGGTGGGCCGAGTGCCTCGAGGCAATCCGCAGGGGTTGGAGGTGGACACGTCGACGGCCCTGCGGACCCTCGGGGCTATGGAGGAGGACCGCCTCCGGGACATTGAGCAGGAGTTCGATGATGCCCTGGCCCGGGACATCCAAAAGTGAGCTGTCGGACTAGTCCGCTGCCCTTGTAAATAGTTCTGTAGTTAGTGTTAGGTTTCCTTTGGTTTTGCATTTTTTTTTGGACCTTTTGGACAATGGGCCACATTTTTGTATATATTTTTTTTTCATTAGGTAGTGTTATTAGATAGGTTTCATTTCTTCTGTTGGGATCATGGACCCTGGCTTGTTCATCTGTATATAGTTGACTGTTGGATTTTTTTTTTTTACAATTTACCCATGGAGCAATGGCTTTCAATTATAATTTTCCATTGGATTTTCTTTTGTGGACTGTGACTTTGGACACCATTCCTTTGGATTATGATTTTTGGTTTTGCATTATTTCACGGACATGCTGCTTTTTATTTTTTTTAATTCCCATTTCTGTTTGTTTATTTTTGATTCAATTTAAGTTTCCTTTAATACATATTTGTTGTTCAAACTTCAATGTGTAGTATCATCTCATTGGTTTCATGCATATCATGATATGGGTTTTGAGATTCACTGACACCCATTGGGTGTATGTGAGGGACATGTGTTCATTTCCAAACTTGCAATTGGGGTTCTATCATGTTATTGCCATTTCTAAGTGGGTGGATGCAATACTCGGGTGGGTGTTTGGCATTTGGAGGCTGACCATAGGGACCAGGGATCTAGATTGTGATGACATGTTGGCTGGGGAACATGAGTTGGGGGCCTGGTGGAGGGTGCCCCACAGTGCTGGGGGGTGGGGGTGCAGGGGAACATGAGTTGGGGGCCTGGTGGAGGGTGCCCCACAGTGCATGGGGGTGGGGGTGCAGGGGAACATGAGTTGGGGGCCTGGTGGAGGGTGCCCCACAGTGCTAGGGGTGGGGGTGCAGGGGAACATGAGTTGGACATGAGTGGGGGCCTGATGGCAGGTGCCCCACAGTGCTGGGGGTGGGGGTGCAGGTGGACATGAGTTGGGGGCCTGCTGGCAGGTTCCCCACAGTGCTGGGGGCTGGGTGTGCAGGGGAACATGAGTTGGGGGCCTGCTGGCAGGTGCCCCACAGTGCTGGGGGGTGGGGGTGCAGGGGAACATGAGTTGGGGGCCTGGTGGAGGGTGCCCCACAGTGCTGGGGGGTGGGGGTGCAGGGGGACATGAGTTGGACATGAGTGGGGGCCTGGTGGAGGGTGCCCCACAGTGCTGGGGGGTGGGGCTGCAGGGGAACATGAGCTGGGGGCCTGGTGGAGGGTGCCCCACAGTGCTGGGGGGTGGGGGTGCAGGGGGACATGAGTTGGACATGAGTGGGGGCCTGGTGGAGGGTGCCCCACAGTGCTGGGGGGTGCGGGTGCAGGGGAACATGAGTTGGGGGCCTGCTGGCAGGTGCCCCACAGTGCTGGGGGGTGGGGGTGCAGGGGAACATGAGTTGGGGGCCTGGTGGAGGGTGCCCCACAGTGCTGGGGGGTGGGGGTGCAGGGGGACATGAGTTGGACATGAGTGGGGGCCTGGTGGAGGGTGCCCCACAGTGCTGGAGGGTGGGGGTGCAGGGGGGCATGAGTTGGGAGCCTGCTGGCAGGTGCCCCACAGTTCTGGGGGGTGGGGGTGCAGGGGAACATGAGTTGGACATGAGTGGGGGCCTGGTGGAGGGTGCCCCACAGTGCTGGGGGGGTGGGGGTGCAGGGGGGCATGAGTTGGGGGCCTGCTGGCAGGTGCCCCACAGTTCTGGGGGGTGGGGGTGCAGGGGAACATGAGTTGGCGGCCTGGTGGAGGGTGCCCCACAGTGCTGGGGGGTGGGGGTGCAGGGGGACATGAGTTGGACATGAGTGGGGGCCTGGTGGAGGGTGCCCCACAGTGCTGGGGGTGGGGGTGCAGGGGGGCATGAGTTGGGGGCCTGCTGGCAGGCGCCCCACAGTTCTGGGGTGTGGGGGTGCAGGGGAACATGAGTTGGCAGCCTGGTGGAGGGTGCCCCACAGTGCTGGCGGGTGGGGGTGCAGGGGGACATGAGTTGGACATGAGTGGGGGCCTGGTGGAGGGTGCCCCACAGTGCTGGGGGGTGGGGGTGCAGGGGGACATGAGTTGGGGGCCTGCTGGCAGGTGCCCCACAGTGCTGGGGGGTGGGGGTGCAGGGGAACATGATTTGGGGACCTGGTGGAGGGAGCCCCACAGTGCTGGGGGGTGGGGGTGCAGGGGAACATGAGTTGGGGGCCTGGTGGAGGGTGCCCCACAGTGCTGGGGGGTGGGGGTGCAGGGGAACATGAGTTGGGGGCCTGCTGGCAGGTGCCCCACAGTGCTGGGGGGTGGGGGTGCAGGGGAACATGGGTTGGGGGCCTGGTGGAGGGTGCCCCACAGTGCTGGGGGGTGCGGGTGCAGGGGGACATGAGTTGGACATGAGTGGGGGCCTGGTGGAGGGTGCCCCACAGTGCTGGGGGGTGGGGGTGCAGGGGGACATGAGTTGGGGGCCTGGTGGAGGGTGCCCCACAGTGCTGGGGGTGGGGGTGCTGGGGGACATGAGTGGGGGTGCAGGCTAGTCCCCCGTGGTGTGGGCTGCCTGCAGGGGCCGTGGAGGTTGTGGAGCGAACACCTGGGAGGACTCACACAGCCAATTCATGTGTAGTACTCCACGGAACCCCTGAAATACACATACCCTGCTGATATCGCGTGTGAAACTGCCCGCGCACCCCAAGATACACATACCCAGGACATTCGCGTGTGGAACTTCCAGCGCACCCCAGTAATACACGTACCCTGCTGATATCGCGTGTGAAACTTCCCGCGCACCCCAAGATACACGTACCCTGCTGATATCGTGTCTGAAACTTCCCGCGCACCCCAAGATACACGTACCCAGGACATTCGCGTGTGGAACTTCCAGCGCACCCCTGAAATACACGTACCCTGCTGATATCGCGTGTGAAACTTCCCGCGCACCCCAAGATACACGTACCCAGGACCTTCGCGTGTGAAACTTCCCGCGCACCCCAAGATACACGTACCCAGGACATTCGCGTGTGGAACTTCCAGCGCACCCCTGAAATACACGTACCCTGCTGATATCGCGTGTGAAACTTCCCATGCACCCCAAGATACACGTACCCAGGACATTCGCATGTGAAACTTCCCGCGCACCCCAAGATACACGTACCCAGGACATTCGCGTGTGGAACTTCCAGCGCACCTCTGAAATACACGTACCCTGCTGATATCGCGTGTGAAACTTCCCGCGCACCCCAAGATACACGTACCCAGGACATTCGCGTGTGGAACTCCCAGCGCACCCCTGATATACACGTACCCTGATGGATTCACATGTGTAAGTTTCCGCGCACCCCGAAATACATGTATCCAGGACATTCGCGTGTGGAACTTCCAGCGCACCCCTGATATACACGTACCCTGCTGAATTCACGTGTGAAACTTCCCGCGCACCCCTGATGTACACGTACCCTGATGGAATCGCGTGTGGAACTTCCCGCGCACCCCTGAAATACACGTACCCAACTGAAATAACGTGAGGTACTTCCCGCGCACCCCAGTGATACACGTACCCCGCTTGCCGTGCTGGTACAGGGTTAGCGCAGCCCTTTGCGCTGGATTGGGGATTTTGATGCCTTTTCCCTGCGCAAGGGGCGTTCTTGGGGGCGTAACTGGCGCTGCTGCAGGGTCGCTGCGCCACTGTGCGCCACGGCTGGTTTTGGTGGCTGGAATCCATGAATACACTGTGCGCGGAAATGTATTTTGGCGCACGCGGCTGGCGCAGGGATTCGCACGTGCACACTGTGCGCCAGCCGCGTGTGCCACTTTTGCGCTAAATTCTATGAATTACCCCCTTGGTTTCAGGGATAGGAAATGTCTGGTTAAGATTTGAGGATATTTCTAGTATAGGAATGAGAATTGGGGCTAGAAGTAGCCAGGTAGCAGAATTAGCAGCCATTTATAAAGCAATTAATATTGCATTTGATAACAAATTCATTGAAATTGTCCTTTTGGCTGATTCTGATTATGCACAAAATAGCTTTGTAGAATATGTGCCTGGCTGGAAAGCAAGAGCCATGCTCACATGTAACAAAAAGCCCCTCAAACATGGGAAAATGATACATGCTGTAGACAAAACAGTGTCAGAGAATGTTTTAACAGTATACTGGAGGAAAATGTGTAAAAATGTGAAAACACCAGGAGAGGATAAGGAGGGAAATGATAAAGCAGATCAAATTAGCCAAGATTGTGGCTGTTATGGGAGAGTTGTTGCCCATTCAACACTTAATTGGTGAACTACAAATAGATGTAGTTACACACTCTAAAGCTCCAAAAGAGGTTGAACAACAAGTAGTGCATTGGAGTTATGATACACCAGATCAAGATCTGATTAAGGCGCAAAAAGATGATCCAATATTGGGGATCTATTATAATTATTAGATGGATCCCGAGCAAAATCCTTTAACTGAACATGATTGTACAGGAAAAGAAGAGTCGAGGGTGTTATTAAAGAATAAAAAATGGATTAGACTACAGGATGGACTTATGATCAGGGATTCCATAACAGGACAGATACAGTGGGTGGTACCTCTTTCATTCAGAGGGCTAATGTTACACCATGCACATGATGCAATAAATGCAGGACAGAGGGGGTCACAAAAGACTTTAGAGCTACTGAAAGATTATGCTTACTGTCCACACATGTCCCAAGATGTGGAGTTATATACCAGGGGGTGTCTCGTATGTGCATAATTTAAACCTGCTTCACCAATGCACGGAGCCCCACTGAAGAAAAGAGGTTTAACTCTTCCATGGTCAAATTTACAAATTGACTATGTAGGGCCTGTAAAGAGGTCGAGTAGGGGAAACAGTTATCTTTTGGCCATGGTTTGTTTGATGTCAAAATGGGTAGAGTGTATTCCTGCACCAGATTGTAGTGCACAAACAGCAGCTATGTTGCTGGTAAACCATATATTTTCAAGATTTGGATTACCACAAAGAATAGAGTCAGACAGAGGAAGTCATTTCACAAGCACCTTAATGAGCAAGGCGTGGCAGATATTAGGGGTAAAAAGTAGGGCTGTACCGAATAGCATATTTAGTATTTGGCCGAATACCGAATAGTTTGTCAACTATTCGGCTGGAGCCGGATAGTGAGCCGAATAGTTGGTTTTTTAGGCAAACATATTCTAGGGCATAATAAACAGCATTTCAATGAATAAACTAAGGAGGCATGCTATTTCATGGGTACATATTTATTAATTGGACACACATCTGGAAGCTTATGACAAAAGTTTGCAATATAAGGGGGTAGTGTGGCCCTCTCTAAGTCATGAGGGAGTGTAGCAATTTTAGGAAGAAAGGGGACTTAGGCTACCCCACCTGTCTAACACCGGCCGGGTGTAGATCCAGCACACTTTTAAAAGACCCCTACAAGTGGTCTGTACATAAGATTACGTATAACAAAATTACAGTTTTTATTCATGTGAGTTTAAAAATAGCCTAACAAAGCTATCAACCAAAACCTTTTGCTTGCCCGTAATGACTGGGTTGTAACACACAGTTTAAGGTATCTCAAAAACAAACTCATACATTGATTCCTTGCATACAATTTTTGCAGTGTGGGTTAGTACATTTGTTGACTTTAGAATGTGGTCGGTTTGACTACACATCTGTCTAGCTTATGACAAAAAAAATATAAAAGTTCTGGGAAAAGTCCTCACTCCTAGTAAGAGTAACCTGTAAGGGGAAGGTTGTATTTTAGGAAAACAAGCTGTTCGCCATTTTCAGCTAAGAGGCTACTTTTGTGTTCAGAATAAATATCTCCAGCTGAACTGAACACTCTCTCGCTGTCCACACTGGTAGGAGGAGGTGGCAAGTACACACGTGCAACTTTTGCCAACCCTGGAAACCAAATACTGTTCATGTCCCACCACTCCAGCCGGTCTGCAGTTTTAGGGAGTAGCGGCTGTCTCAAAAAGACAGTGAGCTCACTGTCCAGGGAACTTATTGACTGACTCACACCAGCAGTGAACTGCTGAACAACACTGTCCCAGAATGCCCATATGCCACATGGTGGAATGCTCTTCTTGGGTGGTGGCTCGTCCTCTTGTGGGTCAGGGTCTGCAGGTTGCCCCTCAGGAAGGGAGGTCTGCTCACAGAGGGCTAAGGCAGTAGAGTGCATAGAACATTTCACATTGTTGGCCACAACATCATTGCTGAACATTTTTAATTTGAACCACGGATCAATGCCTGTTAACACACAGTAGATGAGTATAGCCTCAATGTCTTTTGAATCTTGCCTCTACAGCCTTCAATATCTCTGCTTTCACTAGCTTCACACCAGAGTCCCTAACCTCACCAGAGCTCAGGTAGGAACTTAAAGCTTACTTTAATAATGTTTTTGAAAAAGCCTTTTATCAAAAATAAGTATGTAAAAAAGGAAATATGAACGACAAAAACCACACTTGAAATTGCCAGGAGTTGAAGGAGCCATGATGTACATCCATTGACTGCGACAAGCATAATATAGCAGGCTTTCATTTAATCAGGCATATGCACTGAGTGGTAACCTCCCACCTCAAGCTTCCCCCGAATAGTCAAACCCCCATAGTACTCACCAGGATTGTAGGCACTAAGCAGGCATCTGCATCAAGGTGGTGGAATGGTAACTCCGTCTCAGGGGTGATCTTCCTTGGTTGGTGCTGCGTCTTTTCTGGCTGTGGTATAACTAAAGTAAAGAAAAGGATTATGTTACTGCTATTACTTCACTATGCGGCTAATCATTTTGACAAGTGTTGCAGAATTAAGAAAATGCACAATTTTTCTACTGATCACATTTTGTCACAAGTGTACAAGAACAAATAAATGGCCCAGGACAACTGGATCATAAGGTAGAATTTGGAAGATAAAGAAACTCTATGGCCTAAAAGGAACAAACTATGAGACTCTTTGGGATGCAGAAGTCCCATGACAGCCAGCGGAACTGAGATCCACTTATAAAACATTTCAGACACAGAACTCTATGGAGGGCAAGGCTAAAAGCAACTCTCAGTTATCAAACTCTCTGAACATCAACTCACAGATGCTTAACAATCTGCACTCTCTACTGGGCCAACCCAATCACAAACTGGGGAAAATTCAACTTTGTCAAGACATTGAAGACTACATATGACAGCTATGACTCAAAGAATATTTCCATGGAGAAAACAATAAAAAGAAAAATGCCACCAATTGTGATGTCACAAAAACATGCTCAAACTGGTTTCCCCCTTATGGCTACAACCTGAAACGTGAAGCTTATATTGATTGCCTGAGAAAACCTGTACACTCTGAATTACTAAAACAATTGGCAACTACACATTTTTCACCTCCCCTCCAAAACATCCCCGCGGCCTCACTGTGCTGAAGGGTTGGGGGGCTCATTCAAATTCGAGGCCGCCGGGGTGTGCAAAGTGCCCCAGCAGCATCGTGAGTCTGGGGGCCGCTCCTGCAGGGACATCATGGGACAATGAAGGGGGAGGAGGGACATGGGAGAACATCACGGACAATGGAGGGGGTGGGGAGACATGAGAGAACATCGCGGGACAACAGAGGGGGTGGGGGGTCATGGGAGAACATCACGGGACAACAGAGGGGGTGGGGGGACATGGGAGAACATAAAGGGACAACAGAGGGGGTGGGGGAACATGGGAGAACATCATGGGACAACAGAGGGGGTGGGGGGACATGGCAGAATATTGCCGGACAACGGAGGGGGTGGGGGGACAAGGGAGAACATTGCAGGACAACGGTGGGGTGGGGGGACATGGCAGAACATTGCGGGACAACGGAGGGAGTGAGCGGACATGGGAGAACATCATGGGGCAATGGAGGGGGTGGGGGGACATGGCAGAACATTGCAGGACAACGGAGGGGGTGGGGGCACATGGGAGAACATTGTGGGACAATGGAGGGGGTGAGGGGACATGGCAGAACATTGCGGGATAATGGAGGGGGTGGGGGGACATGGGAGAACATTGGGGACAACAGAGGGGATGGGGGACATGGGAGAACACTGCGGGACAACGGAGGGGGTTGGGGGACATGGGAGAACATTGCGGGACAATGGAGGGGGTGGGGGGGCATGGGAGAACATTGCGGAACAACGGAGGGGGTGGGGGGACATGGCAGAACATTGCAAGACAACAGAGGGGGTGGGGGGACATGGGAGCACATTGTGGGACAACGGAGGGGGTGGGGGGACATGGGAGAACATTTCGGGACAACAGAGGAGGTGGGGGGACATGGGAGAACATTGCAGGACAATGGAGGGGGTGGGGTGACATGGGAGAACATTGTCGGGCCACCGGCTTTGCCCCGGTAGCCCGACCCTCATCAATATTATTGCGGTGAGGCTGTGGGGGTGCCCTGCACCCCTGCGGCCTCACTGTGCTGAATGGGCGGGGGCTCATTCGAATTTGAGGCCGCCGGGGTGGGCAAAGTGCCCCAGCGGCCTCGTGAGTCTGGGGGGGGGCACTCCTGCAGGAGCGGCCCCCCATTGCATAACAATGTTGTGCCACCGGCTTTGCACTGGTGGCCCGACCATCAACAATATTATTGCGGTGAGGCCTCGGCAGTATCCTGTGGCCCTGCGGCCTCACTGTGCTGAAGGGGCGGCGGTGGGGGCTCATTCAAATTCCTCATGAGTCTGGGGCAATGTCGGCCACCGGCTTTGCACCGGTGGCCCGACCAACCATCAACACTACTGTTGTGAGGCCACGGGCACCCTCGCGGCCTCACCGTGCTGAAGGGGCGGGGGGGCTCATTAAAATTTGAGGCCGCCGGGGTGAGCAAAGCACCGCGGCAGCCTTGTGAGTCTGGGGGCCGCTCCTGCATATCAATGTCAGGCCACTCCCGCGGCCTCACCCTGCTGAGAGAGGAGGGGGGCTCACTTACCTGTGGGTGATGGTGGTCTCTCCGGGTGCCGCTGGAATCTGCTGGAGCCCGTCCGTTGGCATAGGAAGAGAGGGAAGGGAAGAACTGTTCCCTTCCCTCACTTCCTATTTCAACACGTTCTGAGTCTGTTTCCTCTGTGGTCAGGCTGCAGAAGCCAATAAGCAAACAACTTATTTGGCTTCTGCAGCCTGAACACTGTAAAACTTTCTATGATTGGCTGTCATTTCCCAAACAGGGAGAAGGCAGATAATCATAGAAAGTGGACTTCGGCTTCGGGTCACTACGCAGAAACTATTCTGCCGAAGCCGGATAGCTGTATTTCAGCCGAAGTTCGGCAGAATAATGACTTGAAGCCGAAGTTCGATATACCCCTAGTAAAAAGGAAACTGCATATCGCATATCGGCCCGCCTCTTCTGGAAAAGTTGAACGTTGCAACAGATCTGTCATGGAGATATTAAAGAAGTTTGTAGCAGAGGCAGGTTCCAGTTGGGATTTACGATTACCTCTGGTATTGATGGCAATTAGATTGACTCCTGCTAAAGCGACAGGTATCAGCCCTCATGAGGTGTTAACAGGAAGGAAAATGGTACTGCCACAACATTTGTTATACAGGACACATGAGCAGACACTTGTGAGTGAGTGCATCTACAGTTCACAAATATGTGGAAGAACTGAGGAAGCATTTACAACATGCATTTGTATTTGTGCAGCAACATTTATAAAGACCTGCTGATAGTGCAAAGTCATATTATGATAAAAAGACATCTGTGAAAAAGTACAATGTAGGTGATTGGGTATATAAGTTTAATTTTGGAAAAAGTGAACTTAAAAACTCTACATTTCTTGTGTCATGGCAAGGGCCTTTTCAGATAGTGGATAAGGTGTCCCCAGTAGTTTATAAGATATTAAAGACAAAGGGTGAAATGGTGACAGAACAATTTGTTCATGTTAACCAAATTAAGCCCTGTCACCCTAAACACGAAGTCAGGAGGCTTGAGCAGGTAGAGACAGGTTGAGCACCCTGAGTACATGGAAAAGAAAGATGCAGTGACTATTTTCATAATGTCTCACACCATAAAAAAATAGATATAATGTTTAGTGCAGAGATAAATCCAAATGAAAGTACCACATATGGGAAGAGCGCGGTAATCTATATTGGTAGAAGGTGCTGAATCAGGTCAAATTAGTATGGTACAATGTGATGAAATTTTCTAAAAGAAAGATTGTTTTGATGTATAATACTGGAATGTAAATATTATTATTTTCTCTCTAACATGTGCTTAGTTGAAGATATTTGGAAGAGTAAATCAGAATGTTTTGGACCACATTTTGTTTTTGGCAAAGTAGTAGAAGGGGTGAAACTGGTATTGTGCTATGTACTTAATCTGCCCCTTTTCTATTTGATTTAAAAAAAAGTAACTAACATTGATTAGGGTCTGAGGTCGCAGGACCGGAGGATGCAAGAGATGATGGAGTCCTGGTGTCCACAGGATGAAGCCCAAATAAAACCTCCGGACCAAAGTATGGAGGTGAAAAAAAAGAGACTGTGATGCCTAAAGAGATGATTTGTATGGAAAAACACCCAAGAGCGCTGTGATGAAAGAATTTCACTGAATGAACCATATGATGAAAAGATGTTGATCAGGACATCTGAGGTGCGGTCATGAAGATGATGAATGCCATCAATGGAACAGTAGTGAGTTGAACTCAATTCTAAAGCGTTGCGGGTGGAGCATAGTATCATCCTATGTGACTGAAAGTGAGACTGATGGAGACTCACAACTTTGTTATTTTATTTAATTGTTTTGGTTAGTTATGTTAGTTATTTGTTTTATTTATTTATTTTATTTGATTATTTTGTTGTCATATCTGAAATGTTGTTTTCACACGAATATAAAGACTAGGATTGAAAAGACATTCAAACATACGTGGACACTTCGGTTGGAAAGAAATGTGTACAATATTTCTATGAGGATTTATGGGCTCATTTGGGGTCTGTTTTACTTTTGTTATGATTAAGCTGTGGTTTGTTAAGAAATGTTTAAATGTTCATTTTGTTGAGTTGCTTTTATTTCAATTGTGATTCAAATGATGGGAAAAGAAAGATGTACATTTTAGAAAAAAAAACAAAGAAGAATTTGGGTTTCCTCCAATTATGGGTTTGGTGGCCAAACTTGTCAGAAAAAGGAGGGATTATGTAAGGACATGTATGGGATTTTATTGCCAGCATACAAAATACAGCATTTTTGCCAGTATACAATATACAGTAGAGAAACACAGCCAGGCCCAGTTTGAAACTCTAGGCATTCAGAGCACACCTAAAAAAAACAGTGTACTGCCAGTTAAAATAAAGAGTTGCACAATTTATATTGGGTGTATGGAAACTGCATTAGAATACATAACTGATTAACATTACTAACATTACTAAAGTACTAATTTCAACTTCTCTAACATTATAATGCAGTCTTCTGTGCATAATGAAATACAATCTTTGGGTGCACTGTTTGAAATACATTTTTCCATGAGGAAGTGCATATTAGTGTTTTCTTCAGCTTGTAGAGAGCAGAAATATGTAAGATGCAGGAAGCAAAATGAAACAGTTGCTATGGAAATCAAGTCTTCATTGTATTGGAAACAAAGGCTGGCACAGTGCACATTATTTTTAATCTGATTGGTAGAAATTGTAGGTGGACAAGCCACGTCAACAGAGGGCTGAATCAGAGTTTTCCTAAAGAAGTAATGTGAGGGGAGTTGGTAGTTTGTGCTGGGTTCAGGAGACAGACAGAGGTGTTGTCTCTGTGAGGGTATATGTGGATTGAGCGCTGACTTGGAATCTAATCAGTTGGCTGCTCCCCACACATGTACGGAGGAGTTTCACACTGAGACTGGGACTGCGAAAGACAGCGAGGTTGTGCAGGGATTTCAGATCACTGGCCTTGGTAAGATTTGTTTGTTTGTTTGTTTATTTATTTATATAGTGCGCCAGACCCAGGGTTGAAAGGGCACTTAGGTGGCAGGTTACAGGATACAGTTATACAATTATACATTTAGATATATTTTACAATGTATACAGATTATACAGTGTAGACAGGTTAAGTAGTGTGTAAACATTAGGTATAAAAAGCAGCTAAATAGAAGCGTGTAGGTAGAAGGAGTGAAATGCTAATGAGAGTATGTGTGAAATGCTAATGAGCGTATGTGTGATGTCAAGGGCACGGTGAGGTAATATCAGTTCTTGTTTAGTATCCATGTGATGACATGGTTTCTGAATGATTGAAAGGTTGAGATAGATTTGATGTCCAGTGGTAGAGTGTTCCAGAGTTTGGGAGGCTAGAACTGGGAAGCTGGTTCCGCCGGCTCTTTTTAAGGTTAATCTGGGCACCACCAGGCATAAGGTATTGGTGGATCTAGTAATTCTAGTAGAGGATTTGAGGGTGATGTTATTAGTGAGGTATGGAGGGGCTCGGTGGTTCAGAGCTTTGTATGTGAGGCATATGGTTTTTAAGTCAATTTGTTGTTGTATGGAAAGCAATTTACAAGATTTTCTAATAGTAGAAATGTGCTCTCGTCTGGGAATGCGTTATTTTGGAGGACTTCCAATTTGTTCATTACAGATTTATTTGCACCTATTTATAGGCTGTTACAATAGTCCAATTTCGACTGAATAAGGGCCATGGACAATGTGAGGCAACTGTTGGTGGACAAAAAGGGTCTGCAGGCCCTAATCAGCTTTCCTGTGTAGGCCGTAGCTGAGGCAGTCATGTTGACTTGTTTAGAAAGATTGGTACTGGCGTCAAGATAGAAACCAAGGGTTTTTACACTTTTTGCAATGGGCATGGTGTTTCCATCAATGACGATACTGTTATAGTTAGGGCTAAGTTTCAGCAGGTTGTTGGGTGAACCGACAAGGAGCAGTTCAGTCTTATCATCATTCCGGCAGAGGCCATGTGTGGCCATCCATGCCTGAATGATGGTGAAGACTTTGTTGATCCGTTTGACGTTGGAAAGTTGGCGAAACACAGGAGCCTTGTGGGACACCACATGTGATGGGGATCGGGTCAGCCGCTGCTGACGGTGAGATGACCTGCATGGTTCTGTTAGCGAGGAAAGATTGAATCCAAGTGACAGCAGAAAGGGAGAAGTGTGCTGCTGACGACAGGTGATTACAAAGGATCTTGTGGTCAACCAAGTCGAAGGCTGCTGAGAGGTCTAAAAGAAGTAGGATGGTGGCACTACCTTTGCGTTTGAGCTCATCAATCTGACTTTTGAGGTCAACAATGGCCGTTTCTGTTCCATATTGGGGTCTAGAACCCGATTGACAGATTCCTAGTAGTTGTTTAGTCTCTAGATAGTCTTGAATTTGCAGGTAGGCAACTCGATCTAGGATTTTCAGAAGGAATGGGACAGTGGTGATTGGTCTGTAGTTGGTTTGTATAGATGGGTCTAATGTTTGTTTTTTTAGAGTGGGAGAACCCAGAATTGTTTCAGATTGTTTGGGACTAGGTTGCTGGTAAATGATGAGTTTATTAGTTTGGTAATGAAGGTGGATAGGTCTCTGGCTGCGTCTTTGATAATCTGAGCAGGGCAACTGTCCCCTTTGCAGTTGGAAGGTTTCAGGGAGGCTATAATTTGTTGTATTTATGGGATGGTTACTTTCTTGCATGTGAAGCCAGAGTTAGAGTCAAAGGGGGGTGGTATGATAGTTCTGGTAGTCTTGCTGCAGGTAAGTTGTTGCTGTTTGTTTTCAATTTTAGTTTGGAGCCCTGAGATTTTGTTAGTGAGGGCGTTCTGGATGCTAGTCACCAGGCTTTCTCCTTCGTAGAGGTATCTGCAGGAGGATTAGGGGTTTCTAGTTCCTTCAGAATGTAAAATAGTTCTCTAGTTCTGGATCCTGCCTGGTCTATCCTAGAGTTGAATGTTTCTTTTTTGGTGCATATTATCTCATTTTTGTACAGGGAGGTAATATTAGTGAGATTAGTTCTATTTTCTGTAGAGGGTGTAGTTTTCCACAGTGTCTCGAGTTTTCTTTTTCTTGAGTAGTTTGAGTTCAGGGGTGTACCAGGAGTTCTGCTCTGGGTTTCTGTTTGCGCATTTTCAATGGGGCGATAGTGTCCAAGGCTTTCAACATGGACTTGTTTTAGGTGTTAACCAATAGGTTGAGGTCAGCAGTGGCAGGTAGTGTGTTAAGTATGGGGACTACCAGAGGCATTTAGGCTTCAGGAGTAATGTTGCACTTATTCCTCGTAGGACTGGCTGGTGCTTTAGGGGATTTTGTTGGCTCTGTGATATTGATATTGAGGTCTATTAGGAAGAGATGATGATCAGTCCAGACAAGTGGTAAAGGATCTTTGCAGGAAATATTGCAGTTGAGGGCAGCTACCCAGTCGAGAATCCTGCCTTTCAGATGAGTAGGTTGAGAGCTGAGTTGTGTTAAGCCATGCTCGGCTAGTGCATTGGCCAAGGAGGAGGCTGGTGGGTCATTATGGTCGTTATAACCGAGGTTGAAGTCACTGAGGATGATGGTTTGTGCCTAAGGTTTAGAATTCTCGGCTACTAGAGAGGTGATGTCTTCTTCGAAGGAGCCGGGATGACCTGGTGGCCTATATATTAAGTGAATAGTAATTGTACTTTTGGGAGATGTTTGAAACTTCACTGTAAGGTGTTCACAAGATTTTAGTGAAGAGGAGGTGGCTGATCTAATGTCTAGAGAGGATTTGAAGATGATAGCTACCCCTCCTCCTCGAGCATTAAGTCTATCAGCTCTGAGGATAGAGTAGTTATCAGGAATGGCCGGGGATAGGTGGGGGCCCGCTGCATCATGCAGCCAGGTTTCTGTTATGGCAAAGAAGTCAAGGTTATTGGTCTGAATAGTGTCAGCGATCTCAGTGGAATGGGCAGAAAGGGACCTGGTGATGAGAAGTGCTCCTTTTAGAGGGAGTGGTTTGGAGTTGTTAGAAGTTGTACTCTTTTTGTTGGTCTTGGTGTGGGATATGGCTAGCGGGTTGCTATTCCTATGGGGGAGTCTTTTGCCTAGTCTGATGTTACGGTCAACGAGTTTGGGGTTGGTGGTAAGTGTGTTTGCTTGATCATAGGTTGTGGAGAGTTTGGTTGTGGGTTTAGGGTGGCTAAGGTTGGGACTGGCGCCAGAGGCAGGGCAGGGAGGACTAGGTCACAGGCGGTGACACTTAGGTCTGTCAATGGTAGGGTCAGCTAGTATGTCAACTAGGTGGTTGCTGTCACCGGTAGTGTGGGCTGGATAGTTGCCTAGTGGGAAAGGTGGCATGGTAGGCAGGAATGGTATGGGGCAGCTTATGGGGAAGTGTCTGGGCAGGCAAGATTAGCGAGGCCATTATTGCAAGGTGCGCTATCTTGCATAACGCAGAACGGGAACATAATGAGAGTGAGCCAGATTAGCATAGTGGGAGGCTGTTGGGGTGCAACTAGAATGCCTGGTCTGTAGATATGGCTAGGGTGCAGGCCATAAGCAGACTCAGCAATGACAGGGGTGCATGTGGTAGGTGCCCTGAGCTGCGTAGGCTAGTGTCCAAGTGGGCATGCAGAGACTGCAAAAGGCTAAGATCAATTGATACACAGTAGCTGCAGAGGTCTAAAATCTATTGGATACATAGTAGCTGCAGTGGGCTGGATTTAAATGAGTACATAGTGACTGCAATGGGCTAATATCCATAGAATACACAGTAGCTGAAAAGGGCTAAAATCTATTGGATACACAGTCGCTGCAACGGGCTAGAATCAAATGAGTACATAGTGGCTGCAATGGGCTAAAACAATTGACTGCACAGTAGCTGCCGGGGCTAAAATCGATTTGAGTACAAGGTGGCTACAATGGGCTAAAAATAATTGAATACAAGTGGCTACAATGGGCTAAAAACAATTGAATACACAGTAGCTGCAGGGGCTAAAATCAATTTGAGTACAAGGTTGCTACAATGGGCTAAAAACAACTGAATACACAGTAGCTGCAGGGGTTAAAATCAGTTGAGTACATGGAGGCTGCGATAGGTGGAGGTTCATTAGGGCGTAAGTACAGGGATCGGACGGGTGGCAGGTTGTGGCAGTGAGTTCAGATGTGAGTTGTGCTAACACTAGTTGCTCAAGGTGTGGTACATTAGTGGTCTTGCCAGATGGCTGGATAGACAAGTTAGAGGTCTGTACGGTGGGTAAGGGTGGGTAAGGTGTGGTTGGTAACAGTGATTATGCTCAATCGGTGGCGCCGTTATGCCTCACAAATAATGGGTGCCAAAGCTGGATGGGCATGTCAGAGCTGGCGTAGTATACATGGTATATAGGCAATGCTCAAGTACAATATGTGGAGCGAACGTTGGTGCTGGTGTGCTGCCGGGCTATGCCTAAATTGCAGCTGGTATTAGCGTGCAGTGGTAGTCAGCACAGATGTGGATAGAGCAAGTGGGCTGGTAGGGTTTGCTGGCAGTAGGCAAACAGTTCAAAATGGCCTGATATATGAAGCGTGAGGTTGACAGTATGAAGCTCTTACCTCCTCTCACCTCATGCAAGAAAAGATAACTTTGCCCGCGCCCGCGCAACAATGCGCAAACAGGCGCAAAACAGGGCCTTTACCCTTAGGGCCTTCACCGGAAGGGCTTGAGCCGGCTTCCTCCTGCCGCCGATGATCAGCTGGTTTCAGGAACGCGACCGTTGTTAGGCAACGTGGTGGGCCTCGTTCTGGTGTCGTACAGCCGTTTCAAATCAGGGTGAAGAAATTCGAATTTAGAAGCCTCGCGCTTCTTAGGTATGCTTGTACAGCATTCAGTGGGTGCAGATGCAGGTGGGTATTGGCAACAGTGGGGGAGTTACTGGCATCAGGGTGCTCACCTCGTGAGGAGCGGGCCTACATGAGGATAGGCCGTGGTTGCAGGAATCCGGCGTCTGTAGGGCAGAGGGGAGAAGGGCTCCTGCCCTCTCTGTTTCAAGGCTGCAATGGGAAAAAAAAAGAATGGTGCGCTTGTGTTGCTAGAATCCATTGGCAGTGCAGAGAGGTTATGTTGTATGTTTCTTTTTCTCCATATATATTCAAAGCGTGAGAACTTAAATTCATGATGGCAAAATACCTGCTTGTTTCTGTTTTGTCTTTTTATATCTTGCAGGTGATGCTGTAAATAACATATGGTAAGACTTTGTGGTTTGTAACTGTAATGTAAGGCTAGTTTACTGCCAATTTACCGCCAATATTTTTACAGTAAGCAAATAACTCCAAATCCTGAATTTACGCCAATAAGACAAAGGCCCTCATTACAACACTGGCAGTAACCCATGGCACTATTGGCACCATGGTTGCTGCCGGTGTTGTAACAAGTCCGCCAATGTTCAATGGGGAATTACCACCCCATTCCAAGGTTGGTAATTCCCCATTGAACATTGGCCCTTCCCCATTCCCATTTGTGCCCCATAGGGCTCAATGGGACTGGGGAAGGCGGTAATTACGGTACCGCAAATTGCGGTACCGTAATTACCTCGAAGGTCCCTTTGTGGGTCCCTACTTTAATGGCTGGTCCAGACCAGCCGTTCAGGTCGGGTCTCACAAAGGGACCTCATAATTAGGTGCTAAGGGGTTAAAGGCGCTGCAGCCTTTTACGGCACCGTTAACCCCTTAGCGCCAGGGTCGTAATGACCCCAAAATCTCTTACAGGGGGCTGCCTGGGGGTTGTGGCAGAGGTTAGGGATGAGTGGAGGTGGGTGTACTGGCAAGGGTCTTCCTGCTGGTTGTGGGTGATCAGGTGGGTGATGGGAGGGGAGTTTATTGGCAGGGGGCTGCCTGGGGTGTGTGGTAAGGGGTGTTTGGGGAGAGAGGTGTACTTGTAGGCGATTGCCTGGGGGTTGTGGCAGAGATCAGGGGTAGAGGGGAGGGGGCTGTTTTGGCAGGGTACTGCCTGGGGATTATGGCAGAGGTCATGGGGTGAGGGGAGGATGGTGTAATGGAAGGGGCTGCCTGGGGTTTGTGGTGAGGTTGGGGTGTGTGTGGGGAGCGGGGTGTACTGGCAGGGGGCTGCCTGGGGATTGTGACGGAGATCACAGGATGATGGGAGGGGGTGCACTGGCAGGAGGCTGACAGGGGCTTGTTGTGGAGGTCAGGTGGGTGATGGGATGGAGTTGTAATGGCAGTGGGCAGCCTGGGGGTTGTGGTAGAATTCAGGGGGGTGAGGGGAGGAGGTGTACAGGCAGGAGGCTGCCTGGGGGTTATGGCACGGGTCAGTGGGTAACGGGGGTGTACTGGCAGGGGACTGTCTGCGGGTTTGGCAGAGGTCAGCTGGTGAGGGGAGGGGGTTGTACTGGCAGGGGAATGCCTGGGGGTTCTGACAGAGGTCAGGGGTGAGTGGAGAGGGGGTATACTGCAGGGGGCTGCCTGGGTTTGTGGTGGTGGTCAGGGGTGTGATGCGAGGGGGGTTGTACTGGCAGGGGACTTCCAGGGGGTTGTGGCAGAGGTCTGGGGTTACCGGAGGGGGGTGTACTGGCAGGGGGCTGCCTGGAGATTGTGCAAGAGATCAGGGAGGTGTTGGGAGGGGGGTGTACTAGCAGAGGGCTGCCTGGGGTTTGTGGAAGAGGTCAGGGGGGTGAGGGGAGCGGGGTGTACTGGCAAGGGACTGCCTGGGGATTGTGACGGAGGTCACAGGATGATGGGAGAGGGGTGTACTGGCAGGGGGCTGCCTGGGGTTTGTTGCAAAGGTCAGGTGTGTGTGGGGAGGGGGTTGTACTGGCAGGGGATTGCCTGGGGCTTTTGGTGGAGGTCAGTGTGGTGATGGGATGGGGGTGTACTGACAGGGGGCTGCCTGGGCGTTGTGGCAGAGTTCAGGGGGGTGAGGGGAATAGGTGTACAGGCAGGCAGCTGCCTGGGGATTATGAAAGGGGGTAAGGGGAGGGCGTGTACTGGCAGGGGACTGTCTGGGGTTTGTGGCAGAGGTCAGGGAGTGAGGGGAGGGTGTTGTACTGGCAGGGGACTGCCTGGGGGTTGTGGCAGAGGTCACGGGTTGAGGGCAGGCGGGTGTCCTGGCAGGGGGCTGCCTAAGGATTGTGGTCGAGGTCAGGGGGCTGATGCGGGGGGGTTACTAGCAGAGGACTGCCTGGGGTTATGGCAGAAGTCATCCGGTGAGGGGAGGGTGGTGTACTGGAAGGAGGCTGCCTGGGCTTTGTGGCAGAGGTCAGGAGGTGAGGGGAGCGCGGGATACTGGTAGGGGACTGCCTGGGGATTGTAGTAGAGTTCAGGGGGTTGAGGGGAGGAGGTATACAGGCAGGTGGCTGCCTGGGGATTATGGCAGGGGTCAGTGGGTAAGGGGTGGAGGGTGTACTGGCAGGGGACTGGCTGCGGGTTGTGGCAGAGGTCAGCTGGTGAGGGGAGGGAGTTGTACTGGCAGGGGACTGCCTGGGGGTTGTGGCAGATGTCAGCGGTGAGTGGGGATGGGGGTGTACTGCAAGGGGCTGCCTGGGTTTGTGATGGAGGTCAGGGGTGTGATGGGAGGGGGGTTGTACTGGCAGAGGGCTTCAAGGGGGTTGTGGCAGAGGTCTGGAGTTAACGGCGTGGTGTACTGGCAGGGGGCTGCCTGGAGATTGTGATTGAGGTCAGGGGCATGATAGGAGGGGGGTGTACTAGCAGGGGACTGCCTGGGGGTTGTGGCAGACGTTATGGGGTGAGGGGAGGGTGGTGTACTGGAAGGGGGCTGCCTGGGATTTGTGGCAGAGGTCAGGGGGTGAGGGGAGCGGGGTGTACTGGCAGGGGACTGCCTGGGGATTGTGACAGAGGTCATGGGATGATGGGAGGGGGGTGTACTGGCAGGGGGCTGCCTGGGGCTTGTTGTGGAGGTCAGGCGGGTGTGGGGAGGGGGGTGTACTGGCAGGGGATTGCCTGGGAGTTTTGGTGGAGGTCAGTGGGGTGCTAGGATGGGGTGTACTGGCAGGGGTCTGCCTGGGGGGTTGTGCCAGGGTTCAGGGGGTTGAGGGGAGTAGGGGTACAGACATCTGGCTGCCTGGGGTTTTGACAGATGACAGTGGGTAAGGGGAGGGGGGTGTACTGGCAGGGGACTGCCTGGGGGTTGTGGCAGAGGTCAGGGGTGAGTAGGGAGGGGGATGTAGTGCAGAGGGCTGTGGCAGAGGTCTGGGGGTGACCGGATGGGGGGGTGTACTGGCAGTGAGTGGCTAGGGTTGTAGCATAGGTCAGGGGGTGAGGAGAGGCGGGTGTCCTGGCAGGGGGCTGCCTTGGGATTTTGACTGAGGTCAAGGGGTGATGGAAGGGGGTTGTACTTGTAGGGGATTGCCTGGAGGTTGTGGTTGATGTCAGAGGGGTGATGGGAGGGGGGTATACTAGCAGTGGGCTGCCTGGAGGTTGTGGCAGAGGTTATGGAGGTGAGGGGTGTACAGGCAGGGGCCTCCTGTGGGATCTTTCAGGGGTCCAGGGGTGAGGGAAGGAGGGTGTCCTGGCATGGGGCTGCCTTGGGATTGTGACAGAGGTCAGGGGGTGATGGGCGGGGGTGTACTGGCAGGGGGCCGCATGGGGTTGTGGTGGAGGTCAGCTGGGTGTGGGGAGGGGGGTATAGTGGCAGGGGATTGCCTGAAGGTTGTGGTGGAGGAGGTCAAGTGGGTGATGGGAGGGGGGTGTACTAGCAGGGGCCTCCTGTGGGTTCTGGCCAGGGTACGGGGTGAGGGGAGGGGAGTGTACTGGCAGGGAACTGCCTATAGTTGTGGCAGAGGTTAGGTGTTTGTGGGGAGCTGGGTGTACTGACAGGGGACTGTTCCAGGGGTCAAGGGAGTGTGGGCAGGATGTTGCACTGGCAGGGGCTGCTTGAGGGTTGTGGTGGAGATCAGGGGGTTGAAGGGAGGATGGTGTACTGGCAGGTGTCTGCCTGGGGGTTGTGACCGAGGTCAGGGGGGTGAGGATAGAGGCTGTACTGTCAGGGGGCTGCCTAAGGGTTGTGGCAGTTGCCATAGGGTGAAGGAAAGGGGGGTGTTCTTGCAGGGACTGCCTGGGACTTTTGGCAGAGTTCAGGGGGGTGGTGGCTGGTGTCAGAACTTGAGGGGAATGCTATGCCTTAGGGGTCTAGGCCAGCAGTTTAGTTGCCTTGAAACTAGGGGTACCGGTCTGCAGTTTCAACTGAGTGCTGCCTTGAGATATGGGGGATTGCACACAGTGTTGCTAGTGTGCAGGCTTGATTTGCATGGTGACAGCATGCAATTTTGCTGCCTTGAGTTATGGGTTGATAGTCCGCGGTTTTGCTCGGAGCTGCCTGGTGTTGCTGGGGACAGCACACAGATTTGCAAGTGTGCTGCCTTAAATTGCCTGGGGACAGCGCACAGTTTCACCGTGGGGCACAGCATGAAGTTTCGCTCGGGTGCTGCCTTGAGTTGTGGGGGGGCAATCCACAGTTTCGCCAGGGTGCTGCCTTGAGTTGGGTGGGGACAGCACACAGTTTCACTGTGGTGCTCCTTTGAGTATTTGGGGGATGGCATGCAGTTTCGCTCCGGTGCTGCTTGGGTTGCGTGGGGACTGCACAGTTTTGCCAGCGTGCTGCCTTGAGTTGCAGGTTGGTGATCTGCAGTTTTGCCAGGGTGCTGCCTTGAGTTACGAGGGGGCGGCACGCGGTTTCACTGGGTTGCTTGATAGTGGGGCAAAGGCATGCGAAAAGGTTATTAGTTAGCAATGTTTTTTGTTTTTAGCGGGGGCATGTTGTGGGCTTTCCAAGTGCAGCTCAATTTTCTTTGCACATCGGGTTACTTTGCGCTTTTGAATCCATGGGGGTCATTACGAGTGGGCGGTAAGGGGTTAACGGCACTGGTAAGGATGCTGGTGCCGTTAACCCCTTACCGCCGCATTACGAGGTTCCTTAGCGGGTCCCACCAAAACCAGCCGTCCTTAGCGGGAGTCGCTAAGGGACCAGGGAGCTAATAACGGGCCCGTAATTAACGGCCTGTTATTAGCTCCCTCCCTATTCCCATTGAGCCCTATGGGGACTCGAAAGGGAATGGGGATGGGAATTTTGAATGGGGATTTACCGGGTCCTCCAAGGTTGGAATGACCCGGTAAGTCCCCATTCAGGGAACCCGGACCCGGACATGACTTTGGAGGCAGCTGGCTACCTCCAAACTCATAATGACCCCCCTGTTATGTTGGCAGGGGTGTACCAGGGGCCCCCGCTGTCATTCACATGGGCGCTCACACACTCGCACAATGAGCCACGCTGGAGACGTGTGACTTGCTCGGGTCCCCGGCTGCAACTGCCAGCGGACCGTCTTTATTTTCAACTGTGCATGCACGAGCCTTGATCCCGCCCACGCATGCGTACTTTGCGTATTCACTATGCAACATCCCTCCCTTTTCCCTTGAACAACAAACATTATCAAACATTAGAATTAACAGTGTTCTATTCAAACTGCAACTGACAGTGTGTCACATGTTACGAGGCAGAGTCCATGATAAAGTCTTGGAACCTCTGCAGCGGCTTGCGCCCCCCCTGGCTCGGGTACCTGCATACCTCAACATTGGGCGTCTCTGGTGTCCCAGGAGTCTCTGGCGGTCTATCGTTTCCTTGTGGCACTTCTGCATCCGGACTGGGGCCTTGAGTGATGATTTCTTCCGTGTTCGCAGATCTTATCCGCTTGAAGAACGATACATTCCTGGTGACTGTCCCTCGTGTATTGGCGGCTGTGACCATAGACCCCTTGACGTGCGTCATTCCCAGCGGTTGTGTTTTGTAGGGCAGTGACAGCTTTCTTTCAGGTCTCCGATTCCGCAACAGCACGATGTCTCCCACCGCAATCTCTTTCTCCGGTAATCCTCGCTGTATTGTCTCTCTCTCGTTCTGAGCGGCCCTCTCTGTTTGCACGTGGTTGTTGTCGATCTCTCCCGGACGTCGCCCTTCCACTTCTGGTAACAGTCCATTGGTACCCAGTTGAAGAGGGCTTCCGCAGGAGTGACTCCCGTGGACAGGTGCGGCGTCGTGCGGTATTCTCGGAGAAAGTCAAACAGGTTGCGTCGGAGTTCTTCCCCCGTTCATCGATATGCGGAACACTTTGTTGAGCGTTTGCATAAAGCGTTTGACTTCTCCGTTCGCTCTTGGCAAAAGGGGAGTGACTTTGTGATGTTTTATCCCCCTTTCCTCACAGTAGCGAGCAAATTGCTGTCCTTTGAATGGAGCTCCATTGTCCGAGCATATCTCCAGGGGAAAACCATGGGTGGCGAACATCTTCTCCATGGCTAAAATGGTGTGGTCACTAGCCGTGGATTCGACCAGCTCTACCTCTGGATATTGCGACCACTGGTCTGTCACCACCAGGAAGTGTGTTCTTCTGCCCGTGGATCCGAAATCGGCATGCACCGTCCCCCATGGGCGGTCACTCTGTTACATTGCCTGAATAGGTGGCCCCCTCTCCACGGGACTTGCTGCCTGGAAGGGAATGCAGGCCCTCACAAATTCTTCGACCCTGATTTCAAGATCAGGAAATCAGACCTTCAACCTGAGCCGTGCTTTCGTCTTAGCCATCCCCTGGTGGCCTTTGTGGGCGAACTGCAGGACTTTGTTCACCAGTGTTCTTGGTATCACGATCTGGTGGCTTCTCAGCAGGA
This sequence comes from Ambystoma mexicanum, assembly GCF_040938575.1. Lineage (NCBI taxonomy): Eukaryota > Metazoa > Chordata > Amphibia > Caudata > Ambystomatidae > Ambystoma > Ambystoma mexicanum. The sequence goes on along the minus strand of NC_090933.1, from coordinate 572,620,859 downwards.
GACCGTCATCTGCAACCGACAGCTCATGGCGCGCCTTCCAGAGCGCTTGCTTGTCCTTCTGTGCTCCTACATTCCTCCAAGAGTTGTTCTGGAGGACTTCCCGCCACTCCCCACTGGCAACGGCTTCTTTAATTACAACGAATGCCTCGTCTGTGTTGGATTCTTCTGCGATCTCATGGCACGCTAGGGCAACAGGCAGTGCCGACTCCACCACCAGGTGTATAGCCTCTATGCAGTCAGCCACTTCCTGCAAGTCTCTGGGTCGTCCGGTACCCGGATGGGGGGACAAATAGTCTGCTGGGTTGTGTGTCCCTGGGCGGTAGAATAGCCTGACCCCATATTCCATGAGCAAGAGCATCCATCTTTCTATGCGAGGTGGTGGTTTGGACGATGTGCCTGACAGAATCGGGATGAGAGGTTTGTGATCTGTCACCATGACAACTGGCTTCCCTAGGATGTAGATCCGGAAGTGTTTGCACCCCCACAATATGGCCAGGGCCTCACGTTCAATCTGAGAGTATCTCCTCTCTGTCTCAGTGAGCGCCTTGCTCGCGTAGGCGATGGGTCGCAAGGTCCCCTGATGGTCTGCCTGCATGAGGACCGCACCCAGCCCCACCGGGCTGGCATCGACCACGATCTCCGACTCGCGGTCCGGGTTGAAATAGGCCATGGTCTCTTGTCCGGACAGGGCATTCTTGATGGCCGTGAACGCCCTCTGTTCATTTCCGGTCCAGGTCCACACTACGTCGTTTCTGGTCAGAGCCCTCAGGGGTTCTGACAAGGAGGCTAGGTCACGAATGAATCGTCTGCAATAGTTGACCATCCCCAGGAAGCTTCTGATTTCTGCTCGGGATGCTGGCGATGCTGCCTCTCGAATGTCTTTCACCTTTTCGGGATCTGGGGAGATGCCCCCAGCGTGGAATATGAATCCAAAAAATTCCAGCCTGTCCTTCAGGAATTCGCACTTTTCTTTGTGCAGAGTCAGACCGAGGCTGCAAAGTCTCTCAAGGGTGTTTTCCAGGCGCTTTAAATGTTCTGCCTCTGAGCGTGCAAAGACCAGGATGTCGTCTGACATGTTTATGACCCCCTTGAGTCCTGACAGGGCCCCCCATATGGCATTTTGGAAGACCTCTGCTGCGGACGAGACCCCGAAACTGAGCCTTTTGTACTAGTATAGCCCCTCGTGAGTTGTAAAAGTGGTAATATACCTCGACTCAGGGTGTTGCTCTAACTGGTGATAACCAGATCTCAAGTCCAGTTTCGAGAAGACTTTCGCTCCCTGAAATTCGCCAACAATGTCGTCTAGGGTGGGCGTAAGGTGGCGTTCTCTCTTGATTGCTACATTGGGTAACCTCATATAAACACATATGCGTACTGCGCCCGGCTGTTTGGGCTTTGGGGCCACCACAATTGGGGAGACCCACGGGGTAGGTCCTTCCACTCTTTCAATAATGTCTAAGTCAACCAGTGACTGCAGCTCTTTTTCTACCTGAGCCCGCAGATGGAATGGGATGCAGCGATTTTGAGCGCTGTCGGTCTCACTGACCCATCGATGTGCAAACGTATGGGGTCGGCCTTTAGTTTCCCTATGCCGTTGAAAATCATCTCAAAGTGTTGCAGCAGACGTTCCAGATTGGCATGATATACCGCCAAAGTGAAGTGCACAATGTTCAGCGCTTCTGACGCGGCACAACTTAAAAGGGAATGTGGGCTTACGCTGGTGACGAAGAACCTCGCTTTAATTCTGTTCTGTCCATGAGATACTGGAGCCACGAACACACCTTGGATGGGAAGGGGTGCATCTCCTCCAAATGAGTATATCCGTGCTGTGGACTCAGTCAAACTTGGCGGGCCTGGGAGTGCATTGTAGTGTTCGGTAGCAAACACACAGACAGACGCCCCGGTGTCTATGAGGACCGGAGTAGGGACTTCTCCGATGAGTACTGTACATTTTGGTTATCGACTTTCGCCAGGGCCCTTAGCAATGCTGGAGATGAAGAAAATGTCCTCTTCTTCCTCTTCCTCTTCTGCGATGTTGAGGTCTTGCATATCCTGTTCGACAGCCGATACGCCCCTCACTCTCTGAGCGTTGCTTCTGCCAGCTCTCTCTGGCCCCCTCGAGGCCGCTACTGATGTCGCTGCCCTGCACACCCTAGCATAGTGTCCTGGTGTGCCAAACCGGCCACATACTCTTGATTTGGCTGGGCACTCACCCACGTGCGGCAGGTCATACCCGCAGTAGGAGCACGGCGGAGCAGTGCTTGGTGTCGTGGAGCCTTCCCCACTCCTTGGTGTCCACCTCGCTCTTCCTGGACCAGAACGTCCGATCGCAAATGCCTCTTCCTCCTTTCTCGAGTGCGTGGCTGCGTCCATCTTCGCCCCCCTGGCCTCAGCCAGTTCGTAGGCTCTCCCTGTGTTCAGAATCTGCTGCAGTGTCAGCCCAGGTTCTCTCAGGACTTGTCTCCTCAGCTTCCCGGAACTGCACCCTTGCAGCAGCTGGTTACGAATCATTTCTTCTTCGTTCGCCCACCGGCAGGAGCTAGCTAGGTGCCTTAGCCGAGCACAAAACTGGTCCAGTGACTCTTCTTCCAGTTGCTTTTCGGCGCTCATGACAAACCTGTCAAGATCCACCTTTGCCATGGGAAGGAAATGATCTCTGAGCGCTTGTTTTACTGCGTCATATGTGACTACTGGGATGATGAGCGAGTCATATATTCTGTGGACCTCCGTCCCTGCCGAGTATACCATGATGGCTATCTTTGCTTCATCCTCCGTTTCCCCCGAGGCTCTGAAGAACATTTCTAATTTTTTGACCCACAGGAGCCATTTCGGTCCTAATTTGGATGGAGGGCCTGTGGTATTGAATTCGGGCATTGGAGACAAATTACTGTACATCCTGCGTGGGACCGGGGCCATGGCACCCTCTTGCTCTCCCTACTCACCCATTGTGATGTATGGTACTCATAGGGGAATGTAGTCCTTCGTGGGTGTCGAGGTGGTCTGGCCGGGTGGGCCTACTTGCGACGCAGTGTCCTCCTCCGGCACTCCTTCTCGACTGGTTCACTTTTCTTTAATGCCACAGCCCTATGGCAGCACAGGCTCTGTAAGTTCCACAACTTGGTCTCAAAAGATAGACGAAATGCAGCTGGCGCACGAGCACCCTCGCGGGCCGCAACCACTGCGATCTGCGTGTGAAGCAAAATGGCGTCTGGCCATGAGCATGGATCCGTGCCAACACGGAGCAACGTTTCTCCCTCCAACGCCGTTGGAGTGGAGAATCGCTCCAGAGTCGTCCTCGTCGCCAATGTTATGTTGGCAGGGGTGTACCAGGGGCCCCCGCCGTCATTCACACGTGCGCTCACACACTCGCACAATGAGCCACGCCAGAGACGTGTGACTTGCTCGGGTCCCCGGAGGCAACTGCCAGCGGACCCTCTTTATTTTCAACTGCGCATGCACGAGCCTCGATCCCGCCCGCGCATGCGTACATTGGCGTATTCACTACGCAACATCCCCCATGAATGCAGATGCGCAAACATAATCTTACATGCAAGGAGGCGCAAAGTTGTTGTTGTTGTAGGCGCTAAGTACTTTGTGGGGAATTTGCACTTTTTCTCAGGCCCGTGGGCTCACTGACGATGGCTGCTGCCTGGAGTAAATAAATCAAGGTAGCGCAGGCTTCATTTTCTGCCCCAGACTTTCCACCTTCTATATGGGGTTTTCTGTTTGTGGCTTCATGTTTTATAAGGACAGCAGCACATTGTACTTGTTTTTCGGTTGTTCATATTTTTTACTTGACTCATCTATAAATCACAGGCAGAGTCAGTTTGCTTCAGTAAGGCCACTTTAGGCATCTTCTTAGGGTGTTTGGTGTAGACGGACTCCATACGTTATGGGCCTCATTACAACTTTGGCGGTAGCCATGCCGCTATTCGCGGCATGACTGCCGCCAAAATCGGGTCTGGGTCCGGGTTCCCTGAATGGGGAAATACCGGGCCATTCCGAGTTCGGAGGGCCCTGTAATTTCTCCCTCCAGGAACCCGGGCCGGACCTTCCCCATTCCCATTTGAGCCCCCATAGGGCTGAATGGGAATGGGAGAGGGAGCAAACAACGGGCCGATTACGAGCGGCCCGTTGTTTGCTCCCTCTTCCCCTCGTTAGGACCCGGTAAGGACACCTGGTTTGACCAGGCGTTACTTACCGGGTCCCGCGAGGGGAGCTTGTAATGAGGCGGAACGGGTTTAACGGGTCCGCCTCCTTTAGCGGAGCCCGTTAACCCTGCCTCAGTGATAATGAGGCCCTATGTGTTAGCTCTAAAACCATTACATCTGGCCCCAGAAGGCTGGTGTGGCCCACCGATGCACCAGCCCTTTTCAGAAACTCGTCAGACAGTGCCAGAGGGTTAAGAAGACATTGGCCCCTGATTGCAGGTCTGCTTCCTGCTCTGAGATCAATTCACATACCCTCCCTTGTCAGTGCATTCTCTCAGACCCTGACATATCTGCTGCACTGCATTGTGACCAGATTGGCGATAGTGGTTCACTTGATTTCGTTCGTTCGTTCGCTCGTTCATACAGCACACACTACAAAAGAATTGCCTTTTAGCAATGCCCTTCATTTCAGAGCTGCTCGAATTACTTTGTATCTTGGCATTTCAGCGCATTGTTCCATTGGAGTCTAAAATTGAGGCATGGGAGTTCCTCACAGGCACCTAACATTCACACCAGCATACTGCTGAACTGTGCGAATGTTCTCTAGTCCTCACAAGAAGAACATTCAAAATAGGTAAGACTCTTCCGCGCAAGCAAAGGCATAAAAGTAAAAGTTCAACAAAAGCTCAAGCCTGTTTGCAAATATGTTTTCATGGTGGATCACGTACTCATTTCTTCTTTTGATATCATTGCTCCAATGTTTAATTATACGGCGTTATAGAACAATAATTAACCATTACAAACATTACATTATAAATGAATACAGGATTTGCTTCAATTGTCTAAAAGTCGACGCTATCGTCATTCGTGTACGCACTCCATGAGGCCGTGCATTTTGTTGTACTGCATTCATATGCTAAAAGGGAATATTATGTGCAAAAGAGAAAACATTGCAAGCTGATTATCGAAGTCTATCAGACAGTTAGTAGCCTAAAGGAAAATGCTAATATGACATTTTGAAACATTTTGATTAAATATGCAGTTTAATTTAAATGGGTTTCGGTGGTTGAATGCAGAGGTAAGGCTTACGTTAGCAATCGATCCATCCTTGCTGTAATTACTTTTCACATGACTGAAAAGCAATTTCCACAACGTTTCTTAGAATATGATCTCTTAGATGGAATGCACAGCTTGTATCAAAATGCAGGTTTATCGATGAAATCTGGTGTAATTTTTTGCGTTTCATGAAAAAGCAGTTTTTGCACATTGCATTACCGAACTATGCATAAATGTTATATCTCCAGAAAATATGGTATATACAATGGGTGACTACTGCAGAGGAAATCACACTGCAATATTGCATCATGCACTTCTCTTCCTCGTAGTTAATATTTCTTCATCGAGTACTTGGCGTTTACCAACATAGAGAGGAAATGACCAAGGGCCTCATCACGAGTTGGGCGCTAGCCCCAGCAGTATTATCACTGGGGCTATTAGCCCTAACGCCAAACCCCCCGGCGCAATTAGCGTCAGATCACGGGTTTGGCGGTACTGTAAGTCCCCATTCCCCATTGGGCTCATTCGGGAATTTCCCATTCCCCATTGGGCCCAATTGGGAATGTTCAGCGCTATTACCTCTGGCGCTATTACCACTGGTAGTAATAGCGCCGAAAATTAGCAGAATTGCGGCGGATTTGCCCCCAGCTCAGATCTGGGGGTAAATCTGCCAAGCACGTGTTTTGGCAGACCCTTAAATGCAGTGGTAATAGCGTTACCGCTGCATTTAAGGGGTACCGCCAAACTCGTGATGAGGCCCCAAGTCTATTGCTCTAAACTGGTCCAGCACCCTTCCTTCCCTCTTCCCTCTTCAGCAGCAGGCTGACCTGAGTGTACACAGAGACTGCTCTTAGTCAAAAGAGGGGGAAGTAGGATTAGGGTACTTGAATTAATGGGGAGGGTAATTAGTAACGTGGTTGAGGGTATAAGACGAGGTAAAGGATAGGTAGGCAAAGGTAATTTATGTTTCCATATCAGTTCTTTGTTGCTATGGTGAGTTCTGCATGATGATTTTTGCCCAAGAAATTAAGGACACAACTACTCTCTCACCAATCCTCATTTGTATAAGATCGATTTACATGCACTGCTTATGCATGTTTATGAGGTATCCGTTATTCCTACACTCCATTACTCGTCTGTTAGTTTCCTGTACTCCTTTTGAACCTATGGTTCCATTAACCTATATAAACAAATGGGAACGTCGATCAATGCAGCGATTTTATCTCATATGCAACATGTGTGTAAAAAAAAAAACAGGTAACATCTACATGGCATCCATTGATATGCGCTCTGCTTTTGATTGTGTTGTATGTGACAAACTGTGGTGCAAATTAAGAGAGTTGGGATTTCCTGAGAATATTGTTCAATTACTCGCCCTATTGCACTCTGATACATTATCAGGATAAGAATAAACAGACAGGGTGATGTCACGAACAGCATTCCCATTTACATCGGGGTGAAGCAGGGCTGTAGCCTGGCTGCGACTCTCTTCAACTTGTACTTGGTTGATATTGGGGAAATTTGGAAAACAGTTCTGTGCTACCTGGTGCATCAGGGGCACCTCAGGATTCACTGGCTAGCATATGCTGATGATAGAATTTTTGATAAAACTCCCCTTGGGCTTTAAAATAAACTTGGAGCGTTCTCTGCGTTTGCGAGTGAACACAATCTATGTGCAAATGTAGATAAGTCCAAGATACTCATTTTGTCAGGCTCAATAAAGATTACACGATATGTCTGGACGCTTAACAATCTGAAATTGGAGAGAGTTACTATGATAAAATATTTAGGTTTTGACATCTCTAATGATTTTTCCCAAAAAAATTGGTTAGGCCTTTGATCTCACTTCTAAAAATAATATACAAAAGTATTGTACATTTTCTTTAAATCCCGCTCTTCAGTTCTACCAGTTGAAGATTGAACCTATAATTTTGTATAACTTGGATTTGTGTTTGCACAATGTTGATGACTTATTCAACTCTGTCCAGGGCCGTATGTGGAAGCAGGTATTGGGCTTGGCAAACTCAATTCCTAACGCATGTATACGTGTTGAATTGGGTTGATCAAGTCTAGCCTCTCGTTTTCTGTGGCGTCGATAACTGCATACGCTAAAATTCAAAATCCCCCTAGAAATTCAATGTACGTGGAGTTTGCGAAAATGTTCTTATTAAAAAATCCACTATCCATGGTAATGTTTAAACTAAAGATGGAATCAGCTTTACTGCGGATTAACATCACAAAAGAAGATCTAGTGGTGAGAGTGGGATATTGTAAAAAAATGCTGTACCAAATGGACTGGGTTGACTCACAGGAGATGATTGGGACATATCGGTTGTACAAAGAATTTGCCTCCAATTCACATAAAAAATTCCCGAGACTAATGTATATAGAGTGTTTTCCAGACTGTAAATATGGGATATGTATATGCGTTTTCGTCTAAACCAATTACACTCTAAAGAACGCATAGGTCAATGGTTGCATTTTGAAACTGATATTTGCCGATTTTGTGAATTAGATCCACAAAAAGAAACCATAAAACACTTGCAGGGTAATTCATAGAAATTCGCAGAAAAGTGTTGCAAGCGGCTGGCGCAGAGTGTCCGCGTGCGATTGTCTGCGCCAGGCTCGTGCGCCAAAACCGATTTCCGCGCACAGCGTATTCATGGATTTCAGGCTCCCAAACCAGCCGTGGCGCAGAGTATTGCAGCGACCCTGCAGCAGCGCCAGTAACGCCCCCAAGAACGCCCTCGCGCAAGGAAAAGCCATCAAAATCGCTAAATCATCGCAAAGGGCTGCGCCAACCCTGGACCAGTTTACAGGGCTGCCAAACAAGGAACGCAAAGCGGGTAACGTTCATATCAGGGGTACGCGGGAAGTATTACATGCGATTAGCCAGGGTACGTGTATGACAGGGGTACGTGTGAAGTTTTACACGTGATTAGCCAGGGAACGTGTATTACAGGGGTACGCAGGAATTATCACATGCGATTTGGCTGGGTACGTGTATGACAGGGGTATGCGTGAAGTTTTACACGCGATCAGCCAGGGTACGTGTATTACAGGGGTACGTGGGAATTGTCACACACGATTTGGCTGGGTACGTGTATTACAGGGGTGCGCGGGAATAATCACACGCGATTTGGCTGGGTACGTGTATTACAGGGGTGCGTGGGAATTATCACACGCGATTTGGCTGGGTACGTGTATTACAGGGGTGCGCGGGAAGTTACACACGCGATTAGGCTGGGTGGGTCCTCACAGGTGTTTCCTGTACACCCTCCACGGCCCCTGCAGGCAGCCCACAAAACAGGGGACTACCCTGCACACCTGCTCATGTCTCCCACCCCCCACCCCCCAGCAGTGTGGGGCACCCTCCACCAGGCCCCCACTCATGTCCCCTATCACCCCCACCCCACAGCCACCATGGGCAGCCCCAACCAGGCTCCCACCCATGTCTACCACCCCCCCACCCCCCACCCACCATGGGCAGCCTCCGCCAGGCCCCCACTCATGTCTCCCACCACCCCCACCCCCCAGCAGTGTGGGGCACCCTCCACCAGGCCCCCACCCATGTCTCCCACCACCCCCACCACCCACCCACCATGGGCAGCCTCCGCCAGGCACCCACTCATGTCTCCCACCCACCCCCACCCCCCCCAGCAGTGTGGGGCACCCTCCACCAGGCTCCCACCCATGTCTACCACCACCCCCACCCCCCAGCACTGTGGGGCAGCCTCCAAAAGGCCCCCACTCATGTCTCCCACCACCCCCACCCCCCAGCCACCATGGGCAGCCCCCACCAGGCCCCCACTCATGTCTCCCACCCACTCCCACCCCCCAGCAGTGCAGGGGCACCCTCCTCCAGGCCCCCACTCATGTCTCCCACCCACCCCCACCCCCCCAGCAGTGTGGGGCACCCTCCACCAGGCTCCCACCCATGTCTACCACCACCCCCCAGCACTGTGGGGCAGCCTCCACCAGGCCCCCACCCATGTCTCCCACCACCCCCACCCCCCAGCAGTGCAGGAGCACCCTCCACCAGGCTCCCACCCGTGTCTACCCCCCCACCCCCCAGCCACCATGGGCAACCCCCGCCAGACACCCACTCATGTCTCCCACCACCCCCACCCCCCCAGCAGTGCAGGGGCACCCTCCACCAGGCCCCCACTCATGTCTCCCACCACCCCCACCCCCCAGCATCCAGGGGCACCCTCCGCCAGGCCCCCACTCATGTCTCCCACCACCCCCACTCCCCCAGCAGTGCAGGGGCACCCTCCACCAGGCCCCCACTCATGTCTCCCACCACCCCCACCCCCCAGCATCCAGGGGCACCCTCCGCCAGGCCCCCACCCATGTCTCCCACCACCCCCACCCCCCCAGCAGTGCAGGGGCACCCTCCACCAGGCCCCCACTCATGTCTCCCACCACCCCCACCCCCCAGCAGTGCAGGGGCACCCTCCACCAGGCCCCCACTCATGTCTCCCACCACCCCCACCCCCCAGCAGTGCAGGGGCACCCTCCACCAGGCCCCCACCCATGTCTCCCACCACCCCCAGCCACCATGGGCAGCCTCCGCCAGGCCCCCACTCATGTCTCCCACCCACCCCCACCCCCCCAGCAGTGCAGGGGCAGCCCCCACCAGGCTCCCACCCATGTCTACCACCCCCCACCCCCCAGCCACCATGGGCAGCCCCCGCCAGGCCCCCACTCATGTCTCCCACAACCCCCACCCCCCCAGCCACCATGGGCAGCCTCCGACCAGGCCCCCACTCATGTCTCCCACCCACCCCCACCCCCCCAGCAGTGTGGGGCACCCTCCACCAGGCTCCCACCCATGTCTACCACCCCCCCCAGCCACCATGGGCAGCCCCCGCCAGGCCCCCACTCATGTCTCCCACCACCCTTACCCCCCCAGCCACCATGGGCAGCCTCTGCCAGGCCCCCACTCATGTCTCCCACCCACCCCAACCCCCCCAGCAGTGTGGGGCACCCTCCACCAGGCTCCCACCCATGTCTACCACCACCCCCCAGCCACCATGGGCAGCCCCCACCAGGCCCCCACTCATGTCTCCCACCCACCCCCACCCCCCAGCAATGCAGGGGCAGCCCCCACCAGGCTCCCACCCATGTCTACCACCCCCCCACCCCCCAGCCACCATGGGCAGCCCCCACCAGGCCCCCACTCATGTCTCCCACCCACCCCCACCCCCCAGCAGTGCAGGGGCACCCTCCACCAGGCCCCCACTCATGTCTCCCACCACCCCCACCCCCCAGCCACCATGGGCAGCCTCCGCCAGGCCCCCACTCATGTCTCCCCCCCACCCCCACCCCCCCAGCAGTGTGGGGCACCCTCCACCAGGCCCCCACCCATGTCTCCCACCACCCCCACCCCCCAGCCACCATGGGCAGCCCCCACCAGGCCCCCACTCATGTCTCCCACCCTCCCCCACCCCCCAGCAGTGCAGGGGCAGCCACCACCAGGCACCCACCCATGTCTACCACCCCCCCACACCCCAGCCACCATGGGCAGCCCCCACCAGGCCCCCACTCATGTCTCCCACCCACCCCCACCCCCCACCCACCATGGGCAGCCTCCGCCAGACCCCCACTCATGTCTCCCACCACCCCCAACCCCCCAGCAGTGTGGGGCACCCTCCACCAGGCCCCCACCCATGTCTCCCACCACCCCCACCCCCCAACCACCATGGGCAGCCTCCGCCAGGCCCCCACTCATGTCCCCCTGGCCACAGGCCCTGACAATCCTCAAGCATGTGCCTCATGGCCAGCCACCACAGCCCAAAGACAAAACCAAGTATTACATGTGCCCATGATACTACTCCAATGGAAACAATGTAAATCAACACATGTGTCTCACACACACACAATGGTTGCAAGTGAACCTGAAAAACCATATCATGACATGCATGAAAACAATGAGATGAAACCACACATTGAAGAATGAAAAAATCCAAATAATGTATTAAAAACAACAGCAATGGCAATCAAAATTAACCAAAATACACAAGTAAAAAAATAACAAAATTAAGCTGGCTGTCCCTTTTCAAATCAAAATCAATAAATGATAATCCAAAAAAATATCTTCCAAAGTTCAAGTCCATGAAAAGGAAATGAAGGGAAAAAAGAAATAGAAAACCATTGCTCCATGGGAAAAAATATTCATAGTAAAAAAAATATACAAATCCAAAGTCCAACTATGTACAAAGTATTCAGGGTCCATCATCCCAAGAGAAGAAATGAAACCTACCAAAAAACCTATCTAAAATGGAACTATATACAAAAGGTGGAGCGGTGTCCGTTGACTCCAAATAAAAAAAAACTATAAAGGAAACCTATCACTAAATAACTATATACAATGGCGGCGGGCCAGTCCAGTGTCTCACTTAGTGGTGTTCCGGGCCAGGGCATCATCGAACTCCTCGTCTATGTCCCGGAGGCGGTCCTGTTCCATGGCCCCGAGGGTCCGCAGGGACGCCGACATGTTCACCTCCAACTCCCTGCGGATTGCCTCGAGGCACTCGGCCCGCCTCAGGGCCCTCCGCATGGAGTTCTCCGCCCTGACCATCGTGAGCTGCGCCTCTTCCGCCCGCCGCCGCTCTGCATCTATGGCGTGGCCCAACCGCTGCCACACGAAAGACACTTCCTGTCCAGGGTCCTCCTGCCCTCCGGCCGATGCCTGCCCCTCCGATGTTGAAGGCCCCGAGCTATCGTGGCTCCCACCTACAGCCTCCTGATGCTGCAGCTGCTGCTGTCCATGTGCCCTGTCCGATGGTGCCTGCACATCCTCCTCCAGCTGGGGTGCAGTCGTTGATGTGGCCACCCCTGCTGGACGTCCAACTCCCGACTGTGGCAGGGATCTAATGTCCACCAGCCTGGCCGCACGGTCGGAGGCAGCTCCACAGGGCACCCAGGTGACACATGGGTGGGAAGATGGCATGGAGGACGAACGGAGGAATCCAGCCCTGCTTAGCTGTCCCAGTGGGTCAACGCGGTCAACGAGCCATCATGAAAAGACTGCAGGTCAGCTCGCATGGCCTGTTGACGCAACGCCACCCCACCCTGGACAGGCTCAACCTGGTGCAGGATAGCCACATCCGCAGGGAGAGGAAGGCCAGGTGTTGTAAGCCAATCCTCTCCCTGAGAACGGGTCTGGAGGTAGGCATCCCTGCTGGTGTAAGATGATGCAGTGACAGGAGCAGGGACAGGATTGCACACAGGCACCTCCGCGGCGGCCTGTGCTGCCTCCTGTCCCTGATCCTGCACTGCACCACTAGCACCAGTGGAATCCCCACCTCCAGACCCCGCCACTGTCGCTTGCACGGCCTCCTCCTCCAACAAACCCCCCACCAACCTGGATGACTCCGTGCCATCTTCCTCAGTTGGGCCCTGTGGGGTCCCAGCTGCCCCTTCTGCTGCCGAGGAGTCCAACTCCAACCTCCGCCTCTTGGACCTCCCCTCGGCAGCTGCGGCCTGGGACGCGGCACCGGACTCCTCACTCCCCGACGAGATCACAACCTGGGAGGGGATCCGGGCCTTGCGTCTCCGGCTGGTGGTGCGACCCCTGCCGCTGTACTCCACAGCACCTTCTCCGCCCTCTTCATCAGTTGACGCTGCAGACAGGGAGAAAGAAAACACAGGCATCAGGGCACTGTAAACAATCCCCAACACACATGTCATTTCAACTTGCACACATGAGCCATACCACAGCCATAATGCAACAGCCAGCACCATCCATTCACATACAACAGCATGAGCAGCCAAAGGTCATCCACACATCACATGCAACATAGGGAGTACACTACACATGCACACACAACACCAAATTTGCAAGCATGTGTACACCTCCGCCAACTGTCGCAGTGTTTTGATCGACATCCATGTCACACCTGACAATGATTCCTCCACATCCTGTGCCATGCAAGCCCACACACACAAGCACCATCCATGTGTCACACATGAGACCCCTCGCATGTGTCACCCTCACGGCCCTGTACACCCCCCCTACTTGGCCACATAAAAATACATGTTCAACCTGCACACTCCTGGCACACCACCACACGCACAGCTTACAATCAATATGCATGTACACTTACCGCTCGACTCCAGACGGGTCTGCTTCTCAAGGACCTGGATGTGGAGCGCTGGGGATATACGTTCCAGGACCCTCATCTGATCTTCCGACAAGTGGCCCCGGCGCCCCTTAGCATCCGCTGCCTTCAGGAGGCACCGGGCCTTGTTGAGGGTCCTGGACCTGAAGTCCTCCCAGCGCTTCCTGACACGTTCGTAGTCGCGGTCTGCCACCTCCTTCGCGTTGATGGCAGTCACGATGTCCATCCAGATCCGAGTCCGTCCTTCCTTGTCGGCGCGCAACCTTCCGAAGAGGGCATCATACTGCCCCAGGACATGCTCCACCAGGACACCAACTTCGGTGGCAGTGAAGCTGGTGCCCCTCTGCCTCCTTGGCCGGGGGTTGCCACTGGTGCCAGATGTTGCAGTGTCCGACATGGCAACCCCAGAGGCAGGAGTGGGTGGGCAACTGGGTCCTGAGGCTGGGCTGTGGGGCGATGGAAAAGCAGTCGGGAGTCTTCGGTTCCAGCAGGGGTGGTCACAGCAACAGCACCCCTGGCTGATGTGCAGGCAGCAAATGGCAGGGCACGTGGGCAGCAGGCCGTCAGGCAGCAGCAGATGGCAGGTGGGAGCGTGCTCAGGGCTCTGGGGGGCAGTAATTCGGCCTTCTAGACAGGAGCGTGGTCTTCCGTGTGTGAACGCGTGGCCAGCTTGATACGGAGTGATTTTGCACGTGAAAATCCAACACGTCTGTGTGTAATTCGAGCAAAGGCCCTTAGCGCGTAAACGCGTCAGCACACTGTACATTCATTGGCCCAAAGGCCACCAGCGTATGCGCGTCTATGAAGTCACGTGCACGTTGAATAGGGCACACGTTGGAAATGTTGCGTGTTAAAAAAATGAAAGACACGTCCGAGTGCCAAAGCGTGTAATTGGTGGAAATGGCCTTAGTGCGTACACGCGGAAGTGACAAAGCGTGTAATTGGTAGAAATGGCCCTACACGCAGAAGTGACAAAGCGTGTAATTGGTGGAAATGGCCTTAGCGCGTACACGCGGAAGTGACAAAGCGTGTAATTGGTGGAAATGGCCCTACACTCAGAAGTGACAAAGCGTGTAATTGGTGGAAATGGCCTTAGCGTGTACATGCGGAAGTGACAAAGCGTGTAATTGGTGGAAATGGCCCTACACGCAGAAGTGACAAAGCGTGTAATTGGTGGAAATGGCCCTAGCGCGTACACGCCGCGTAAGTGACGCTGGACCTGTGGGCCTGCATAAAAGGTACGTGTAGAACACCATTTCCTTGTACATGCTTTTCGTGGAGAGCGAGTGGGTGAATTCTGTACTTCTTGTCGTTTCACACGCGATTTACTTCACGGCGTTTCAAGTTCGTACTCCCTGTTACCTCTGACAGCTTTTTCTCTTTTTTCTCTTTTTCTGGTTTTCCTGGGCCTGTTCCCTCAAACAGTGTTCCCTTCTACTGTTGTCCTGTCTCCTCAGACAGCGTACAAATCTTCTTTTGGCGGGGGTGTTGCCAACCAAACGCGCTTCTTTTTCGCGCTCTTTTTCCTGGCAGACGGTGAGTCACGCACGTATCTAACATCTGTGCTTGCCCCGTGTGTAGCCTACCCCTTCAGAGGTCATTCTAGGCTGCGTGTGACACGCATACGTTCCTTCTTGTGTTACTGGGTGCCACAGCGTAGTGCAGGTTTTTTTTTCCGCACACGTGGTCTAGGAGGGGTTGCGTGCACGTCATCTCCCTTTTTTGGGCTTCCTGTGCGTTGCGTGACCCGTCATCTTTCCCCAGGGGTCACATTCAGCCTTGCTAGAGCACTAGGGTACAATTACCATCTGGTACCCAACTCCTTTGACCCCCAATTGCCCAGGACAATAGTTTACAGCCACTCCCATACGCACATTAACATCAGTGCCATGGTTGGGAGGCGAGGATTCCGTAAGGGTGGCAAAGGTGGACGAGCCACAAGTGGTGGCCGTGGTGGATCCGGTAGGGGACATGGTTGTTACTTGCAGGGTGTGTCATCCATGTGCATGGTGTGTGTGTGAGGGCTTCTGTTTGTGTGCCAGGTGAGGGTGTGTGCGCCTGAGTCGTTTGGGTCACCCATGTGCTTCATGAAATACATTCTGCGCAGCAGTATTTGGCCATAGCAGTATCCCTTCTGCCAACAGTAGACATCTAGGCCAACAGCACGCCAGTTGCCCTTGAAGTGTCACCTTGCCACAACATTGTTGCTTATTTTTCTCTGTTCATTCAGGCAGATTGTTTGCATTCCACCACTTTTACTAGGCATTTCTCAGTCCTGTAGTCACATGTCTGACATGGCTATGGTAAAGTGGAGTGACTTTGTTACCTGGATATCATTTGTTCACACATGTCCCTGTGCAATCGGACCATTTTGGACTGGCAGCTCCAGGTGAAAAATCAGACCTGTTTGAATTAGAAAAGCTATTACATGCGGGAACTGGACTGAATGAATAAGTGCTGCCCTCCTCTCCATCTTCACTCAATAGCAATGGTACATGCCATCTGTGTGATGGCATGTGTATTTCACCTGGCAATCACAGGCCAATGTGTGATGCCACTGCCAGGCAGCATGCAGAAAATGTGTTCATCTTCCATCTTGGTGTCATCAGTGTGTGCCATTTGCCTGCCCTTCATACGCAGTGAGGGTGCATGCATGGGAGGGTTTTAGTCATGTGGGACATGTGTCAATCAAGTACTGGTTCTCTTGCTTCTCAGCCCTCATTGTGTGCCATGGTGCTAATGCCTGTTTCCATTTGTTTTCTTTTATGTCTTTGCAGGGGAAGACGCACCTGATACTGTTGGGGTTGTGGAGATGGTGCAGACCCAGGAGGGGTCCGAGGGCCGACCGACCACCAGTGAGGGACGTGGTGTGGTGGTGGGTGAGAACCCACAACTGCTGCAGGTCGTGCTCTCAAGGGGTGTCTCTGGCTGCACCTCCCCCGAGCTGTACTCAGGTGTTGATTCGGATGATGAGACCTACGTGCCGTCGCAGGTGAGTGTTCCTGGGAGGGATTCTGTTCTGTCCCACCCACCTGCACCAGGGTCAGAACCCTCAATGGGGATGTCAGTGTTGGCAGCTACGCCTTTGGTGGTTACGGATGCAGGGTCACACTCTGCGACATCTGATCCTGTTCCTGGGCCAGCAGATCAGAGGGGGAATGCAGTCCTGCAGCCTCAGGCAGTGCCGGCACAGCAAGGCACAGTTCGCCTTGCCCCAGACAGGTGTGGTGCCCGCCGACGTGGTGGCCGTATGCCACCTGGCAATACCGCATGGGAGCAATCCATTTACGGTATGGCAACCCAACAGGCAGCATCATCAGAGATGATGGCTCAGGCCATGGATAGGGTGGCCACTTCCATTGTCCCCCCCGAAAGGCTGATGGAGCGACTACAGCAGGCAACCGACTCCATCTGCCAGTCACACAGGGAGGACATGTTGGCGTCCAACAGGGACAGGCGGGCGGCACTGGCGACTCTGCAGGAAGCCATCTCCATAGAGTCCCAGGGCCACAGGGAAGCCCTGAGGCAGGAGCTCCTTCACCTCAGGACGACTCTTGTTGAGCTTGAGGCTTCAACAAACTGAAGGACAGAACAGCAGCTGGAGCGTCTCACCCGTACGCTCTCAGCTGAGATGCAGGCAACTAGGGAAAAGGTCCGGGCATCCCGTGAGTTGTTGCATGGGGACCTCCGCACACTCATCCTCCAGAACGAGACCTACCACACCCGCATGCTTGCAGCCATGAAGGAACAGACTAGGGCTTTGCGTGGGCTGCCTCCCATAGTGCAACCACCTCCGGATGCTGCTGCACAGGGTAATAATAGCGACAGCAGTGATACTCCCACAATAGGGTAGCCGTGTGGGCCATGAGCCCATGGAGGTGTTTTTTTTTTCCCAAGATCCACACAGGTGGGTTTTGGTGTGCACCCTGTCCTCGGACCTCCTGGGTGGCCTCCCCAACCCCCCCGGGCCCATTAATGGCCATTTTTGATTTTTTTTTTTCTTTAATTTTTTTTTTTTTGGGACAATGTGTTGCCTTCCGTGGCTCCTGTGGGCATACACTGCATTGTGGCTGGGTACATGCAGGCTTGTCATGTATTTGGTTCAGATGCTTGGGTTTTTGTCACACACACCCCTCATGCTTCCCGTTTCCATGGGCTTGCAAAGGGTGTGCCCAAGTGACATTGACGTACATGGTGACATTGGACTCCCACTACATGTGTGGGTAGTCTAGTCAATACTGTGTATACATTCCTAGTGCATATTGCTGTTGTGTTGTACACTGCATGTTGCATTGATGTGTAACTCATCATCCGTGTCTACCTCCTAATTTGCAGGTCCTTTCCTCATGTCTACACAAGGCCCTCTACTTTGGAGATGGGGTCCATGTTGGCAGCAGTGCACCTACAACTCTACATGGCGGCAACACTGTACAGTTGGAAGTGGTGGGAGTGCAGGCATTTCCAGGTGGTGAGACTACTAATTCCTTACATTCGTAATGTCATGTTAATGGTAGTTTTGAGGGTCAGTGGCTGATAAGTGTTATTGCTAAATACCTGCTCAAGTGTGTTGTTGGTCCTGCATTACTGTGAGCATTTCAGGTGTCGCGAGTTTCAATTAGGGACACTGTACATTGTGACACTTGTGTCATGTTGTGGGGATTACTTTGTTTACCTGCACATAGCATGACATGGCACGGTGTGTCGTGTGGCGGTGCTGGGGATGGGTTGGGTGACATGGCACTGTCCTCATGTTGCATTTTGCAAGTGGGTATTCATTTTAGCTGCTTGAATGTGTTTTTTCACAAAACTGCATTGGTGGTGTCTGTGTAGGTAGGGATGCACACATTGTAACACTTCCAGGTGAACAATCTCAGGCTGATATGGTTTTGACGGTTGATTCTCCAGACATTCAGGATCAGTGTCAGGTTGAGTCATCATTGATTGTCAGATGGTATGTGCCAGGGCAGTGTGCACTCCACAGGGGTGTGATTTCTAGGTGAAGTAATTAGCCACTAGCTGTGTACGGGCTGCCTCCCCCGTGCCCTTTCCCCTCCCATGCGCAGCGGCCGTGCATGTGGTTGGGGATGTGGGGCCACCACCATGTCCACAGCCAGGCCCCGGTGTGTTGCAACGTTGTGCAGGACACATGCTGCCACTATGATCCTGCACACTACTGGGGGAGCGTATAACAGCTGCCCGCCAGAATGGTCAAGGGAGCGAAAGCGTGACTTAAGCACTCCGAATGTGCGCTCCACTATGCCCCGGGTTGCAATGTGGGCTGTGTTATATCTTACCTCGGGTGGCGTGGTGGGGTTCCGAATTGGCGTCATCATGTGGGGGCTGAGAGGGTAGGCACTGTCCCCTGTGGAGGTGGTGATTGGTATCATTGGTGGGGTTGTGACCTTGCTCTATATCTGACATGCATGCATGTGCAGTGGCATTCATACTCACCAATCAGCCATGTATCGCCATGCCGCCCAGCTTCTAGGTCCCGGTTTAGGGTGGACATTCGGTAAATGAAGCTGTCGTGGGTGGACCTGGGATAGTTGGCATATACTGAGGTGATGATTCCCTTTGCATTACATACTACCTGCACATTGATGGAATGCCAGTGCTTGCGGTTCCTATAGATGTGCTCAGATGCCCTGGGGGGACGTAGAGCCACATGGGTGCAGTCGATGGCACCTAGCACTTTGGGGAATCGTGCCACACCGTAAAAATCCAGGGCGACAGCATGCCTTTCTGCAGGTGTTCTGGGCAGGTATATGTGCCTGCGGACTGATGGGCGTGCAGTGATGATGTTCAAGACCTGGTGTAGGCAGCGTGACTGCGTGGCCTGTGACACCCCACCCACTATGGCACTTGTCCGCTGAAATGATCCAGTGGCTAAGAAGTGCAGTACATTGAGGACCTTCTCCAGGGGGCTGAGTGCTTGGGAGCACAGGGTGGGTGATGTGAGGTCATCCTCCCACTCACTCACCAGGTCCAGTATTATGTGTGGTGGAAACCTGTACCTCCCATACACCTGGTCATCAGGCATCCCGAAAAGGCTGGTTCTGGGTGTGAATATTCTGGCCCTGACTATCCTCCTCCTCCTCCTTTGGTAGCCCACGGCCACTGCTGCTAGGAATGGTATATTCATCCTGGCGTCTGAGCTTGTTATTTTGTTTGCGCGCAAATTTATGCGTCGCGGGTCGACGTATGCCTGCTTCCTACTGGCGTACGTGTTTCTTTGCGCGTGTTGTAGGCGAGCGTGTGAAACTTCCCGCGCACCCCTGAAATCCAGTACCCAGGCCAATAGCGTGTGGAAATTCCCGCGCACCCCGGTATACACGTGCGCTGATGTACTTGCGTGTGTAAGTGCCCGCGCACCCCTGAAATACACGTACATAGGCCAATCGCGTGTACGTGCACTTTTGTCCAATTACACGCGATGACACTCTGACGTGCAGTCTTTCCACGTGTGCTCCGTCATCACGTGCTATGAGGGAAACACCCGTGCGGGTCACGTCACAGACGCGCTTATGCGCTGAGGGCCTTTGGTACCAATAGAATCACGTATGCGTGCTGACGCGCTTACGCGCTAAGGGCCTTTACTCGAATTTCACGCTGACGTGCAGGATTTTCACGTGCCAAATCACTCCGTATCAAGCTGGCCACGCGAAAACACACGGAAGACCACGCTCCTGCCCAGAAGGCCAAATTACTGCCCCCCAGTGCCCCGAGCAGCCTCCCACGTGCCATCTGCTGCTGCTGCCTGCCTGCCTGCCTGCCTGCTGCCACCGTGCCCTGCCATTTGGTGCCTGCACATCAGCCATCTGCAGGGGTCCAGTTGCTCTGTCCACCCCTGCTGGAACTGAAGACGCCCGACTGGGATAACATCGCTCCACAGCCCAGCCCCAGGACCCAGTGCCCACCCACTCCTGCCTCTGGGGTTGCCATGTCGGGCACTTCCACATCTGGCACCAGTGGCAACCCCAGGCCAGAGGGGCACCAGCTTCACTGCCACCGAAGTTGGTGTCCTGGTGGAGCATGTCCTGGGGCAGTATGATGCCCTCTTTGGATCGTACCGCGCCAGCAAGGAAGGACGGGAGAGGATCTGGGCCAACTGTGGGGTTGCTATCAACGCGGAGGGGGTGGCAACCCGCAACGTCCAGAAGATCAAGAAGCGCTGGGAGGACTTGAGGTCCAGGACCCTCGTGAAGGCCCGGCGCCTCGTGGAGGGGGGCCAGGGCCGTATGAGTTCCATCCAGATGAGGGTCCTGGAACGCGTACGCCCAGCGCTCCACGCCCAGATCCTTGAGAGGGAGACCCGTCTGGAGTTGAGCGGTAAGTGTCCAAGCATTGCTGTGTGAGACAGGGCATGTTGCGGTGTGCTGGTTGTCTGATACTTGCCTGTATGTGTGACATAGGCCATGTATGCATGTATGTGTGCAGGGACATCATGGTAATGCATGTGCGACCAGTGATGTGTGAACCACATGGTTGTTGCATGTGTTTAAATGCCACATGGGGAGCCCTATGCAGATTTTACACATGAGAGCATGCCAGTCTCTGTTCCAGGACATGGGTGGGGGTGAGGGATGGGTGCTGATGCCAGGTACATATATGGTAGCCATGTCTGTGTGCCTGACCTGCGTGTCTGTGACTTGTGAATGCCATGGATGCATGACACATGTGTGTGACAATGCACAGATTCACTGATGCAGCCTAGTTATCCTTGTATCCGCTGTGTTTGGGGTGTATGAGGCCAGATGGATGTGACTGAGGTGAAGTGCGTGCATGTGATAGGCATGACCCATGATGCATGTGAGTTCCATATCATTGTATGTTTCAAGAGTCCATTGGACATGTATGGAAATGTCCATGGCATGCCTGTTACTGTGTGTGTTTTGCCTGGATTGACCCATGTGTTGTGGAGGGACATGATGGAAGTGTACTTTGACAGTGGTACTCATCTGCTATTGCTTCCTGTCTAGGGGACCATTGAACAGTACCCTGATGCTTGTGTTCTATGTCTCCCTCTATACAGCGGCTAGTGAAGAAGAGGGCGGAGACGGCGCTGTGGAGCAAGGCGGCGGGGATGCCCCCACGGCTGCAGCGGAAGGGGTGGGTGAGCCCCCACAGGGGCCTGCTACGGCGGAAGATGGTGAGGAGCCATCCAGGTTGGTGGTTTCCACAGAGGAGGAGGGGGCCGCCACTGAGGCACACATGGGGCCTGGTGGGGGCATCCCTGCTGGTGCAAGTGGTGCAGTCCAGGGCCAGGAGGCAGCACAGGTCACCGTGGAGGGGCCTGTGCATGTCGCTGTCCCTGACCCTGTGAGTGCACCACCATGCACCAGCGGGGATGCCCCGTCCCAGGCCCGTCCGCAGGTAGAGGGGATGTCCATGTCAGCTGACTCCCCTCCACCTGCGGACGAGGGGACCCGTGTCCGTATGGAGAAGGTCCTGATTGGGGTCACGATGCGCGCGGGTGCAATTCGTGATGACGTGCGTGGTTCCCGGGAGGAGCACGCACATCATCACGAAGAGCACCGTGCCGACGTGGCCCAATTGGGATCTTCCATGTTCGGGGGTTTCCTGCATGTGTCGGCCAATCTGGCGGCCCTCTCCTCCTCTGTGGAGGCTATACGCCGGTCGTTCTCCTTGCCGTCTTCCGGCCCAGATGCCACCAGGGCCCCCTGTGGACCTGCCCTGACCAATGCAGCCAGCTCGGTGGGGATCCCATCCCTGCCACAGTCAGGAGTCGGAGGTCCAGCAGGGGTGGACACCACAGCAACTGTACCCCAGCAGATGGAGGATGTGCCGGCATCATCAGGCAGGGCACGTGCAAGACGGCGTCAGTGGATTCCATCAACCTGGATGCCGTTGTGCTGGCAGAGTCAGTTGCGTCGGAGGCAGCAGCAGAGTCAACGTGGGAGGCATCATGGCTCGGGGCCATCAACATCGGAGGGGCAGGCATCGGCCGGAGGGCAGGAGGACCCAGGACAGGAAGTGTCTTCCGTGTGGCTGCGCTTGGGCCAGCAGATAGGTGCATAGCAGCGGCGGGCGGAAGAGGCGCGGCTCACGATGGTCAGGGCGGAGAACTCCATGCGGAGGGCCCTGAGGCGGGCCGAGTGCCTCGAGGCAATCCGCAGGGGGTTGGAGGAGCAGATGGCGTCGTCCCTGCGGACCCTCGGGGCCATGGAACAGGACCGCCTCCGGGACATAGACGAGGAGTTTGATGATGCCCTGGACCGGAACACCACGGAGTGAGCCGCTGGACTTGCCCGCCGCCTTTGTATATATTTCTTTAGTTTTAGGTTTCATTTGTTTCTTCTTATGATTTGGAGTCGACGGACACTGCTCCACTTTTTGTATATAGTTGCATTTTAGTTAGTTTGTAGGTTTCCTTTGTTCAGTTGGGCTCATGGACCCTTGGATGTTTTGTACATAGTTCTTCATTGTATTGTTTTATTTTTTATTTTTGATTTATTCTCCATGGAGCAATGGTCTTTGCATTTATTTTTATCTCTCGGATTGATTTTATTTTTAATGTGACTTTGAACAACATTTTTTTGGATTTGGATTTGTAGTTTTGATTTTTTTGGACGGACATGCAGCTTATCTATTTTTCATTGCCATTGTAGTTTGTTTCATTTCATTTGCATTCAATTTTTTTTAATACAATTTTGTTTTCATACTTCACTGTGTGGTATCATCTCATTGGTTTCATGCATGTCATGTTGGGTGTTTTCCCATTCATTTGCAACCATTGTGTGTGACGGACATGGGTTCATTTGCTTTATGAACATTGGGGGTGTAACATGTAATTTCCATTTCCATGTGGGTGAATGGGTTACTTGGTAGGGCCTTTTGGCTGTGGAGGCTGACCATAACGCACATGATTGGGGATTGTAAGGACCTGGGTGCAGGGGGACATGAGTGGGGGCCTGGTGGAGGGTGCCCCTGGATGCTGGGGGGTGGGGGTGGTGGGAGACATAAGTGGGGGCCTGGTGGAGGGTGCCCCTGGATGCTGGGGGGTGGGGGTGCAGGGGGACATGAGTGGGGGCCTGGTGGAGGGTGCCCCTGCACTGCTGGGGGGTGGGGGTGGTGGGAGACATGAGTTGGACATGAGTGGGGGCCTGGTGGGGGCTGCCCATGGTGGCTGGGGGGTGGGGGTGGTGGGAGACATGAGGGGGCCTGGTGGAGGCTGCCCCTGCACTGCTGGGGGGTGGGGGTGGTGGGAGACATGAGTGGGGGCCTGGTGGAGGCTGCCCTTGGTGGCTGGGGGGTGGGGGTGGTGGGAGACATGAGTGGGGGCCTGGTGGAAGGTGCCCCTGGATGCTGGGGGGTGGGGGTGCAGGGGGACATGAGTGGGGGCCTGGTGGAGGGTGCCCCTGCACTGCTGGGGGGTGGGAGTGCAGGGGGACATGAGTGGGGGCCTGGTGGAGGGTGCCCCTGGATGCTGGGCGGTGGGGGTGCAAGGGGACATGAGTGGGGGCCTGGTGGAGGCTGCCCCTGCACTGCTGGGGGGTGGGGGTGGTGGGAGACATGAGTGGGGGCCTGGTGGAGGGTGCCCCTGCACTGCTGGGGGTGGGGGTGCAGGGGGACATGAGTGGGGGCCTGGTGGAGGCTGCCCCTGGATGCTGGGGGGTGGGGGTGGTGGGAGACATGAGGGGGGGCCTGGTGGAGGCTGCCCCTGGATGCTGGGGGGTGGGGGAGGTGGGAGACATGAGTGGGGGCCTGGTGGAGGGTGCCCTGCACTGCTGGGGGGTGGGGGTGCAGGGGGACATGAGTGGGGGCCTGGTGGAGGGTGCCCCTGGATGCTGGGGGGTGGGGGTGGTGGGAGACATGAGTGGGGGCCTGGTGGAGGGTGCCCCTGGATTCTGGGGGGTGGGGGTGGTGGGAGACATGAGTGGGGGCCTGGTGGAGGGTGCCCATGGTGGCTGGGGGGGTGGAGGTGGTGGTAGACATGGGTGGGAGCCTGGTGGAGGGTGCCCCACACTGCTGGGGGGGTGGGGGTGGGTGGGAGACATGAGTGGGGGCCTGGTGGAGGGTGCCCCATGACTGCTGGGGGTGCAAGGGGACATGAGTGGGGGCCTGGTGGAGGCTGCCCCGGTGGCTGGGGGGTGGGGGTGGTGGGAGACATGAGTGGGGGCCTGGTGGAGGGTGCCCCTGCACTGCTGGGGGGTGGGGGTGCAGGGGGACATGAGTGGGGGCCTGGTGAAGGGTGCCCCTGGATGCTGGGGGGTGGGGGTGCAGGGGGACATGAGTGGGGGCCTGGTGGAGGGTGCCCCTGCACTGCTGGGGGTGGGGGTGCAGGGGGACATGAGTGGGGGCCTGGTGGAGGGTGCCCCTGGATGCTGGGTGTTGGGGGTGCAAGGGGACATGAGTGGGGGCCTGGTGGAGGCTGCCCCTGCACTTCTGGGGGGTGGGGGGAGACATGAGTGGGGGCCTGGTGGAGGCAGCCCCTGGGGGGTGGGGGTGGTGGGAGACATGAGTGGGGGCCTGGTGGAGGGTGCCCCTGCACTGCTGGGGGGTGGGGGTGGGTGGGGGTGGTGGGAGACATGAGTGGGGGCCTGGTGGAGGCTGGCCCTGGGGGGTGGGGGTGCAGGGGGACATGAGTGGGGGCCTGGTGGAGGCTGCCCCTGGATGCTGGGGGGTGGGGGTGATGGGAGACATGAGTGGGGGCCTGGTGGAGGCTGCCCCTGGTGGCTGGGTGGTGGGGGTGGTGGGAGACATGAGTGGGGGCCTGGTGGAGGGTGCCCCTGCACTGCTGGGGGGTGGGGGTGCAGGGGGACATGAGTGGGGGCCTGGTGGAGGGTGCCCCTGGATGCTGGGGGGTGGGGGTGCAGGGGGACATGAGTGGGGCCTGGTGGAGGGTGCCCCTGCACTGCTGGGGGGTGGGGGTGGTGGAAGACATGAGTTGGACTTGAGTGGGGGCCTGGTGGGGGCTGCCCATGGTGGCTGGGGGGTGGGGGTGGTGGTAGATGTGAGTGGGGGCCTGGTGGAGGGTGCCCCATGACTGCTGGGGGGTGGGGGTGCAAGGGGACATGAGTGGGGGCCTGGTGGAGGCTGCCCCATGACTGCTGGGGGGTGGGGGTGCAGGGGGACATGAGTGGGGGCCTGGTGGAGGCTGCCCCTGGATGCTGGGGGGTGGTGGTGGTGGGAGACATGAGTGGGGGCCTGGTGGAGGCTGCCCCTGGATGCTGGGGGGTGGGGGTGGTGGGAGCCATGAGTGGGGGCCTGGTGGAGGCTGCCCCTGCACTGCTGGGGGGTGGGGGTGGTGGGAGACATGAGTGGGGGCCTGGTGAAGGCTGCCCCTGGTGGCTGGGGGGTGGGGGTGGTGGGAGACATGAGTGGGGGCCTGGTGGAGGGTGCCCCTGGATGCTGGGGGGTGGGGGTGCAGGGGGACATGAGTGGGGGCCTGGTGGAGGCTGCCCCTGCACTGCTGGGGGGTGGGGTGGTGGGAGACATGAGTGGGGGCCTGGTGGAGGGTGCCCCTGGTGGCTGGGGGGTGGGGGTGGTGGGAGACATGAGTGGGGGCCTGGTGGAGGGTGCCCCTGCACTGCTGGGGGGTGGGGGTGCAGGGGGACATGAGTGGGGGCCTGGTGGAGGGTGCCCCTGGATGCTGGGGGGTGGGGGTGCAGGGGGACATGAGTGGGGGCCTGGTGGAGGGTGCCCCTGCACTGCTGGGGGGTGGGGGTGCAGGGGGACATGAGTGGGGGCCTGGTGGAGGGTGCCCCTGGATGCTGGGGAGTGGGGGTGCAAGGGGACATGAGTGGGGGCCTGGTGGAGGCTGCCCCTGCACTGCTGGGGGGTGGGGGTGGTGGGAGACATGAGTGGGGGCCTGGTGGAGGCTGCCCCTGGTGGCTGGGGGGTGGCGGTGGTGGGAGACATGAGTGGGGGCCTGGTGGAGGGTGCCCCTGGATGCTGGGGGGTGGGGGTGGTGGGAGACATGAGTGGGGGCCTGGTGGAGGCTGCCCCTGGATGCTGGGGGGTGGGGGTGGTGGGAGACATGAGTGGGGGCCTGGTGGAGGCTGCCCCTGGATGCTGGGGGGTGGGGGTGGTGGGAGACATGAGTGGGGCCTGGTGGAGGCTGCCCCTGGTGGCTGGGGGGTCGGGTGGTGGGAGACAGGAGTGGGGGCCTGGTGGAGGGTGCCCCTGCACTGCTGGGGGGTGGGGGTGCAGGGGGACATCAGTGGGGGCCTGGTGGAGGGTGCCCCTGGATGCTGGGGGGTGGAGGTGCAGGGGGACATGAGTGGGGGCCTGGTGGAGGGTGCCCCTGCTCTGCTGGGGGGTGGGGGTGGTGGGAGACATGAGTTGGACATGAGTGGGGGCCTGGTGGGGGCTGCCCATGGTGGCTGGGGGGTGGGGGTGGTGGTAGACATGAGTGGGGGCCTGGTGGAGGGTGCCCCATGACTGCTGGGGGGTGGGGGTGCAAGGGGACATGAGTGGGGGCCTGGTGGAGGCTGCCCCTTGACTGCTGGGGGGTGGGGGTGCAAGGGGACATGAGTGGGGGCCTGGTGGAGGCTGACCCTGGTGGCTGGGGGGTGGGGGTGGTGGGAGACATGAGTGGGGGCCTGGTGGAGGGTGCCCCTGCACTGCTGGGGGGTGGGGGTGCAGGGGGACATGAGTGGGGGCCTGGTGGAGGGTGCCCCTGGATGCTGGGGGGTGGGGGTGGTGGGAGACATGAGTGGGGGCCTGGTGGAGGCTGCCCCTGCACTGCTGGGAGGTGGGGGTGGTGGGAGACATGAGTGGGGGCCTGGTGGAGGCTGCCCCTGGTGGCTGGGGGGTGGGGGTGGGGGTAGACATGAGTGGGGGCCTGGTGGAGGGTGCCCCTGCACTACTGGGGGGTGGGGGTGCAGGGGGACATGAGTGGGGGCCTGGTGGAGGGTGCCCCTGGATGCTGGGGGGTGGGGGTGCAG
Source organism: Ambystoma mexicanum (assembly GCF_040938575.1). NCBI lineage: Eukaryota > Metazoa > Chordata > Amphibia > Caudata > Ambystomatidae > Ambystoma > Ambystoma mexicanum. The sequence goes on along the minus strand of NC_090933.1, from coordinate 572,593,616 downwards.
GGGGACATGAGTGGGGGCCTGGTGGAGGCTGCCCCTGGATGCTGGGGGGTGGTGGTGGTGGGAGACATGAGTGGGGGCCTGGTGGAGGCTTCCCCTGGATGCTGGGGGGTGGGGTGGTGGGAGACATGAGTGGGGGCCTGGTGGAGGGTGCCCCTGCACTGCTGGGGGGTGGGGGTGCAGGGGGACATGAGTGGGGGTCTGGTGGAGGGTGCCCCTGGATGCTGGAGGGTGGGGGTGCAGGGGGACATGAGTGGGGGCCTGGTGGAGGGTGCCCCTGGATGCTGGGGGGTGGGGCTGGTGGGAGACATGAGTGGGGGCCTGGTGGAGGGTGCCCCTGGATGCTGGGGGGTGAGGGTGCAGGGGAGTGTTATGCGGAAACCTATGCAGTTCCCTCTGGGACCACTGCAAAAGATTTAGGACTACAGGCGTTGGCGGTGAACCCACTTGGTAGCCGTCTATACCACACAGATTCACTTGGTAGCTGTGGCTGAGCAGTCAGACTTCTCTCAAGAAAAGTTGGTCAGTATGTGGAGTATACAACATAGGGCAATTCTTCACAGCAAGACAAGCAAACACGCAACGAGGCTTAGTGTAAAGATAGTAAGTTATTTATTTATAACACAACATCTATGGAAAACACTAAAGCAAATCACGGCAAACAAATCAAACACAATTACTCTACGGAGTAGAAAAATGATCAATCCCCCTAGCAAAATATCGACAAGTCTAGGTTCTACCGGTACCACTTATTTTCAGACAGAGGTGTATACCTCAACCTAGATGACACTCGAATATTAGTTAGGACGGGAGAGAAAAAGATAGGCAGGTTATGAAGTCAACACAGTTCAATCCTAAGCAGATAAAATGCAAGGCAGGAAGGAACGAATCACAATAGATCGTAAAGTTCAGAGGCCAGGCCCACTCGGAGAGAGGCAAGGCGCGATGTCCCAAAAAGTCTCTAGTGGAGATGCATCCAAGTCTTTATAGCAAATTGTTATCGGCAGATTGAACCAGTTCAGAACAAAGAATGAGCAAAGCTTGGAGGCGACCCAGCGGAACGGAGAGGATTAAGACACCTCACTCGAACCGAACGAAAGGGAAGCCAGGCGGAAACGGTACCTTGTTGTGGAGGGCAGCTCCGGCGGGGGCAGTTGTTCCTGGTGGTGGATGCACGTCGGGTCTTGGCCAAGAGTAGAGACGATCTCGTCGTCGAAGGAAAGTAAAGTCCGGTGCACCACCAGGGAAGAGACCAGCCGCGGAGTGCTCCGTCACAAGGCACCACCTTTTGGTCGCGGTACAGGGGTAGTGGCTATCCGGTTGCCGGGCTGCTCTGCACGGGCAATTCGACCACTGCGTCCTGAGGCGAATAAAAAGCAAAGGGGACTGGTTGTTCCCACCAGTCAGGGGAAGAGACTCTCCGGCAGGGAGATCTCCTCTGTCGTCGGGAATGTGAGTCGGTTCCGCAGGGCTCCACCGGAGGTGTCGTTGTGCAGGTCGGCTCAGCTTTACCCTCTTCGGATTCTTAGGTCCTGTGGCGACTTCTGAAGATCCAGTCCCAAAAGCCCTGCTTTTATGCAGAAGACCCCCATTCATTCAGCCTAGCTGTCAATCAACACATGCTAAGTGGTGAGCGGGAAGGCTCACCACCTAGGCCAATCACTCCAGAGTGCGACCTGAGTTGGCAAGGCAACTCGGTCCAGGGTACCTAAACCCCCTCCCATACCCCTGAGGTAACCCAGACAGAATGGCACCACTTTGGAGGGTCTCTGTACAGAGGCCCGCCAAAAGTGGAACAAAGGGCTCAACCTTTGGTTTAGGAGTCACAGAGACGAACACAGACGCCATTTTAAAACCGAGTTCTGGCACAAAATACCACTCGATAAACTTATTTAAGATAAGTAGATCGGTGGTACGTCAGAGATTAATGAGAAAAAGTATCATTCTCCAAAATGGGACGAATCCCATAGGGTTATGTTCGGGATCGAACATAACAAGTAGTTTCCACTGCCACCAGCCAAAACTCGACGAGGGGGGACGGGACAGTGCCCCCTCGAGTAACAGATCCAGGAGTAATCGAATGACCCCTACTAGTACGTCCACAATAAGATGGTTGGTACTAGTTCTATTAGTAAATTTAGGTCTAGTAAAGCCAATGGTGACTTTACATGCCCGAGGAGACAGTAGTCAGTCCCCGGGTATGGAGTCTATGGTGGGGGACCCGCTAGGGCGCCCCCGTGTTACGACACGTAGGGTGCGGTGTAACACACATAGAAAAACATATGAGACCCTATGGAGTAAAAAAACCCATAGCCCATCGAACACATTGACATTTCAAAGGAATTACACACATACATGTCCAAGAGTGGGAGAAAAGAGTCTCACTCTTGGCAGGATGGAAAAAACAAACTCCAGAAATCCAGCAAAGCTGCTGGGGGACTCACTAGGTTAGGAAATTCATCCTAAACAGAGAATTCTCCCTAACACTCGCCCCCCCCCCCCCCCAGACTAAGGGACAGGAGGATTTAATCCACTCCTGGATGAATCTCATACCTCTAGTCGATGACATACATCCTAGAGAGACCATCTGCATTTTGGTGGTGACACCCTGACCTGTGCTCAATGGTGAAATCAAACCCTTGCAGGCAGATCGACCATCTCAATAGTTTTGGGTTCTCCCCTTTCATTTGCATTAACCATCTCAAGGGTTGGTGCTCAGTCTGAATAACAAAAGTAGAACCATACCAGTACGGCCTAAACTTCTTCAGAGCCCCCACGATAGCAAAGCACTCTCTTTCGATTGTTGCCCACCTTGTTTCAGGATCCTTCAGCTTGGGGCTGATGAAGCAAATGGGGTGCCCCCTACCTTTCCCATCCAGTTGACTGAGTACGGCACCTATCCCTACATTAGAAGCGTCTGTCTGCACAATTAAGTGTTGGCGGTAATAAGGAGCTCTGAGTACTGGGGCTTGGCAAAGAGCCTGTTTCAGGTTTTCAAAAGCCTGATTGCTCTCCTCGTTCCATTTAACCTTTTTAGGAAATTTGGGCGAGGAGATGAGATTCAGTGGAGAAGCTATGGTCCCATAGTTCTCTATGAAATTCCTGTAATACCCATTGAGGCCTAGGAAGGCTCTCACCTGGGTTTGAGTAGTCGGTGTTGTCCAATTTTGCACAGCTTCAAACTTACTGAGCAAAGGCCTTATTTCCCCACCGCCTACCTCATGCCCAAGATAGACTACCTTACTCTGTCCAATTTGGCATTTACTTGCTTTTATGGTCAGATTGGCTCGTCCAAGAGCCTGCAAAACATCTCTCAGGTGGATTACATGTTCTTCCCAGGAATTGCTGAACACTGCGATGTCATCCAAGTATGCCATGCAGAAGTCCTCCATCCCATTCAGAACCTGGTTTACCATCCGTTGAAACATAGCAGGTGCATTCTTCAGTCCGAAAGGCATTACCTTAAACTGGTATAAGCCAACGTTGGTAGAAAATGCAGTTTTCTCCTTGGCATGGTCTGTCAGGGCTATTTGCCAATAGCCTGACGTCAAGTCAAATGTGCTGAGGAACTTGGCGGCGCCAAGTTTATCCACCAACTCATCTGTTCTTGGCAAAGGGTGGGCATCAGTCGAGGTGACTGCATTAAGAGCTCTATAATCCACGCAGAATCTAAGTTCTTTAGATCCAGCCTTTGGTACTAACACAACTGGGCTAGACCATGGACTAGTAGAGGGCTCTATTACCTCGAGATCAAGCATCTTGCTGACCTCACCTTTGATGTGGGTTCGTACGTTTTCTGACATGTGGTATCCTCTGCTTTTGACCGGCAGACAGTCACCAGTGAGTATGTCGTGCTGGCCCCAAGGGTCAAGCCTGGTGAAAGCGAGAACAGAGAGGCAAACTGATTTAACATAGATTTGCACTCTTCTTGTTGCTCGGGTGTCAGATTGGAGGAGAGATTCACTCCTTCAATTTTTTCATCTAAAGGTAAGCCTCTGAGGAGATCCGGAAGAGCTTCACTCTCTCTTCTTCCTTGGATGATGCTAGAAGCAACGCTCCTACATCAGGTTGTGAGACATACGCTTTAAGTCGGTTGGTGTGAAAGACTGTCGGAGCCTCCTTGGGATTGCCCAAGTCCACCAGATAGTTAACCTCTCCGAGTTTACCCACTACTCGGTAGGGTCCCATCCACTTATCTTGCAAGGCCCTCTGCCTCGTTGGGATCATAACGAGAACAAGCTGGTCTTGAGCGAACTCAACCATGTTAGCCTTTTGATCGTGCCAGTGCTTGACCAATGCTTGTCCAGCTTTCAAGTTATCGCTTGCTTCCGTCATCATGTGCGACATTCTCCTCCGGAGACCTATCACGTAGTCAGTCACTCTGACTGGCTTGGGGGAAGGAGCACTCTCCAACCCCTCCTTAATTAGGGCCAATGGACCTCTGACGGGATGACCATAGAGCAGTTCGAAGGGAGAGTAACCTACTCCCTCCTGAGGGACTTAAGAGAAGGCATGGCAATAGAAGGTCCCACTTACGCTTAAGGGGTTCCTCTAGAGCACCTATCATGCTCTTCATGGTTCGGTTGAACCGTTCTACCAGCCCATTGGTTTGTGGGTGGTAAGCCGTTTAGAACTTGTAAGTTACTCCGCAGGTTTTCCACATGGCTTTCATGTAGTGGGACATAAAGTTTGACCCCCTGTCAGAGATTACTTCCTTAGGAAACCCGACCCTGGTAAAAATACCAAGGAGGGCCTTAGCCACAGCCGGAGCTGTAACAGTCCTCATAGGAATTGCCTCAGGATACCTAGTAGCATGGTCTACTACAACAAGTATAAACCTGTTGCCTGAGGAGGTTGGAGGATCAAGGGGACCAACGATGTCAATCCCTACTCTCTCAAATGGGACTCCCACAACCGGGAGAGGCACTAAAGGTGCCACGTTCTGGGATCCAACCTTACCAGAGATCTGGCAGGTGTGGCAGCTCCTGCAGTGTTTTTCTACTTCAGCCCCCATCTTTGGCCAATAGAAGTAGAGCGAGAGCCTTTCCTTAGTCTTCTTGAAACTCAAGTGACCAGCCAAAGGAATCTCGTGGGCTAACTGCAAAAACTGTGGTCTGTTCTCTTGGGGTACTACAAGGCGTTTGTAGTCTCCAGGTGCAGACTCGGTCGGTTCACTGTAGAAGAGGCCATCTTCCCAGTGCAACCTGTATTTCCCAGACTCTTGCCCTTCAGCCTGAGCTTCTGCCTGATGGCGAAGACCTTCCAGAGTTGGACATTCTCTCTGTCCCTTACTGAAGTCTGCCCTGCTGGGTCCACCTTCTGCCAGTAAAGACTGCAGCTCAGGATGGTCAACAGGATCCAGATCTCCAACAAGTTCCTGGCCTTCCATTAGCTCTTCCTCAGAGTCTAATTCTACCACGCAGGGTTGTACCTCCCTCTCAGCCTCGGCTGGAGGTGGAGTTACAGGTGTGACGTTGGACAACCGCGGGGAAGTCCGTGTCGGCTGCACTGGAATGCTGGCTGCTGGTTTCGGGATAGAAGTCTTAGGTTTCCCCTTCGCTTCTGATTTCTTGGAGACAGCGGCCGACAATTCCAGAGGAGCAGGAGTGATCTCCGGCAGGGAGATCTCCTCTGTCGTCGGGAAGTGGTGAGTCGGTTCCGCAGGGCTCCACCGGAGGTGTCGTCGTGCAGGTCGGCTCAGCGTTACCCTCGTCGGATTCTTAGGTCCTGTGGCGACTTCTGAAGATCCAGTCCCAAAAGCCCTGCTTTTAGGCAGAAGACCCCCATTCATTCAGCCTAGCTGTCAATCAACACATGCTAAGTGGTGAGCGGGAAGGCTCACCACCTGGGCCAATCACTCCAGAGTGCGACCTGAGTTGGCAAGGCAACTCGGTCCAGGGTGCCTAAACCCCCTTCCACACCCCTGAGGTAACCCAGACAGAATGGCACCACTTTGGAGGGTCTCTGTACAGAGGCCCGCCAAAAGTGGAACAAAGGGCTCAACCTTTGGTTTAGGAGTCACAGAGACAAACACAGACGCCATTTTAAAACCTAGTTCTGGCAGAAAATACCACTCAATAAACTTATTTAAGATAAGTAGATCGGTGGTACGTCAGAGATTAATGAGAAAAAGTATCATTCTCCAACAATGGGACGAATCCCATAGGGTTATGTTCGGGATCGAACATAACAAGTAGTTTCCGCTGCCACCAGCCAAAACTCGACGAGGGGGGACGGGACAGTGCCCCCTCGAGTAACAGATCCAGGAATAATCGAATTACCCCTACTAGTACGTCCACAATAAGATGGTTGGTACTAGTTCTGTTAGTAAATTTAGGTCTAGTAAAGCCAATGGTGACTTTACATTCCCGGGGAGACAGTAGTCAGTCCCCGGGTATGGAGTCCATGGTGGGGGACCCGCTAGGGCGCCCCGTGTTACAACACGTAGGGTGCGGTGTAACACACATAGAAAAACATATGAGACCCTATGGAGTAAAAGACCCCATAGCCCATCGAACACATTGACATTTCAAAGGAATTACACACATACACGTCCAAGAGTGGGAGAAAAGAGTCTCACTCTTGGCAGGATGGAAAAAAACAAACTCCAGAAATCCAGCAAAGCTGCTGGGGGACTCACTAGGTTAGGAAATTCAGCCTAAACAGAGAATTCTCCCTAACAGGGACATGAGTGGGGGCCTGGTGGAGGGTGCCCCTGCACTGCTGGGGGGTGGGGGTGGTGGGAGTCATGATTTGGACATGAGTGGGGGCCTGGTGGGGGCTGCCCATGGTGGCTGCGGGGTAGGGGTGGTGGTAGACATGAGTGGGGGCCTGGTGGAGGGTGCCCCATGACTGCTGGGGGTGGGGGTGCAAGGGGACATGAGTGGGGGCCTGATGGAGGCTGCCCCATGACTGCTGGGGGGTGGGGGTGCAAGGGGACATGAGTGGGGGCCTGGTGGAGGCTGCCCCTGGTGGCTGGGGGGTGGGGGTGGTGGGAGACATGGGTGGGGGCCTGGTGGAGGGTGCCCCTGCACTGCTGGGGGGTGGGGGTGGAGGGGGACATGAGTGGGGGCCTGGTGGAGGGTGCCCCTGGGTGCTGGGGGTTGGGGGTGCAGGGGGACATGAGTGGGGGCCTGGTGGAGGGTGCCCCTGCACTGCTGGGGGGTGGGGGTGCAGGGGGACATGAGTGGGGGCCTGCTGGAGGGTGCCTCTGGATGCTGGGGGGTGGGGGTGCAAGGGGACATGAGTGGGGGCCTGGTGGAGGCTGCCCCTGCACTGCTGGGGGGTGGGGGTGGTGGGAGACATGAATGGGGGCCTGGTGGAGGCTGCCCCTGGTGGCTGGGGGGTGGGGGTGGTGGGAGACATGAGTGGGGGCCTGGTGGAGGGTGCCCCTGCACTGCTGGGGGTGGGGGTGCAGGGGGACATGAGTGGGGGCCTGGTGGAGGCTGCCCCTGGATGCTGGGGGGTGGGGGTGGTGGGAGACATGAGTGTCGGCCTGGTGGAGGCTGCCCCTGGATGCTGGGGGGTGGGGGTGGTGGGAGACATGAGTGGGGGCCTTGTGGAGGCTGCCCCTGCACTGCTGGTGGGTGGGGGTGCTGGGTGACATGAGCAGGTGTGCAGGGTAGTCCCCTGTGGTGTCGGCTGCCTGCAGGGGCCGTGGAGGGTGTACAGGGAATACCTGGGAGCACACAGCCAAATCACGTGTAGAATTTCCCGTGTACCCCTGTCATGCACGTACCCAGCCAAATCGTGTGTGGAAATTCACGCGCACGTACCCTGCCAAATCGCGTGTGGGACTTCCCGCGCACCCCTGAGATCCACGTACCCAGCCAAGTCGCGTGTGGAAATTCCTGCGCACGTACCCGGCCAAATCGCGTGTGGTACTTCCCGCGCACCCCTGAAATCCACGTACCCTGCCAAATCGCGTGTGAGACTTCCCTCGCACCCCTGAGATCCACATACCCAGACAAATCGCGTGTGGAAATTCCCGCGCACGTACCCGGCCAAATCGCGTGTGGAACTTCCCGCGCACCACTGAAATCCACGTACCCTGCCAAATCGCGTGTGAGACTTCCCACGCACCCCTGAGATCCACGTACCCAGCCAAGTCGCGTGTGGAAATTCCCGCGCACGTACCTGGCCAAATCGCGTGTGGTACTTCCCGCACACCCCTGAAATCCACGTACCCTGCCAAATCGCATGTGAGACTTCCCGCGCACCCCTGAGATCCACGTACCCAGACAAATCGCGTGTGGAAATTCCGACGCACGTACCCGGCCAAATCGCGTGTGGAACTTCCCGCGCACCCCTGAAATCCACGTACCCTGCCAAATCGCGTGTGAGACTTCCCGCGCACCCCTGAGATCCACGTACCCAGACAAATCGCGTGTGGAAATTCCCACGCACGTACCCGGCCAAATCGCGTGTGGAACTTCCCGCGCACCCCTGAAATCCACGTACCCTGCCAAATCGCGTGTGAGACTTCCCGCGCACCCCTGAGATCCACGTACCCAGACAAATCGCGTGTGGAAATTCCCGCGCACGTACCCGGCCAAATTGCGTGTGGAACTTCCCGCGCACCCCTGAAATCCACGTACCCTGCCAAATCGCGTGTGAGACTTCCCGCGCACCCCTGAGATCCACGTACCCAGACAAATCGCGTGTGGAAATTCCTGCGCACGTACCCGGCCAAATCGCGTGTGGAACTTCCCGCGCACCCCTGAAATCCTCGTACCCTGCCAAATCGCGTGTGTGACTTCCCGCGCACCCCTGAGATCCACGTACCCAGACAAATCGCGTGTGGAAATTCCCGCGCACGTACCCGGCCAAATCGCGTGTGGAACTTCCCGCGCACCCCGGAATACACGCACACGTTACTTTTCAGTCAGCGGGTGTCCGTGTTTGTGGGTACCCCTTTGCACGTCATTTGTCCTGGAGGGCCACAGTATAGGACATTCATCATGGCTGTATATAGGTGCTATTTGTTGGCGCTCCTTTTGGCGCCATTTATTACAGGCGCAGAGAAGCTACCGCCTGCTTTCTTGTGGCGGTCGTGTTTGTGCCTGTGCGCTGGTTTGACTGTGCGCTTTTTTGCCCTATTCGATTCCATGAATACGGGTTGTAGGCGAGCGTGTGGGCGTTCCGCGCACTTGCACCCTGTACTTCCCCCGTGACGCCCACATTTTGGCAAGTTGTTCCACATTCCGAGTGTTACACCCCGTGTTGCGCCTACTTTTGTTGTGTGCGCTGCGCTATGTGCGATTTTCGCTGTGGCCTGTGCGATTTTTTCTGTGACCTGGCGCACGCCGTTAGATGGCCTGTGCGCCAACGTGCGCCGCGCACTTTTTTAGCACACATCCGATGGTTTTCTCGCGCACAGCCTTCCATGAATCGATGTGTGCTGCTTTTCGTGCGATTTTCGCACTTGCACTGCGATTTTCGCTATTCCACTGCGAATAGCACGTTTTTGGCCACTTGCGCCGCGCTAATTATTCCATGAATCGGCCTGTTAATGTGTACACTAAAACGGCACTGATTGGGGTTAATGTGTGAAACACATGCTTCTTTGCAAAGTATTCACAAATGAGAAGCTAAGACTTACACAGATAAAGAATTCCTGCGGTCACTATTCAAATTCTCGTATTTCTCATAGTCATAGCGAGAGTGATATAGTAATTTTCAGCTAGCGAGCCATGTCAAGCTTGTGAATTAATTTGCTTCCCCACAAGGCATTGCTCAGGTGCTTTAACCTAGAGGAGAACTTCCAAGGATGTCTACTAGTCTTGAAGATTAGAAAATAATCCTAAACTGGCAGTACAATCTTTCGAAGGATCCAGAGCAAGACTGATGTCACCACATGCAGTGATGAAACCCATTTAATAATGTTGATTGCACTACCAAATAATGAAAAAGTGAGCACTTCTATGTCTCAGGAGCTGATTATTTGTCTTGCCAAGTACGTTTCCTGGAGATGTGCCATGTTGAAGCCACATTGGAGAATAGAATTGCTGCCCAGTTGTTGTTAGAGTATACATTTAGACCATTCTATTTAAGCCTAATAGAGTGAAATTGAAAGATCTAAACATCCAACAGCAAATAGATGAAAGGGATTAGAAACCAAAGTCAGCCTCTCTTTTGCCATTTCACTTCTTCCTGCTTCATCTTGTTTGTTCTCGTGTATGCATTTTCGTCTGCCCTCTCCGACAGACCATTCACCATAGTCTTTACTGTCTTCTCTTTCTTCCCCAATCTTCCCGCCTGGACATTTGCTGTTCTCTAAGGTCATATTGATTCTATAAGATAAAGTAACTGATGCTATCAGCATAGGCCCTGAAAATGAATATGCACATTAAATATCGCAATTGCCAAAGGTGTGTACATTTGAGAATAGTTGCGGGTGTCTAGACCGAATGCCATCCTATTACCTTGAATAATAATGCTGTTATGCCTTATGCCCATCCTCTGAACTATTGAAATCAAAGGGTTCTCATTGGGTAATAAAAAACAATGTCAGTTTTAGAGGCCCCCTGAAAATCTAATTAGTGCAACAAAAGTACATCTGCATCTTCCTCTCTCTTAACACACAGAAGCATATATGTATATGTACTGTTAACACTACTGCTGGTTAGGTACTTACCACCTTTGACCACATTTAAAGAGTAATGAATGAATTTCCCGGAACCTATCACAATCTGGAAGACCTAGAATATGTGTCCTGCAATAGAGAAAATAGAATTGGATAATTCACCAAATTCCCCTCAATGTGGTATGTGAGGAAATACACGAAACACTTCTCCAGCCTCTGATCTCTGCAGTGTGCTATCATAAAAGCCATCTGAATAACCTAGGTTTGTTATTTTGTTCCCCATAGATAACAGCCACATATGCAGCATTCTATACAGATTCAGTTTTAATTGCAAGTACAAAATACAAAATACAATGTTGGGTGCAATGTACCACTACACTTTAAAATCGAATTATTTGTCTACATTCAATTTCCTCAATGCAGAGCTTAGAGCCTGGTCAAAAGTGCACTAATCTCATACCAATAACGTATGGTGCTATCAATTGTGTAAATGTTGTCACCTGACATTATTAGATTCCATAGATTGCTGTTTGATTTGTCATCCATGAATGGCGAGTGATATGCAGGGAAAATGTAATTCCTATGGTGTTGGTGCACGTAGATGATAGGAGTAGATGTTTAAAAGTTTCCTCATTGCCTTTTTATACACATGTTATCTTTATCTGACAGTGTTTATAGCAATTACCTACCTGGATACCAAAATTCTCCAGTACAAGTAAGGGAATAACATATCCAAATTATTACTCATTGTTCGGCCACAAAGAGGACCATGTGTGATTCTATCAATGGAGCATTCTCTTGATTGGGGGTTTCCACAGAACACCTGGATCTGGATCTATGGGCTCACTTTCCAAAAAAATCAAACTCCCATTAAATTCTGTTTATCCTATTGGTTTACTGTATAGTTTGAGTCAAATAATGCCTTCGAAGACACTTGAGAGTTATCACTCTCTCTGATCACTACATCTGCAGAAAACTCACACATCTGATGCAGGTGTCTCAGGTCTGACAACAGCTTCCACAGGGTCCTCACACGGTCTCCCCACAACAACAGGCCAATATGCAGGTCCTTGGTGTCAGTCACTACCTAATAGCAGGAACATGTAGAGCTTCTTCCAGTGCCTCTTCCCTAAGTTTGCACTACCCAGCAGACAGTTTCACCTGGGACTATGACAAGGTGGTCACTGCTCCCCCAACCAGTTGTACCAGGTGACACCACGCCCAAGTATCTATCTCATACAAGATGGTTTTACGGTCATGATTCAGGAGACAGACATCATTTATATAAATATTGTCACCAGTCTGTAAGGTGAACAATACAGTTTTAGGTTACCAAAGAGGACAGCACACCACTTATATGGGTGCCGCAGGAAATGGTACATTTACAAACGGCTGCAGAAGGGATTGCCCTACTAACTCCAATATGTTCAGTGCACATGTCATGTGACCACTTAGAAAGATTCTGCTTCATGCTACTTTTAGCAATCATAGATAGAAGTTCTGTGACTGTGCACTCTTCCACCACCTGAAGTACCATTTAAAAGACTGTACCCACAATGTCATACCCCTATGACAGAGTGGCATTATTTGGTGTGTCAGAACCCCACATTACCAGGGCCTTTCTGGGATGTGGTGGCCAATAGTTTAACATATGTGTCTTGTTGTGTCTCTGGAGCCCACTCCCTTGTGCATTCCCAAACATCTATTTTGCGAGGTGTTAATAAGAGGATTCTGTGTTTTGATGTTTGTGGATGTCTTCCTCATGTGTAGGCCGTCACTGATATGTGTGTTTAATGTACGGGAGGAGATGGATCCATTGCTATATAGCTACTGCTTTCAGCCTGTGGTTGACCGCCTTTGAGCTAATGACATGCTGATGAACATGGGTGGGATAAACACCCACAATATGTTTGAGCATGAACGGATTGTAAAGCCAATTGTGTGCATCCATGAATCCACCCTTCCAAACTCCAGTTGAAAATCTGGCAGATAATAAGCCTAGTCTCTCATGCTGTTATTCTGCTTTCTATCAGTTCCTTTGAACTCTAATATCACTTTGATTACTCTCTGTAGTAAGCTAATAAGTTATAAGCACACTTTATCCTCCTCATGTACTTTGAGCATGCCAAATCAAAAACAATGTGTCATAATAAAATATACACTAGCAAAATCTTTCAGAAGATGAGTGCAAATATAGTTGGTACCCAACCTGGGTGTGCATCTTGAAGTACACTGCTCTTTCACCCCTACTTAAAACTGCTAAAATATGTCCTTATATTTTCTGATAGGCCAGCTTCCAATTAGGCTTCTCCTGCTATAGACATTTTATCTATCAGCTTTTCTGTCTTCCTGGTGTACAGATTATGTTAGAGAGATTTGACTTGCGGTGTAGGCCGTCCTAATTTTTTGTTGTATATTCATGGTGCACAAGGCACTTTCTGGTCCCTTGCAGTCCTGCACTTAGCCACTCTGACAGCTTTATTCACATAAGTATGTGTTTCTTGAGCTCCATTACTGTATATCAACTACAGTGGCTAAATGTTAGTAACAATTGATCAGCGATTGTTCCGAGTATCATTTACCTTCCGAAATCAAGGCAAACAAGAAATCCTTGCAGTTTGCTTCTCTCACCTGTTCGTAACTGTCGTTTCAGAAGTCAATATCAACTCTCAGGGGCAGAGTAGGGGAGACAATAAAAAATGCAGATCTAATTCAGAATAAGTTCAGATGCTGGAAGAATACATGTAAGCAATTCATGTTCGGAAGACTCTTTAGAAGTGTTCTTTACATACTACCCATGTCAGAGTTCCTTCTGAGGGTGGCTCAGGTTCCCTGATGTTGGTCCAAATATGTAAAAAGAGGAGTTTCAGGGCGGGTTGTGATATGTGTTTGGGCCTTTGAGTTTTGATGGACAGATGGCAGGTGTACCTGGTAGTTGGGGTGTTCTGGTGAAGCATGACCTCAGTTCTCTTGAAAGATAAAAGCATTCCAAGCTATGATGAACTAAGTTGTGGATGCATAATTGAACATTAAGGTACAACATCAGTAGCTCCCATTGCTACACAGGTTCTGTGCAGCAAGGGAGATGAGGGCAGAGATCCTTGTGTTGTATATTTTAATTTAATGTTGAAAGACTCATATCCCAGTGCAGAATAGCAGTGCTATCTCCGACAAGCTGAACTAATTAAGCACCTAAAAGCTCATGAACAACACAATGGACAATGGAAGGAGACTAAGCTTTTCAAGTAGGAGAAATGAGTTAAGGTTGAGTGTTGAAGAAAGATGAATACACGATGAACTTTTGAACCCATTTAGTCTGACTTTCCTTTTCAATTCGAGTGCCAGGTATATATACAAATGTTGTTTTTGAAATATAAATGCTAACAAGCTCAAAATAGCTATTAAAAGTGCATGTTTCTCTAAAGAAGTTAGACTTTAATAGGTTTCTTGAGTAAAGGAAGATACAGGCATGCTAAGTAACTCTCAATACTAAACCAAGTTTCTCTATATCTAAAGGGACTAGCTACATTATTTTGTGTTAGTCATTGTGGGACTAGATGCTAAGGGAATACATTTCTTTTTCTCAGAAACAAAACTGAATTTCTCTAAAAACCTTGTTTTTGAATAGAACACTATTTCTCTGCTGAGAGCTGCATCTAGGGGAGCTCCAGGTGGATATATCTGCAGGGGGCGTGGACATGTAAGCCTTAAATGGAGCTTTAAATGGAGTGTATCTACCTTGAATACACAACGCGGATGCCCTCAACATGTGTATGATTTCTCAGGCTTTAAGACGAAAGTCCAAACACTATATCAATTACTTGGCATCTCAGTGCATCTGCTCTCCCCTCTATATTGTCAGAGTAATAATTGGGTACATTAAGACATCTGGTGTCCGCAGATTTCAAGAAAAATGTTCCCATCAAAACTATTATTTACAGTGGAGCTTTTTCATGATTCCAATTTTGGTAAAATCATGTTTTGTGTCTCAGGACTCAGTCACAGGTTTCTTAAAATATGAGGGTGAATAGATGACCTGTAACTGGTTCCCCTTCTTTTTGGTCACCACACTCCTATACATTCTGGTGATTTAGGCTCACCCTCATATCAGTGATGTGAAATCCGAACCTCTTGGGTTTCTCTAATATTTTTGGAAGGAACTATGAGATGATTCTGAATTGTGTCTCTATATCGGATTACCATGTCAGTGGTGCGGGAGGTGGTACTTCATTTTCAATATTTGGTCAGGTCATAGGTAGATGTTCCAATGTTTTGCTGGTCGGTCTTTTCTTGTGGGCCGTAGGTGTCTTATACTTGGAGGGGTCTGGGAAAATTGTGATGTGAGCGTAGCCCTCTCGTTGTTCCACTGGGTGCTCTTCTGTTGTTGGTCCTGTGATGTCTCTTTGTTGTCTGACAGACTTTTGTTGCACGTCCTTTCCCTCTGAATACATGACAGGCAGGCCCCCTCACAATTCTCAGATTCCGTCAATGATGTCCCAAGGAGGCAATACTTGCTGACCCTTAGTGATTTGCTCAAACTGTTAGCCATTCCACACATCATTGGTGTTAAACAGGGAAATAACACATGAATAATGTTTGAATCTGCAGATGCTGGTCTCTTTAAGGACGAAGAAAGCGAGTACTGCAGAAACTATAGTGCCTCAGGGCATTGTCATCTGATGCTGGTAATGCAAGAGATTGCAGAAGTGGGCATGGGTGCAAGAAAGAAAGCATGGTAAGGGTGGGTTGGTGTTAGGAAATCACAGAGTGTGTCAGTGTATTTTAGAGATACTGGATGTGTGGTGATAGAGATGTGGTCCAGGCGGTTGGGTCACAAGTATGGGCTACAGAGAAATGCGGTGGTCAAGAATATCAGGTAGAGATGTAATAAAGACAATGGGATTTGGAAGGGTTGGAGTGGACGAAAATGTAGTGGGGGCTGCAAATGACAGAAACACAGGCCAGGGGTGGGTGGGTTTTGTGGAATTGGATCTAGGTTCATTGGGTGTGAGAGCATGTGCAGTTTTGAGAAAAGGTTAACAGTGGTTGATAGGACAGAACAGGGCAATGGTATGTTGCTGTCTGCTTTTGATATACAAGGATGGGGAACATGAGTTTTGTTTTGGAAGAGGACACCGTTAGCTGAAATTGGCTGGAATTCGGTGTTAGGATGAATGCAGTAGGATTATGCGTGTCCAGTAAAAAACAATTAAGAAAGGTGGATGGGTGGGAGAACACAGAGGAGTCCCTATTGTTCCTTGTAGAAATTGCCCCGGGGTGACCTGTCACATTTGCATTCAGGTGCAAACCGGTTCCCTGTAGATCATTGTCATTATTTACACTGCAAATTGCACAAGGGAGGTTTAAAATGCTGGCAATATCACCTTCACGTCTGACTATACTCTGTCAACTATATATGCATGCAAAGCAACGTTTGCAACGGATTCCTACAGATTCTACCTGGTTTTTGCTGTTGTATAAGACAGTTGATTCTTTGGGAATCCATTAGTTTTATACCAGCATGGAAATTCCATCCTGGCATACAAACGAGTTATCTTTGTGGCTGGAGAAAAGGGAGGCAGAAATGTAACACCCATTTTGTTCCCCCTCACTGGCTTAAAAAAGCACACAAATTCCCTGGTGCATAAATAACAGTGTTATGACCTGGATAAAGCCTTTACATCGGTCTGTAGTACCTTTACCCGCATTCACTTGGACGATGCACTACAGAATGACTGGCAGAAAATGGGGTCTAGAATGGAAGCGGAATTTCTCGGTCATGCAGATAGGAAAGTGTGGGGGGTGGAGTGGGTAGCTTTGAGGTAAGGGGTTCTTAAGTTTGAAAGTACAATGATGAGGACATGGTGAGTGTGGTGATGGATTGGAGGAAGTGGATGGAGAATGTGTAAGAGGGAAGAAAGAAAAGGAACAGAGGGGGACATTTTGGAGGTTCAGAGTGGAGGGAAAGTGAATTTGATTGAGAGAGGGTACTTTGTGAGGTTAAACATGATAATTGAACGATGTGAAACATGCGAGAGGTGAACAAACAAGAGACCAGTGAAAAGGGGAGCGGATATGAAGAGAAACTAAAATGACCGGGGGAGAAGAGATGGTGAGGAGAGACAGATGTTGGAGCAAGTAAGGTGGAGGGGGTGGGAAGTGAAGATGAGTGTGTCAAGGAGTGAAGTGGGTGAGAGCAGAGTTGAGGTAATGAGACGGAACTGGTGAATTGTACAGAATTAGAGACAAAAAAGTTGATGGATATGGTTCAGTAAGATAGTGGAGATGGGGAAGAAAGGTATTTGAGGAAAGCGAGGATGAGTTGTAGTGGAGATATGATATGATATAAAGTGTTTCAAGGCGCATCAAGGCAAGGATGGGAGAACAGAGGGAGGACAGAGACAGCGATCTTAATAGGCCAAGTGAAATTGAGATTGTACACGTGCAGTGGATGGGGGAAGAGGAAGAGGGCCAGGGGAAAGGGGAGGGGGCAGTGCTGTACATGGGATCAGAACAATAACAAGAAGTGTAGCCGGCAGGTGCCAGGTGCAAGGGTAAGTGCAGACAGCAGCTGTCCAAAAGTGCAGGTAAGGGGACTGTAGGGTTACCAATACAGACCCAAGTTCAAGGGTTACCGGGAGGCGGGTGTACAACTTTGCGGGTAGGGACCTGGGCCCGAAATCAGAGGGTAGCCAGGTGACCAGTGCAGTAACAGGCAGGACATCAGCAGGGGAGAGGAAGCAAGAAGACAGAAGCAAAGAGGAAGGTCTTGAGGTGCTTCCGGAACCAGAGATGGTTCTCCTCGAGATTCAGAGAGGCAGGGGGGCTGTTCCAGAGGGAGGCCCCAGCCGAAAAAATAGATCTACCACCAAACCGTTTGCTTGTAGAAGTGACTGACCCTGAGGGAGTTGGAGGTGGAGGAGCAAAGAGCTCGAGTAGGAAGGTATTTACGAAGAAAGAGTTGGAGGTATTGAGGTCCCAGGCCCCAGAAGGCCTTGGGGACAATGCAGAGGGTCTTGAACTTAATCCTTGCAGCCCCTGGGAGCTAATGCAGAGATTTCACTGCTGGAGAGATATGATCCCTGGGCTTGAGGCCACAGACAAGTCTTGCAGTCCTGTTCTGGATGAGTTGCAGAGGGAGGAGAGTAGGAGAGTAGATGCAGGCAGATTTAGAAAAAGCAGTTGTCCAGCCTAGGAAGAACCATAGCTCTATAGACAGTGAGCTTCTGGTAGAAGAACAGGAAAGGAAGAATACCTCTGAGGAGTAGTTTGACTTCTTAGAGCCATCAGAGATGGGAGGATAAAAGGAGAGTGTGGAGTCGAAGATGACCCAGAGGTTCTTAGCCTCACAGGTGGGAGCAAGAAGAGGGACACTGAAAGCCGGCCAGAGAAAGGAGGGTGCAGGTGTGCTGATGAGGAGAATCTCCATCTTTCTGGCATTAAGGCAGATATTGTTGGTGGCACCACACTCCTTGATAACAGACAGACAGTCAGATATGAGAGAAGGAGAAGGAGTGGCAGAGGGAGGATAGCTCAGGGGCAACATGCTCACCTTGGAAGCAAAATGACACAGAGCAACACAGGTTCGATCCCCGGGACCACGCTGAGAAACCTCTGGGTATTAAGCGTGTTATAAATAACCTACCATATCATATCAGGGAAGCCTGAAAACGAGCTGAGTGTCATCCGTATAGCACTGACAGTTGGAGCAGAGAGCGGCAATGCGGTGGGCGAGAGGTGCCAGGTATTGGTTGAACAACCAGGGAGAGAGGTTAGACCCCTGGGGAACACCACATATAGAGAGTGAGATAGAGGAAACGAAGGACCCAAGTTGGACCTGGGAGGATCAATCAGAGAGGAACGAGGTCAGCCAGGCCAGAGCCTGATCAGTGATACCCAGGTCATCACGGAAACGGTTGAGCAGGATGGTATGACTGACCATGTCAAAGGCAGAAGAGAGATCAAGTGAGATGAGGACAGAGGGGAGATTAGAATAAAGGTTAGAGAGCAGGTCTTCACGGATGTTCAGGAGAGCAGTTTCTGTGTGAATATTAAGCTGGGAGATGGCCAGCTTTTTCAAGGGTTTGCCCAGGAAAGGAGTGATGGAGAATTGGGCGATGGGTCAGCTGAGGGTTTCTTGAGAAGAGGGTGCACAAGAGAGTGCTTCAGGGGGAAGGGAAGGATTCAGTGGTGAAGGAGTGGTTGCAGAAGTTAGCCAGGGCAGGAGCGAGGGTGTCAATCTGGTCTTTGATAGTTTAGGAAGAACAGGGAAGAACCTGTTTTGTTGAGACTTTCATAGATCAGGCTTGTCTAGAAACCTTGTCGGGTGAGAGCAGAGGAAAGGAAGAGATAGAGGGAGAAGAAGTGGCCACAGGGGGGCCGCAGGTAGAGGAGAGAGTAGAGGGAGGAGGAGGAGAGGACGAGAGGGTGGGCAGGATGTCCTGGGTTTTAGAGATGAAATGAGATGCCAGGGGCATGCCGAGGGACTAGGAGGGGACAGCAGAGTCAGAGACTGCAACAGGATTCGCCAGTTGCTTGCAGATTTTAAAGAGTTCAGCTGAGTTGTTAGATGCCGAAGAGACACGGACTTGGATGTGGGCTCTCTTCTTAGTGCAGACAGAGACCCTTGGAGCAGGCGTTAGGCCAGTTTGTCAGAGGATGCACAGGATCCTAGCCATTTCCTCTCAGCAACCCTGCACTTGTGTTTAAGGGTGACAAGGTCAGAGTCATACCAGGAGTTGCACTTGAGTTTGGGTTTCAAGCAGATCCTCATGACAGAGGCAAGAACATCAAGAGTATCAGAGACAGAAGAGAGGAGCATGAAAAGGGCTGTGTCAAGATGTGAGTCTGCCAGAGTAGGAGGAGGGGGAGGGAAAGTAGCAGCAAAAGCCTCAACTGACACACCCTTCATCAGTCAGATGACCGAGAAGGTAGGTGGCAGAGCTGGAGTTTGCTTGGCCTGAGGGCTAGAGAAGGAGAGAAGGGAGAAAAGGAGAAAGCGATCACTCGAGGAGAGAGGAGTGGTGACAGGGATAGAGAGGGGGATGTCTGAGGAGATCAGAACATCCAGATTATTCCCTACAGAGTCCATCGGCCAGAGGGGAGAATAGAAAGAGAGAGTTGCAGAGGTCATGAAAGAGTCCATATGAGGGAAATTAACAGGCGAGAGGATTGGACATAATTACACAATGGAGAAGGATACATGGTTGAGTGGGTGAGAATAGGATAAGATACGGAAGGGGATTGAAATGAGAAAGTGGAGAAAGTGGGAATGACTGTAAATAAGGGAGAAAGGGTGGGAAGTATGTGAGTAGAGAGTTGGGTAGGTTTGTTTGAAATGAGACTAGAGACCATCAGAGAGGTAGGGATGATGGAGGTTAAGTGAGAGGAGAAGGGGGTGTGAGAAAACAGGTCCAATAATAATAAACCATTCACAAAAATGCACAATTAATCGCATAATTTAAATAGTCATTTAATCAACAGTAATTAATTTGTGGTAATTTATCTTAATGTAATTACTTTGAAATGTGACTTTTATGGGTTGTCCCCTCATGCCCTTCTTTTCATCTTCATTACTACCTCTCTCCAAAACCCTTCCAACCCCTTTTTACCCCTTTAATCTTATATACCAATATTAGTCAAAGTAATTACTTTGTAGTAAATTACCACAAAATAATTACTGTTGATGAATGGACAGTATATCATTTAAACATTTACATTACGTAATTAAGATCATAAAAAATGCATTACAAAAGTAGGAACATCAAATACTATATATAAAATTGCCCTGGAATGTTAGCACAGTAGAATCTTATCATCACCTTATATACAGAGACAGTTCAAGTGAGTTTCAGTTCTCTAGTTAATTTGTAATATTTAAAAATTTTAAAACAAAGTGTAAAAAAAAATCAACTGAAGCTGTGGGTTTAAAATTAGGGGTAACTGTTTACCCGCTAGAATACACCACCAAAATAACTTCACTATCAAGTGAGGAAAGGTTCAATTCAAGTTTGCTCAAATATTTCTCTTGTAGTACTTAAAAATGTGGATATTGAACACATAAATGAGATAAAGATTCAATTGAAGTGCAATCACAATTAAATGGACAAAAACAATCCATATGGGAACCCCAGCTCTTTGTCCCATGCATTCATACATGGACAGAGAGTTTAATCTAAACCTTCAAGATGTGTTTTGGAAAGTAACATTTGAGAATTGTATTAAATATTGGTCAAAATTCCCAGCAGTTTTTTTTTAATCAGTGACCCCATTGTAAAGTAGTGTGTAGAATAAGATTGACTCTAGCATACTTGTCCAATCTTCACTCCCACAACAAATATCATGGTAGCTTCCTGCTGCTGATCACCATACAAGGAGAACCTAGGTGGGTCTAAGACCTCTAATTCACCCCGTAGCAAACTGGCAAAGATTATACTGCCTTTTCCCATAAGGATGATCATTTATAAGGTTCATCCTGTCACATTTCATAAACATTGTAACAATGTCGGATATACACCAGGACTCAGGTAAAGAGCTAGTATAGATCTGGCATAAACGATTAGACATCATTTCAGCCCAAAGAGAAAGGGATCCCTTTAAGGTGTAAATAAAGAGTCCATCCATCCCACAGGTCCAGGAATATTTATAAGTACATTTTACATCTTCAAATTCCAAGATGTTATGTTATGTAATGTTACAGTGCATTTGTATAGCGCCTTTTGTACCATTGGCATGATCTCAAAGCGCTGTGGGTTGAATGCCGTCGGGGACCGTGGTTCGTATCAGTTGAGAGATTGGTAGAGTAAATAATGTGTGGGTGCACTTGGTATGTGAGCAGCCAGAGTGGTTTGGCTGTAATCTAATGGTAAGTGTGCTGTGGTGGATGTCAGAGATCAGTGTACTGTGTGTAGCACGCAGGTTGTTTTTCGAACCTGCATTCTGGCTGCCTTGTGTTGCTAGGCTGATTTTATTATGGGGTATTGCAGCATTTTACCAGGCTGTTGATAAGTTCTATGAGTGATGTAGGTATGTGTGCAGCTAGGTCAAACTTATCAAGGGGTGTAGCTGCATTCTATTGTTTGTTGATGTAAATTGGAGAGTGACGATATTGGTAAGAATGAGTGTTTGCAGTTATCAGTGGGAGGCCCCCTTGCTTGGGATATTTTCGGATCTCAGTGTGCTGCCCATGTCTGCACTGGTGGTTCATGGTAGTGGATTTCAGTGGAAGGTAAAATGATCGATTGGGTATGTTGTGTTATCTTGGTCCAACAGTCCTTTACCAGAGGCTTTGTAGTCGGACTTGGAGGGCCCATTTTCCGTGTCCCTTGAGAGATACTAAGCAGGATTACTGAGTGCTTCTTGGGTTATTGTTTGATTTTCAGGTGGGTTTTTGCCAAGCTTAGTTGCTTTATGGCCACCGGGCTTGATTGTAGGTTGTTATTCCTTGGTAGCCAGGGGACGCCTCTATTTATCACAAATAAATGCTAAATATGCTTTGGTGTTTGAGATAGGTGTGTGCGGTTTGCAACTGCATAGGCCGGAAATCCTTGGTTGTAGGCTGACTTCCATGCCCTGACTGTCCCTGCCATTCTGGGGGAGGTAATTAATTAGTTGGTCAGCCATCTTCCATGGCTCTCCTGTTGTGTTTCAGCTTAGTGCTGATTTTCACAGGGCTTAGGTCATTGGGGGATTGGTTCATGGCCTTGGGCGGACTCTTTCACAGATTTGGGAAGAGCCATGTTTTCACCACTTGGCGGAAGACCATGTAGTCCTGGTTGTGTCGAACACAGGGAGGTAGCGAATTCCATAGAGTTGGTACCAAGGTGGAGTGGGCTGACCCCCCCAAGTCTGGCTGAATTGGATGGAGGGATTGTTAGTTGGAGGGGAGTGCTTGACCTTAGGGTACGTGATGGGTGGTAGCGCATGGTCTTCTCTTGGAGGTATGTTGTGCCGGTTCTGTCGACTGCTCGTGGGTGATGCAGTGGCTCTTTGTCCAATGGATAGCCAGTGAAGAGTGCAGAGAATGGGCAAGATGTGGTCTCTTCGTCCCATTGCAAGGAGGAGTTTAGCAGCTGCGTTTTGGATTCTTTGGAGTTTGGTAAATTGGTAGGCCGAGGTGCCCAGGTAAATGGAGTTAGCATAGTCCAGTCTGGACATGACCATTGACATAATAGAAGTGAATCTGTTGGGGAAAGAGAGGTAAGGGAAGATGTGTCTCAGCTGTCTGAGGTGGTAGGGACAGGATTTGGATACATTATTGATCTGGTAGGACAGAGTTAGGCCCAAGTCCAATCAGCACCCAAGGTCTTTGACTCTGTTGGAGGTGGGGGGTAGTGCCGGTGGAGGTAGGCCATTGGAGTGGTTGCGGGAGTAGAGCTGTGTTGCCACATACCATGATCTCTGGGTTGAGAAGGAGGTGATTTCTAATCATCCATCGGTCTATATCGCTGAGGCAAGATGCTATGTCCGAATGGTGATCGGAGCTCATCTTTGGGATTCTTAGGATAATTTGGGTGTTGTCAGCATAATTGTAGCAGGTGAGGTTGTGTGAGCGGATGATCCCTGGCAGCGGGGTCAGGTAGATAATGAAAAGGAGCGAAGAGAGGCAATTGCCCTGGGGTACTCCAATGTTTACTGGGCAAGCTGATAAGGTAAATGGGGCTAAGATTTGGATTGCATCCTGTTGTAAAGGAACTAGGCAATACAGTTGAGTGCCAAGTCTTGGATTGCAAGGGAGTGGAGCCGTTCAAGGAGGATTGAGTGGTTAATGATATTGAATGCAGCTGAGAGATTGAGGATCACCAGAGCGGTGCATCCCTCAGTGTCTGCCATGACTTTGAGGTCATCCCAGACCAAGATCAAAGTGGTTTTGGTTCCATGGCGAGGCCTGGAGCCAGACAGAGAGGAGTCTATTAGGTTGTTGGATTCGACAATAACGTTGAGTTGAGAGTAGGGAGAGTGGTCAATGAGTTTTGCCAGGAATCTGGTGTTGGAGATGGGCCTGTAATTGGATGGTTCGAGGGGGTTGAGGCCTGCTTTTTTAAGAAGGGTTTTGTAGTGCGCTACTTTGAAGGGTTCTGGGAAGTAGCCGGAGGTGAGGGAGTCATTGAGTATGGATTTAGCCTGTTCTCCTGCACAGGTGGAGGAGAAGATTTATTTGAAGAGGGAGGCAGGACAAGGGTCAAGGGGGGATCCAGAGGATCTGCTACTGCACAGTAGTTTGAGGAATTCCTTGCTGGAGATCGGCTTGAAGGAGTGGAAAGTCATCGCTGTAGGGGGGGTGGGATCTTAGGTGGTGGGTGTTGGACAGGGGAAGTTGGAGAGTTTAGCATTAAGGGTGGCAGTCCTGTCCAGGGCTGTTCTGTAGAATTGATGGGAGAGAGAGTTGCAGAGCACTTGCATGGGCGTGTAGGGGCAGTGGTGCAAGAGGGATTCACACATTCTGAGATGATCCTGTGGAGCTCTTTATTACTGCTGTGGCAGTTTAGGATTCTTTCATTATAATTTTTTTTTTGCCTTTTGGATCTCAGATTTGTAGATATGGTGATGGCGGGCAAATAGGGATTTGCTATCAGTGGTCTTTGTTGCTTGCCATTTGAGTTTGAGGGAACAGGTATAGGTTTTGACATTCTTCAGGTGGGGTGTGAACCAATTTGGGATTGGTCCTTCGCGGGTGTGGGCAGGGCAAGAGGGGGCGAGAGGGAGGAGTGAGTTGCCGAGCCAAGAGTCAAAGGATTCAAACAGTAGAAGTCTATCTGTGGTTGGTAGTGATTGTAGCAAGGCTTCAGCTAGGACGGGTAATACTTTGATCATGTTCCAGATATTTCAAGATAATTTCCTGTAGTCCATCAAATGATCAGATTCAAGGCACCACCTCTCTATATACAGGGCATACATCTCTTGAAAGTATGTTGTTCATTTAAGTTTGGACGCTGGATTAATTTGACATTCCTGTTCATTATCAAACATCCTATGAACTCAAAAAATGAACCCATTGTTTATTTAACTAGGATATTCAGAATTCCCTCCTTATCATTTTGATATACTTTATACATATAACCTCAGTCGGTTTTTATACACATGTTTTACTTTTCTGTGAGCCTCTTCCTGGCTGCCACATATGTAAACTTTTTCCTTGGATGAAAAGTCAAAAGCGTGATATAATGTAAGGTTTACTTAATTCCATTAGGACTAGCACAGTAAAGGGATGTGGTGCATTCTAGGAAGAAGGACACATAATTGGTCAGGGAGACGTAATCAAGCGTATCATATGTACATTGGGAGTCGTTAAATAGAAATACCTTTCTATTAAAATTACTTATAACCAGTGGTTTCCAACTAATCCAATTCCTGCTTAGATTTACAAATAATTGCGCATGCCTTCTTTTCTTAGGTAAAACAGAAAGGCAAAGATCAAACATAGAATGCAAATAATTATGATCACTCAAAGATGAATACAGTACGTGCAAACTAGAACAACCCAAAAACAGCAAATGGAAATCAAAAAAAAAATCAATAGTTGACAAGCTCTACCCCCAAGTACAAGTTGCTTTTCAGGGTATATCACCCATAACATTCCCATTCAACTTATATAAGCCCCAAGCATCGAGTAGTTCACTCCCTCCTTCACCATACAAATTCGACTTCACTTTTGCACTGCAAATGTACATAGAAATGACCTTATAGAGGTCTGTGGAAAAATTGTTCAAATCACAACCGACCAGCGCCTGGCAAGATTTATCATTCCACAAACAAAAGCTAATTCATTCACCAGTTGATGATAGAAAATACTCTATTCTAATGTGTTCCAGATTACAATAGATATGTACTATTAAGAAGTCGTTAACATATGGAAAAAAAAAACATCTGGAAAGCTTTCCTTGCTAGGATTCCTAAAAGATGATCCTGAAAGTGTATACAATTCCCTTCAAAGAAATTGCAAAAAGGATTTACTCCAGAGGGTCTGCCACCAGGTCCTCTAATTCCCAGGTGGAGAAAAACTGAAAAAACATCAAGAAATGGTGTATATCCAACTAAACCTTTTGCAACATTGCGTCGAAGTGCAGGAATTTAGAGGCAAGTGGTTTTGACTGAGCAAATTGGCATGACCCTACGTATACCAGAGAGAAGCTTTAAATGACGACCATGAAAGTTAATTATAGTACAGATTGCTCAAGGACTCAACTGGCTGCAAAACGAGAGGAAACCAAGACCGGCCTTGTTGTTACTGTTGTAGGCCATTGGAAATGTTCAGATAAAATGTAACTGTTCCTGGTTTGCAACCTTCTTATTACAAAAATTCTGTCAGGCTTCCTTGAGTTTATAAGTATTAGAGATATATCCTTGAAGGGGTTAATTTCCAAATTAGGGTCCCTCAAGTTATTATTTGCAAATTGGAATACAGTTTTATAACCAAACGATTGATAACCTAACATTAAAAACTTCATATTCATATTCAGCAATTAAATTAGTATATCAAAGGTAAAATTAGAGGTAACATGCAGACAAACAACATCTGTTCTATTATGATTTACTAGCAGAAGCACCCGTTCTATGAACGGGTTCTGTAGACAGACTTGATAACACTGATCCTTTAGGTCACTGTTCCGATTCACGTATCGCCTGATGTGCTTTGAACCCCGAAGTAAAGAGCACTGAGAATGGATGCATGTGGCTGGCTGACATACCCCAGAGCAGATGTTGGGGGGAAGGCGAGAGTGAGTTAGTGTGTTGCTCCATACTGGGACCTTCTGTGCTCTCTCCCCACCTGTCGGCTTACCCTGGCATGGTGCAGTTTGTCTGAAGGTGCTGAAATCCAGGGAAAGGGGTGGGGTGACCAGATGCCATGTAGCTAGTAATGTCCAGAGGGTCCTAAGAGGTAACTATGCAAAATCTGTTGCAGATTGGTGAAACAGAATTGTATAATGAACAATGCTTTGCCAAGCCACAAACCCACAAACACATTTAGACTTATGCTGAAACCTGGAGAAAGGAGTGTGGTGTCCAAATGTCATCTAGCTAGTTATGTCCTGATGGTCCTAAAAGGTAACTATGCAAAGTTTGCTTCAGATTGGTGAAACAGTCTGGAATTGTATAAGGAGCAAAGCTTCACCAAGCCACAAACCTACAAACAAATGTTGACTTGTGCGGAAATCCTGGGAATTAGGTGGGGTGTTCAAATGTCATATAGCCAGAAATGTACGGAGGTTCCTAACAGGCAACTATTGAAAATGTTATGCAGATTGGTGAAATGGTATGGACATGCATAAGGAACAGCGCTTTGCCACAAATCCCACCACAAACAAACACATTTCTAATTGAATCAAATTCAGTGAAAACACCTTTTTAAAGGGATGTTATGGTTACAAGTAAAACCGAAAAACCCCAGAAATATGCCAGTTATGGTAAGCTAAGCAACCATAACTCGCGCGACCACTGTGCACTGCTAAGAATAACACCCATCAGTGATGCCATCAATCATATTTGTGATGTCATCTTTGATGTCATGGGTGTTATTCTTAGCAGTGCATGGTGGTGGCGCGATTTATGGTTGCTTGGCTTACCATAACTGGCGAATTTCAGGGGTTTTCCAGTTTACTTGTAACTACAACGTCCCTTTAACAAAGATTTTTCACTGAATTTGATAGGTTTTTAGTAGCACAACTTTACCATAACGTCCCTTTAACAAAGATTTTTCATTGAATTTCATAGGTTTTTATTACTGCAACTTAACCTTAAAGTACCCTTAACAAAGTTTTTTAACTGAATCTACTTTATATTTCTCAGTAAAATACATAGATGCAATAGATTTTCCAACATTTCCATTTGCATTTTTTGTTATGCTCATGGAAGTATTGTGGTGTTTATCCCCCGTTTCAGGGACTGGATACCTGCCTAGCAGCCCAAGTTATCACCTAAACGAAGTGCGGGTGGATAACAAATTCTCAGGACCATTATCCCCCCATTCCAGCCCCTGCAATGGGGGATGAAGGCCATTAGCATCCTAGGTTCCCAATGTGGAAACCCGGGGGGCTAAAACTAAAAAAAATGTCTTCCTACACCGGGACAGGGCCCCTCTTCGATTTCCATGGCAGCCTGCAGAAGGCGAATAGAGAACTCTATGACCATATTACCATGAGCACATTTTTCTTCCCTTTGAAACCTGTCCCAATTTCGATTAACTTTACCACAAAGTCAGTCCCAGGTGGACATGGCCACTTTAACCCCATGTGTTGTCTATCATGGTCATGGCTAGTAACCAGATTGTCCAGGTCATGACGTTATTCCATGACACGAACAATCTGACCACTGCCCATGGCCATAAGCTACACCTCAGTCACCAAAGGTATATCACTATTTTTTGTGCCTACATTATGTCACTTGTCAAAAAATAAAACACGGGCACATTTGCAAAACCATGCTTTCAGGTCCTTGCCAATGTTCCTTGCACAAGTTTGTTGGAAATCCACTCATGTTTTTATTTTTTTCAAAAGTGTCAAATTTATGCACATCTAACAGTGATATAACCTAGACTCCACTTGACAAAATCCATCTGACTTTATGAAAACATTTATATCTAGATGTATAATCTTTTTACAAACCTTTGTGTAGAATTTCTCAAATCGCACCACATTTACAAGTATGTACAATATTTTGGAACCCCACCCCAATTTTGCCCCCTCTTGACAAAATCCCATTAAACTTTGCAAAGTCTTTCGGAATTAGATCGGGAATACAATTGCAAAATTTCATGCAGTTTCATTAAAGGAGTAGTGCACTCAAAAATATTATTGTCCCAAGCGTTCGAGCATGTCTATTAAAGCATATGTTGATCGACCATGAAAACTTTTCCTATGCACCTTGCTGTGGTTATCCTCACTTTTACATATGCAAAATCAGGTAGCAGGGTGCAACCATTTTGTGCTAATCTTATCCGTTGCCGCATTGCCCTAAGCTCAATTGTCCATTTCGGCACAAAATCATAGTCCCCGCCCCTGAAGATGACATCACCATTCGTAGAGTTATTCACTGCCTATATCTGTGACGCTACTGTGCAGCGTAACCAAACGCAGCCAATCATCATCTATGTCCAGACGTCAGTTGACGTAAAACCCGGAATATCAACACACATCCTTTCACAGCACAGCGTGTCCCAATTCTGAATACAAAACACTGGGCCTCATTACAAGTCAGCCAGTCCGGAAACAATGGTGGTGGTAAATCGGCTACCACTGCTGTTTCCGGAACGGCTGATTCTGAGTCCTGCAGGTGGGAGGTGTCACTCCAACCAGGTCTGACCTGGTGTTATTATTATTATTATTTATTTATTTGTTATGGTTTATATAAACCTTACAAAATATTGAAATAGGCATTTCTCACACGTATTTACATAACTTTGACATAGATTAGAACCAGTCTCAGTAAAAAAAAGGAACAAAAGACAAGTACATAATCAAATACTGAGAAAACACAATTCCAGATCTAAACACGACAAATGAGAAAAAAAGCAGCAGGAAGAAATATCAAAAGTCACCAAACAGAATTAACATTCTCTCCAATAAATACAATCACACCTTTTAAAAAAGATCACATACATTTCTCAAGAAAGTTGCAACCCTAACATTTAAATTGCCTTTACTACAATGAAGCATTCTATACCAAATAAAATCTCTATCCACATTAGCAGAATTGGATACATATTGACTGAAGTATAGAAGTCTTTTGGCCTTAAGTGCCGGGCACACCAGCAAAATATGCTGTAAATTCTCAACCATCCCCTCTACCAGCAAAATCTGCACCAGGTCCAAGACCCTTTCACACTTGATCTTATGACTTTGACCTGGTTTGTAGTAATGACATTGAATCTAAATCGCATAAAATCATTTCTTATTCGCTTGCAAGGATATTTAGCTAAATACTGTTCCATATCTGGAAACCATTTGTTCAACGCACATACTTGGTGGTACAGTTTAGAGTCCAAAATTTTATTTTTTGTATGTAGCCAATCGAACCCCATCACACTTTCTTTTACCCGTGTGGGTTTCTTCTTTAAAGAGGTTACTGACATACCTAAACATACCAGAGTCTTTGTAGTTTCGGCATTCATCTCTTGTATAAAGGGGTTACCAGAATCCTGACCTACACAGTAGTACAGTGAATTCATTTCACTAACCATGCATTTCTTCCACAACTTTAGTCTTTTCCAAGTTACATGTGCCACTAGAGAGTTTAAACCAAATTCGTACAGAATTAACTCCAAAGGAATTGATTTAGGTAAGAAATACAAAACAGATTTCCAAATATAGCTCTCAGTGGTGGACCAGTCCCCCTCGTATTTAAGAGACTGTAATCCAGCCCCATATATTAATCTCGGGATGACCTTTTTTGTTTAGAATTCTCTCAGAGGACAGACACATTGTAAATCTACCAAATTTGGATTTGATTGCTCTCATTTGACGGATAGCAATATTGGCCTTGAATCTAAGTTGAGTTCTAAATACTGATCTTAAGTTAGACCCCGATATAACAAACCCTAAGTATGTAAACACAGGCTGGGCTCTAAGCCGCGATATACCACATGACCAGGTAAGCGCGTCCAACTTCCTACTTCTATTGCCCAAACGAACTATGACGGTTTTCGCCGGATTTATCTTCAACAGTAGGGAGGAGGTAAATTCATCGAAAGCTTTCAGCAATTTTTGTAGACCGATCTTTGTATTATCAATAAGGAGGAAATCATCTGCATACGCTAGCCATTCTAAACGGATATTCTGTATTTTAGGAGCTACGAGGCCTTTATTCGTCAGGGCGTTATTCACACCACTTACATACAAGTTGAATATTGTAGGTGCAACAACAGACGCAAACAATTTCGACTCTGGATCCGAGATGGCAATTGGCCTATAGCTTAGGGGATATTGTCGGGATCCCTTCCTAAAGATCGGGATGATAATGGAGACCCTCCACGACAGAGGCACAACTCTGGTCAATAATATATTATTAAACAAACTAAACAGTATTTTTGCCCATATTTGGGGTTCACGTTTAAAAATTTTATTTGAAAGATTGTTCAGCCCGAGTGCACCCGAGTTATTAAATTTAGTTATTAAATCCACAATGTCCCTCGTGCTAAAATTCAAGTGCCATTGGGATCCTCCATTCACTACATCTTTCATATCATGATTTTTAGTGTGATATATATCAGCAAAATGACCCAGCCAAGTAGATTCGTTAATCGGATTAAGAAGCATCTCTTTCTGGGGTTTCTCAAGGTTGTTAATTAAGTTCCAGACGTTGCCGGAGTTGTGTCCTCTAAGGGAGTTTAACATAATTTCCCCATCCCTCTGCTCTTTAACCATACGATGTTGGATCGACCAATTTTTATATTTTTGCATAATTTTCTTTACCAGGGCCACCGTATCAGTAATATCATACCCCGCTTTCCAAGCCTGTCTAATCTCTCTCCTCATCAGACACTTCCTGTCCTTCACTATCCCATAAAAATAATGGGTCTTACAATTATTACCTGTGATCTTCTTACCAAAAGAATCCTCAATTTTTCTAAGTGAACTATTAATATAGTCTGTAAATTTAACAGCCGAATATGTGTCGACCCATTGGATATCAGAGAAAGTTTCGTAATCTTTAATCATGGTGGCCGTGAAAGAGGTGTTTTTTTTCTCAGTCCATCTGATCCTATTCCCAGCCTGGTTAATTTCCAAGGGATGATTATACATCAGTTTTGATTTAGAGTAAACCACCGTGTCCAATTCGGAAGAAAGCATACAATGGTCGCTAAGATTAGTATCAATGATATCCAATCTTCCTGTGCAGTCAACACGCCCACAGAACAAATAATGTAATCAATAGTGGATTTATAACCCCGAGCATTCCAGGTGGGAAGAGGATTAGCCACAACTATCATACCCCAAATCTCAATAAAGTGCAAACAAATTTTACCTCGACCCTTAGGGTTATCCACTGGTGGTAGTGCGATCACATCATTACCCATATACAGGTCTCCAACCGGAGAGTCCACAGGAATATCCGCATTTAGGTCGCCAACTATAACCATGAGCCCCCCGGGATTCACAGCCATCCAGGATTCAAAAAATGATCACAAATTCCCCAATTCCAGCCTTAATTGATTATCAGAGTAGTCTGCCTGGTTCCAGTATATATTCACTATCAGAAATGCAGTGTCCACCGCGTTAAACTTCAGTATGTAACCCACTACTAAAAAGTGATCCGAAAACGCCTGTTCACCCGTGATTCTAGGGTCAATGGTATTTTTCACTGCCGTTATAAGGCCACCTTTAGGTCTACCACACCTGCCCCCTTTTGCGATTAAAGACGACACAGTGAAACCCTCCCAGCATAAATGAACCCTAGACCAGGTTTCTTGGATACAAACAAACTCATATTGGGCTAAATCATTCATAAGGCTAGGATTATGCAGCAGGTGCGAGGATCCTCGTGAATTCCAGCTAAGTAATTTCGAGATTCCTTTTTTCAGTTGCTAAAGGGGCTTAGATAGATTTTTAAGAGTATCAATAGATTCACATAGGGACAAGGCAAGCCACCTCCAGTCATGTGTGTCCGACTTCTCTGTTACAGACACAGATTCCCCCGCCCGATTGTTGGGATAGAATCCCTTTGCTTGACCACTATACATTGAGAGCGACTTTTTTACCAGTGGTTGTACATATACATATTCAAAGATGTCGTAGCCTCTTCGTTGAAACAGTTCTGCTTCTTTCAGGAGAAGGTTTCTAACCAAAGGTGATGGAATTACTAGACAAACTTAATCAAGACGTTGTCTGTGTATATAGTCAACTAAATCAATGTCGGTCGAGGTGATCAAGCTCAGGTCCGGAATTTGACTCAATAGTGATAGAATAAATGGTCTGTTTAGTGAGGGCCCAGTAGAGTCATCAAAAAGAGTTGTTAGAACAAGCCCCGGTAGCTCCGGTCTTACAGGTTCTTTTAAGTCAAGCACTCGATACTCCAGGGACTGTTCATTGCCCTTTTCTTGAACGCGAGGAATAATCATTCCCGACCTCCCCTCATCTCGACCAAATTCCTCACAGCTACCAACATCATTCATACCCCTTGCAAGTCCTACCCGCAACTCAGACAGGTCTTTCACGTGTTTTTCCTTGAGTGTTGTTATTATGGATTCATAGTAAGCCTCATTATTCATAGTCTGTTTGGTATCACTCACACTACTCAAATCAGGGACTTTTTCAGTATTTACAGCATAATCACCTTTTTTTGCTACAGTCTCTGTGTCCTTACTGGTTTTACCCGGTGCAATTTTCCAATCGTGAGTCAACATTCCTGTATTGACCGAAATACCTACATGATTCCTCAGTGGGACAGCATCATGGCCACATGCACCTTCATTACTGGTCTTTGTTTCTACCATCACAGACCCTTTGTCATTGGCCAAAATTATGTCTTTGCCATCCAGAGGATTTTGTAATTTCACCGAGGACCCATCATACACGGCAGCATTAAATATCTCATAAAGATCATCTCGGTGGTTTTTCTTTTTCAGAGTATCACAGAGTCGATACTCCCCTTCGAGATAGGAACTCTGTGTGGATTGATCAATACCTCTACTTTTTTTTATACAAGTAGGTCTTTAGTTCCTACAGGTTAATTACTTTGCAATTTTTGCTCTACACTAATTAGTTGTACATCGTTAGCCTCTTCATAAGCAAGATCTCTGAGGAATTTTCTAGAAGATTTCATCTGCCCACCTTGTTTATTACTATTATTGTTTTTTTTCCTCAGTTTAGCCAACCTTTTCCCTTGTCTTTTAGAGAGTTTAGTATCATTCACATTTGGTTAATCTCTATTTCCGGGAACCTTTCCCCCCTGTTCACAATGAGCTATATTTGCCAATTCTGCCGTAGTAATACCCATACCACTCCGCACGGCAGAGTCCTGAGTAGCTGGTATAACAATAATCACATCTACAGACTGGACAGAGAAAGTTTTTGTCGAGCCCAAGCTGACATCATTCGGGCTAAAATTGTTATCCAGACTTGACGTCATGATTTTACTCAATGACTCAGATAATTTCTCGAGGAGCATGGAGATTTCCGAGACTAAGTCCCGAATGTATTTCGTTTGATCCCTCAATTCAGTAAGCATTAGGCGATTAAAGAGACTCATCATCATATGGAGATCAGAAGCCAATGTGTCCGGCATACTTGTAACAGATTTAGGAGCCTGACTTGGCAATTGATTAGATAGATCCAGCAAATTATCATAATTAAAGTCACTAGGGAAACAATTATCATTTTCATGTGAATGTAGTTCGGGATCGATGCCAGCACCCAGAGCCTTAGTTTTGTCACCCATCGTATCAGTCATCTCCTCATCACCAAAAAGTGGTTGAGAGGAATCAATACTCTCCCCATTCTGTTTCCCCAACAGGGAGCACTCTTGTGCACACTGCAGCATTTCCACCTCCTCATCGTTAACTTTGGGCAACGGTAACGCAGCCGCACGGGCAAGACTAGCACGTCTTGTTCTAACTACTGTAAAGAAGTCA
Source organism: Ambystoma mexicanum (assembly GCF_040938575.1). Taxonomy (NCBI): domain Eukaryota; kingdom Metazoa; phylum Chordata; class Amphibia; order Caudata; family Ambystomatidae; genus Ambystoma; species Ambystoma mexicanum. Next base: position 572,559,471 of record NC_090933.1, on the reverse strand, counting down.
GCACCCGCTCCTTTACGCATCAGCGGTAATTTGAGTTTCCTAATAATTCACTTGGAACCAAACAGAAATAAATGAATACAAACAACACCCCTTTACACTCCAGCCACAACCACCTCCACCCGAACCATCAAAAGGCCAGCCACTTAGTCCATTTAGGTAATATAGAACACCTAAATAAAACGGCGTCCCCCCACCCCACCGATAGATAAGCGACAATGAACTTATATCAGTGGTCAGGACACTTAAAGCATATAAATAATAATAGGGCAGTATAGTGTCCAGTACAACCCACCAGATTAAATACCTTAATAACCTCTGATGACCATAGGAGGGTGTTTTAGCAGCAGCAGCATGCCCCGCGCCGCGCACCGTGAGCAGTAAACAGTACTTGCTGTGCTTGATCGGTGCACGCGCGGGTGTGCTGGTGCCTGTGTATTTATTCTCCTCCCAGCAAAAGCGAGCACGCCAGGGGGGGCGGAGTCCCCGCGTTCAGGTCGCCCTTAAACAGATTAAAGAAAAGTGTATCAAGTAACTGTTAAAGAGTATAAGTGGCACAACACTAAGTACGGCTTCTTTACAGTGTGCACTACGTGCACAACTATTCTAGACAGCAGAACGTGCACAACAATCACCTTCTTTTGTTTTTATCGTCCAGGCAAAATGGTGTTGCAGAAAAAGACGTCCTCCAGCCCGTCGATACAAGCTTTGCAATAGACAGCCCACAATCCAAAATCCACAGGTCCAAGAGTAGTGACTTCCAGGACACGGCAGCCCCCGGTGAAAGCGCTGCATGAGTAAACAGTACTTGCTGTGCTTGATCAGTGCGCGCGCGGTTGCGCTGGTGCCTGTGTATTTATTCTCCTCCCAGCAAAAGCGAGCACGCCAGGGGGGGTGGAGTCCCCGCGTTCAGGTCGCCCTTCTTTTGTTTTTATCGTCCAGGCAAAATGGTGTTGCAGAAAAAGACGTCCACCAGCCCGTCGATACGAGCTTTGCAATAGACAGCCCACAATCCAAAATCCACAAGTCCAAGAGTAGTGACTTCCAGGACACGGCAGCCCCCGATGAAAGCGCTGCCCCAGTAAACAGTACTTGCTGTGCTTGATCGGTGCAATTATTAACAACACCCTCCTGCAGGCGGAAAATGGAAACACCGGCTCTGTCATAGACGGAACCGGTGTTTCTATGGTCCTCATCCCCACGTAGTCCTATGGCACTCCATGGGAATCGGGATTTACAGAATTCCACCTTCAGAATTGCAGGGTCACTGGGGTTGTAATGCCCCCGGTGATTCTGGCAATCACGGAGGTGGAATGGTTTTTCCGGCACGGCTACCACCGGACTCATAATGAGGCCCAATATCTTTAAAGGAAACTGCAATACTATGCAATTTAAAAGGTGCTTTTATTTCACAATGAACACTCCAAGAACATCCGCTGATTATCATATTCAACCACATTTTTTGTTGCTTTCTTTGTTCTCAATACCTAAATGATTATCGTGAGACACACGGTGTTCCTTTGGGTATAAGCTCATTGTATGGAGGCACTGTGATTCGCAAGGCTTTGGCATCAGCTTGTTGCTACATCACCGCTGATTTCCATATTCAACAATAAATGTTGTTGCTCTCTTTGTTGTCCATACAGAAATGTTTATCGTAAGTCACACAGTGTTCCTTTGGGGATAAGCTCATTGGATGGAGGCACTGTGATTCGAAAGGCTTCGGCATCATGTTGCTATACCACCGTAAACAATGTCAGGGTACTCCTTATTGCCAGTACCGCAAAAGGACATATGGGTCCAGGGCTATCATCCCAAAAGAGCATTATGCTCATCCAACCATTGAGGTGTATCATCAACTGCCGACTGAAGAAGCCATCAACTGGTTTCTGGATATTATGACATTCACAATAGGGCAGCATGTGGCTGTGTAGAAAACATAACAGAAATATGTCTCAGAAGCCGTTCTTAATTCTATTCTAATCGATCCATTACTTGTGCACCGTGTGACAACTAAGAATGAACACAAACGAGAAACAATGTAACACAGAGAAAACAATGTACAATGTTGGCGTCAACTATGTGATTGAGAGATTAGTGCTATGCAGTGTGTTAAGCTCGCAATGGGAGGCTGATGCAGAAGATGACTGAAGAATTTAAATAACACATAGGGCCTCATTACACGGATGGCGGTAGGGATTTAACGTTACCGGTAATGTATTACCGGTAACGTTAAATCCCCATGTAGATCACGACCCGGCACACCACTATTAGCGGCACCGCTAATTACAGTGCCACTAATAGCGGGCAGGCCGCGTGCGCGCGACCCTCCATCCCGTTAATTACGCCATGCCGCTATTAGCACAGCATCACAAGGCCAGTGCACATACTAATAGCGGCATGGTAAATCCCCCCAAACCCCTTACTGCCATGGCGCAAATACCGGCATCGCGGACCACCCATTAAGGGAAATGAGCAGTGTTCCCACCTGCCACAGGTGGACCAAATCAGCACAGGTGAAGGCAATGGAGGCTGTGGCAGCTCAAAAGGAGCACACCACACCCCTTCCCACACCCCTCCCCACACCAAGATGGTTCCAATACTGGCAGCATTACATGGCCTGGAGGACCTCATTGCAGTGCAGCTGCTACAACAACAGGCAGCACAAAGGAGACGCAGGAGGATGAGGAGGAGGGCAAGACAGGCACAGCAGGCACCACAACGGCACCTAATCATACCACAGAGGCACCCACCAATACCCAGGATCAGAGCCAGTCCATTCAACCTGACCCCTGAGCAGATACACACTCTGTACCGTCTGGACAGGGCTACCATCACCAGCATCGGGGACATGATCCACGACGACATTGTGAGCCTCATAGACATCAGAACTGCCATCCCCCCGCTACTGAAGGTGGTGAGTGTGCTCCACTTCCTGGCCACAGGCACCTATCAGCATACAGTGGGACAGATGCATGGCATCTCACAACCAGTATTCTCACGCACGCTGAACCAGGTACTCGATGCACTCCTGAAGCATGCACCTGAACACATATCCATGCCACAGACTGCCCAGGAGATTGCAAACACAAAAGTTGGCTTCTATTCACTGGCAGGCATTCCAAGTTGCATCGGGGCCATCGACTGTACCCATGTGAATTGGTGGTCCCACATCACAATGAAGTAGTGTACCGAAACAGGAAGCAATTCCACTCTATCAATGTCCAAATGGTATGTGACGCCAACAAGATAATCACACATTGCTGTGCCAGATTCCCAGGGTCAACACATGATTCCATGGTTCTGCGGAACTCAACTATCCCACGCTACATGGAGCGACACACCAGACAACATTTGTGGCTACTTGGTGAGTAGCAGGGCAAGCACATGGCAGCGTGATTTGGGGGGGAGAGATACATACTCCAAATGGGTGTGAATGGGGGGGGGAGAGATACATACTCCAACTGGGTGTGAATGGGGGGGAAGAGATACATACTCCAACTGGGTGTGAATGGGGGGGGGATACATACTCCAACTGGGTGTGAATGGGGGGGGGAGATACATACTCCAACTGGGTGTTGACTGGCGTCCGTAGGGAAAATGGACATACAGATGTACGCCAATGTCCTTCAGGGAAGGCCACGATGTACCTGAGAAGAACCCACATGCAATTTGAAGGTGCACGACTATGAGAACAATGCAGGCTGCAAAATATTACACATCCATCCCCATTGCACATCATGCCATGCCACATATTACACAAATCCGCAACATGGCGTCAAGATGGTAATACAGAATCAGCGCATCACAACATCAATCCAGAAATGTACCCTTGAATGCATGCAAAGGGAACACCCCTAGACATAGCACTGAACCACACACATATAGCACCACTGAAGTGATGCTTCACAGCATGGCAACATCGGTGTCAGAATGTCAGTACACAAGCAGTGTGCTACAAAATTTGCCAGGGCCAGGGACACCTAAGACCTGGCCTCACCCAGGACATGTCAAAATTACTGTTGTAGGCATTATTGTGCCATTTCTACTTGCAGGGTCTGCCACACACTTGCACGTTGCTGTCACACAGACCATCTGCATGTATGCTCTCAGTTTAGCACTTGCATCACAATGCAATGTCAATTTGTGTGATGTGAACAGGCCGCCCTTGAGGTGAACAGTAACAGGACCCCATTCATCCCCCCATACAGGTTATGCGGCCTATCCCCTGAAAACCTGGGTCCTCACACCTGTACAGAGACCACAGAACAGGCACGAGGAGGTATTCAATCGTGCACATACCTGTACCCGCATCGTGATCGAGCAGGCCTTTGGACTTTTGAAGTCACGTTGAATGTGCATTACCAGGTCTGGTGCTGCTCTCCTGTATGGACATGAGAAGGTGGCCAAGATCACCATGGCACATGTCATGCGCACAATATGTGTGACAGACGGAATGGCCCACTGCCCCCTGACGTTGGAATAGAAGCACCTGATGAGGATGATGATGTTGATGAGGACGGAGGTGAAGGGGATGCAGGTGTTGCAAGAGGGGATGGCCAGGAGGCACGTGTTGTGAGACAGCATCTGATCAGCCAATCAATCTGCGGAACATGTTTTCGTACTGTCACATGGATATGGGGAGAAATGCACTGGTGTACGTCTTAGAGCGCGCAATGGACCCTGTCGCCAATGAAGTACACACACACACAATGAAGATGTCCAAGGCTGTGTTTTCATCAGAAACCAGTGTATTGACTAACATAAAGGTGAAGAAGTGCAAGCCCCACAACATCCCACCACCCTTCCCACCCCCCCAACAGACCCATTACACCCTTCCCACCACCCCCCACAACAGACCCATAACACCCTTCCCACCACCCCCCACAACAGACCCATGAAACCCTTCCCACCACCCCCCACAACAGACCCATAACACCCTTCCCACCACCCCCCACAACAGTCCCTCATGTGTCTGCCATTTTTGCCATGGCCAATGCACACCGAGGTATCCCCATCAACCCCCTAATTTCCATTGTCCTTGGAAGGATCTTGAGGGTTGCCAGACGTGCGCCTGGTGGTTCGCATTGAGCGCCTGAGGGGGCTTGTTTGTGTTGACCCGGAAGACGAGGATGGGGCAGACTGGCCTTGTTGGTGAAAGTGGCGGTCCATTGTGTCTGCCATGCGGACAAGCACCTCCCTAAGCCTTGCAATTTCATTGCATATCCTGTCCGTGTTGGCGTCCATGCGCTCAGTGGAGTGCCTCACCGTCTGGACAATGTTCTCACTGAGATTGGCGGCCTCAGCGACATGCTGGCCAACCAGCACGGTCAGCTCCTGTTGGCGCTGCAGGATGGTGGAAATTTGGAGGTCAGTGCCGGGTGACCGTGCACTGGATGCCGTGCCCTCAGATGGCTCCAATGCAACAGGTGATGGTAGCATGGGTGACATGATTGCAGGGTTGGTGTCCTCGAAAGTCCCATCAGAACCAGGGGTCTTGGATGCCACTGCCTCTGGGCTTCCTGGGGGGCTTGGGGTGTGCATCTCCATGTGCTGGACTAGGGTGTCCTCTGGATCGGATAGGTGGCCAGTAGCGGCAGCCTCACCAGCGGAGCTTGCCGCAGCTGATGGGGGGCCCTGGGTGTCTGGCATTGTTGCCAGTGGGTTTGCCTCCGGTGGTGGGGCCACAGTTGGTGGTGCAGCTACTGCTGCCCTGCCAGTGGCACTATGATGTAGGCTACCACTCTTCAGGTGTGGCCTTCCCCATTGCCCCTGGATGTTGCTGGGGTATCCTCCGGCTCCTGTGCCCTTGGCCTCTTGGATGTAGGTGGTGCCTTTGATGCATCAGCGTCATCCTCCCCATCTGTATGTGAGCCTGTCAGGGACGAGAAGGGGGATGGCATTGGTTGCGTTTCAATATACTCAATGTAAATTACAGGAATGATGCAGTTGTGGCCATTGGGACTTAGCAGTTGTGGATGCAGGTGATGTGCCAGTTCAGTGCCTCATCCATGCATGGTTGAGTTTGGGACTTGTCTCTGGTGATGTGTGCATGTGTGTGCGTTTGGGTCTGACACTGACATGGTGATGGATGGATGCATGTGTGGATGTGTGTCCATGCATGAGTGGGGTATGTGCTCACATATGGGGTTGACTGTACATTCACACCGCATCCTGTCATGTGTACACTCACCTCCATCGGAAGTGGTAGCCACGCCGACCTCCATGCTGCCCACTCCCTCGATGCTTTCGGTGGCAATCATGTTGGCGCATGTCTCCTCCCATTCCTTCAGGCGTATTGGGGAGCCATCTCCACCGGCACTGGCAATGCAGTGGTTCTTCGCCAGGATGCCCCTCACCCGCAGCCTGAGGTCATCCCATCTCTTCCTGCATTCGTGCACAGTGCGCGTGCTGGTGCCCACGGCACTGACTTTGACAGCCACCTCCTCCCAGATGGCTTTCTTCTTCAGCAAGGTAGCGCGTCGCAGGTCATTGGCAAAGACTACCTCTGCATGCTCTGCAAGGGTCTGTGTCAACATGACCAGTTCCTCATTAGTATATTTTCCTTCTGCTGCCTGTCAGAGGTTTTCTTCAAGGCCTTGGGCATGATGCAGGTGTCACGGATGATTTAACACAGCTCCCAACTCCAAAATGGTCCAGGGGGCAGAGTATGGCAATGGATTGTGTTTTTAAAGATGGCCGCCGTGCTCTTTCCGTTCCGGTGCGATGGCGCTATTTCCGGGTACGCAATTTAACAGTCGATGCTAATAGTGGTGACCGCTAATAGCGGTGACCGCTATTAGCATGTAGAGTGAGGGCGGAGGTGCTATCAGCACTTTGGTCGGCCCCGGTAAGGTGCTTTTGCGGCATGGCGGTGGGGTCATTTACTGGCATGGCCCTATGCGCGTGTCCGCTTACTCGTAATGGTACGCTATTGGCGGTCTCCTGTGAGGGGGGACACGCTAATAGTGCCATGCCGGTAAATCCCGTTTTTTACCGCCTACCGTGTAATGAGGCCCAGAGACAGCATTTTAATGTAACATTAGTCTAGAATTGGTTATTGGTAGAACCTGTGCTAACACTGACGTGGACTCCATGCATTTTGGTGCTGGACAGCCCACGTGCCATGGGACAAATACAAGTACACACCAGTTGTTTTTCAATCTGCTCACCAATGACAAATTAATCGATCCATTACTTATGCACCGTGTGACAACTAAGAATTAACAGAAACGATAAACAATGCAAACACCGAGAAATAAACATGCAATGTTGGCGTCAACTATGTGATTGAGATGTTCGTGCTATGCAGTGTGTTAAGCTTGCAATGGGAGGCCGATGTGGAAGTTGACTGAAGAATTCAAGTAACACATAGCGCCTCATTACGACCCCGGCACTAAACCATGGTGCTATTAGCACCATGTTCCATGTCGGGGTCCGCCATGGTGAATGGTGGAATTACCGCCCCATTCCAAGGTTGGCGGGGCGGTAATTCCCCATTCAGCATGGGCCCTTCCCCATTCCCATTTTTGCCCCATAGGGCTCAATGGGAATGGGGAAGGCGCTAAGTACAGTGCCGCAAATTGCGGCACCGTACTTAGCACCAAGGTCCCTTTGCGGCACCCTACTTTAACACCTGCTAAAAGCAGGCGTTAAGGTCGGGTCCCGCAAAGGGAACTCGTAATGAGGCGTTAAGGGTTTAACGGCGCTGACACGTTTTACGGCGCCGTTAAACCCTTAACGCCAGGATCGTAATGAGGCCCATAGACTGCATTTTAACATAACATTAGCCTAGAATTGGGCGTTAGTGGAACCTGGTCTAACACTGACGTGGACTCCATGCATTTCGGTGCTGGACAGCCCATGTGCCATAGGACAAATAAAAGTACACACCGGTTGTTTTTGAGTCTGCTCACCAATTAGTGATTTGTCTACTGTAGCACTTACATAATAATCAGCATTTCCATTCTCTTGGCGTAACGCGGAGTATTTCTTCAGATCAATGGTTTTTCATCAAATGAAATGAAACATTACCTTGTCCAGTTTTAGAATGCTGACCCTTATCATGTTTGACGTTTTTACATACCTCATTCAATTATTTTTCTGTACAAATACTCCCTTTATTTCCAAGGACAGAAAACAATACAGGCTTTTGCCAAGCTTGCTTTTGGTAAATGGAAGGGACAAATTCCCTCGGCAGGACGCGAGGGAGTATACAGCTGAAGGCAGTGACCTTCAGGCCCATGCAGTGATTCCCACATGCACCACTGTTTCATTAGGAATATTTATTAAAAACAAACAAATTGTTTGCTTGCATTCAGCAATGCTGCTGGAAATGTCCAGAGATTTACTAATTTTATGAAAACACTCGGAATTCATCCTCCACCTGTCAGCTAAGCATGTCTCCAGTTTCTTGCTAAAGAGCACCGCACACAGTGAGCACCAACAGCCTCCACGTTTGCAAATGCTGCGTAAAACAAACAGTGACTGCCCCCCCACCTTTTTCCTGCAGCGCCTATGTCAGACTACCTATTTGTAACGGCTGGTCCACCACTAAGTGTTATAAGTCAAACAGTGTATTGGTGTTGCTTCCACTCATAAGGTCTTTCAAGAGCAGTACCCCTGTAGTCCCCACCCTTGCAATCATTTGGAAATGGAATGTGTTTAATATAATACATTACAGGGTGGCAGAGTTATCGGTATGCTAAATCTCTATGAAGACTTTATTCTTCTCAATGCCACTCTCCTACTCCATCCCTTATGGATGTGTACAATAATTATTATTATATTTTGAGGACCTTGCGCCTTCAGACCCTACCAACACACCACCTCAAAATCACCTCCCATATACCAGACATCACAGTCTTTCGCGGCTAAAAACACCTGTATTTTTGCTTCTTGCATCCATATCCCATCCCAACCCATCCTCATGACCCTCACCTCCTCAGAGATTATCTGATAAATTTGACAAGTGCAATGTTGTGTTTTTTAATATGTTTTCACTGCAATGTCCGCGGATACCAGCCGCTGTCCACGAATCCAAGATGGCGGGCGTTTCCAAAAATCTAGCACACTTTTCGCTTTTCACCATCCAATTAGCGGGCGCGTCTGATGCCGGCGGAAACCACTTTGCCCTCTAAGACAATTGGAGTCCTGTCTGCGGAGCGAACAGGGAAGTGTGTCCGCACAGCAGACATAGATATCACTTATTTTTTGTAACCTACTTTTGGGTCATTTTAAAAAGAAAATACTGGACGGATTTCCATCAAATTTACAAAAGCACGCTTTCGGGACCAAGCTGCCACTCCTGCCGCAAATTTGATGAAAATCCGTCCAGCTGTTTGTGCGCCACATTTTTAACCATTCAATCTATGAGAAAAAAAGACATTTTGGGACTCCCTATAACTTCCCCCCCTTGACCAAACCTCACCAAACTTTGCAGAAAAAATCCAAAGTGGGCCATATACCTTTTTTGCAAAGTTTGGTGAGGATTCGCCTAGGGAGAGCAAAGTTATAGGCCACCCAAAAAGTGCTCTTCCTATGGTTTTAGCAACTCAACCATAGCTACATGGCCGCTACCACAGGCCATGTAATAAACTCAAATACATCTATATCTCTGCTGTCAATAGTTTGTAATTTAGGTATTTGATGAAATAGGGCTAAAACATTAGAGCAATTGAGAAACACTTGTGTTCCTTCCTTCAATATAGCTTCCAAACTCGTATATTGTAACACAGCAGCCTTCAAGGGTCCAAGCAATGATTTTTGAGAGCATTTTAAACTGAGCTGTGTGAATGATATTGCTTGATCAAACTACATATTCATGAAAGTGACACTGGGACAAGTCACTTTGAGAGGAACTGTTGTCCAAGACCAAGTTGAAGGCATCTCAATGCAGTTATAGGTGGCCCAACAGTATCTGCTCCAAATCAGACTCGGTCACACGCTTATCCTGTAAAATGCTCTTAACTACCTCCACCAGGGGATCTTTACTTCTAATAAAAAATGTTGCGATGCTTTGAGTGTGAGGGGGGTAATATCCCTTTCTTCTTTTTCCCCTTCTTTTGGTTCATTGATTTCCCTGGGGAATTTAGTTGTACTCGCTTCAATTGCTGTAGGAGGAATCAGAATATCTGACTGAGCATTTAATTTAGAAGAAGTAGGTAGATGTAAAGCTTTCAAACACATCCTTGCTAAGCACCTTTTATTCCAGTACTGTTTGTAAATTATTTGTTTTTTGCACGCATTTCTTGTTGCAACAACGTAGTAACTCTACCATCTATTCTAGGACCTCTTGAATGATTAAGTAAAATGTGGGGGTCCACAGGTGCACTCTCATGGGATGGTAAAAATTGGGAGACATTTCCACCGGTCACTGATGAAGTACTAATCAAAGAAGAATTAGCTATTGTGTATATGGTCTATCTTTGTCTAAAGACTGAAAGCTTTCTTTAAACGAGTTTTAATTTGTCTTCAATATATTTTAGGGAAGTGGTAAGACATCTCACTTCAATATTAATATTATTATCTAGTGTAACCAAATAATTTGATATCACATATAAGTCAGAGATAGACTGTAGACCAGCGTCTGCAGGATCCTGGGTCAAAAGATGTGGTGAGCTTAAATAGGATGGTCGTCCAACAGGGAATCCACTTAATGGTGATGCACTGAAGAGGATGATGTATGTTCAAAATGGAGTCATCAATATATTTAGAAGGACTTTGTGCAATAGCAGTCAGCATTCATTCGTACTTAAGGAAGCTAATCCTGAGTCCGAAGGAGAAAACAATCCCTGATAAACATTGGGTTGCATCCAGGATCATTGAAGCCGGCAGGTCCATATGCTGTCACGCCGGCACAGTTGCATCAGCGGGTGAAAGAATAGTGTCCTGTGAGGCTCCTGTAGAAGTCAATTGATTCTCACTGAGACAAAAATAGTCAGCCATTCTCATTTTGTTGGGCTGCTCCATGATCTTAGATGGCTTAATCCCCTGACCGTTTAGTTCCACAGCATTCGATGTGCAGTTAGACGATGTACTAGGCAAATATAAAAGAGAAGGAGCTCAGAGCGGCTGATTCTTCATGTTTCTGCATACTCATTCACTCGAGTGTGGAAGTTGAAAAGAATAACCAAAACAAAACCACGCTCCAACCTGCTAGAACTCCTTCAACTGCAGCACGATGCTGGTGCACTTTGCGCTGGCAGTATATTTTAAGGGTTACTCCACTCAGTTGAGTGCCTCTCCCACTGCAAAGTCGTAGTAGTCCACAGAAAAAAAGTCAACAGAAAAAAATCAAATGGCAGCCAGAACACGCTGCTATAACTGCAGCATTTTGATGGAGCACTTTTAGTGAGCACTACACGCTGCCAGTTCATATTAAAGGTGCTCCACCCCATCGAGGAACCACCCCAATGAGTGACCCACCCACTACAATGTTGTGTCAGTCCACAGACATGTCCGTCTTTCTTTTTCCCTATGTCTCTTTCTCTATTTCTTTCCATGTCTAAATTCTTGTCTCTTTCTTTCTCTCTGCATTCATTTCCTTCTCGTTCTTGATTTCTCTATCATACACATTAGTATAGTTTTTACAAACACCTATATTGCTCCTTAGTAAAATACACTGTACAAGACAGAGGAGAGAGTTTTATTGTCAAGTCAAGTTAGGACAGTGAGTATATCCAATGGCATGGTGTTTGCAATAATTAGGTACAAGTCTCACGTCTCGCTCGATACATACAATATAGTTAAACTTACAGTTTTAACATATTGTATGTAATGAGTTTACAGTGTCACATTTGATGTCTTGGAGCACAGCCACATTTGCTGGGTGTGAATGCCACACACAAAATAAATCTCAATAATTGTTTGTGAAATTCACTTCTAGGAGTACAATCTCCTTTAATGAGTGTGTGAAAGAGGAAGGAAGGAAGGAAGGAAGGGAGGGAGGGAGGGAGGGAGGAAAGGAGGGAGGGAGGGAGGGAGGGAGGGAAGGAGGGAGGAAGGAAGTATTGGTGCATTTGAGGCTGCACTTTTGCATACACTTATGTTCTGCACAGGCTAATATATTCTGCGTGCTATTCCTTCACATAATTGTAGTGCTTTCATGCTTCTATAGTCCTACCATAATATCATAATAAATAAATGTACAAACATTCATTATTATGAAATAAATACACACAATAACGTGGGCGACTGTGTGCAGACTCCAATGAAACATTTCAGTGTGTGCGACATATGTAAAAACACTATGTCAATTTCCTTTTAAGAAGACTCCCATCTCAGCTGACCTATTTTTGGTTATTATTCCAGCCGGTTTGACTGATTCAGCCAATGAAAGAGCTACTATATCAGTGTTTGAATTTTGGTATTTCTCATGGCTAAAGGTTAACTGTGATGGCATTAATTGTCCGAAATAATGTAAGAATAGCTCTATTAGATGTGGGGTTGCTTTATTAGAGAAATTTCATTTATACATGTCAGTTTTATATGTAAGATTAGGTGCTCAACTAAGCAGAAACTTAGCAATATTCAAGTTCATTCACACTTCAGTACTCTGCACAAGATGGTTAAGTGAACAAAAATCTATGATATGATATAATGGGCTGTAAAGTAGAACGTGCATGTTCTAAAAATACGTTTTAGTGCGAGGAATCTTCGTGCTCAACAAATTCATATTTAACCCTATCAATACTGGGCTGTATGCAATATCCGTGAATTTTGTTCATACATCCCCTATATTGTTCAAACCATTAATTTGTAAGGTCTACATACAGAGAACGTGTACTTTCTGCAATAGCTATTATAATTACAAGAACACTGGGACCTTGGTGTCTGCGGCTCTGTGTTGTACCAAAACTCTTGTAGCGGCAACCATTTTGTGGGAGTGAGTAGAATTTTCTAAGTTGGGGAGAAATTTGTTGGATGATGCAGTGCATGTTTTCAATCCTCCTCTGTGTACTTTTATCTTTCCCAATCGTGTGCTCCAGAGTAACGTCCCATTGTAGATTGCAGCAGCCGTTGCACACAACGAGTGCACTGACAGTCCACTTTGCGCTTCTTCGTGCAGGCACTGCTGCTGAGTTTGGAAAAATAATAGTAGCATTACTGCTGAATGGGAAAAACCCATGTATCACCACAGGTCCCTGTTCAGCACAAAGAAAAGGCAATCGGTATGGCAACAGCTTGGATAACATAGGTTCAATTTTAATGGAGGGTACACACGCAAGGGAGGTACCAACACCCACAGAGAGAATTCACATATTTGCATCTACTCATTGATGGAATCAGAAACATGTCAGGCAGTTGGATATAGGCCTGTGGTCCTCAGAGACACTCTCTGTCAGTGATATCAATGCATTCAAAGATGTCTCTGAAGTAGATGTGATATCTACCAACCATAAAGTGCACAACTATAAAGTACTCTTACCATGATTGTTTGTGTTTTGGTCTCTTGTGCAATGATAAAAGATATGTCGTGCACTAATGAGCAACTGGCAATTCACCTAAGTGCATCGCAGACATTGTTGGCTCACCTGTCAGTGCTATAGTCAAGGGATGCAGTGCACACTCCTGAATATTTCAATAAGATGATACTTTAAAAGCCCAGCTATGTGAAGCACTGTCCAATGAGAGAAATGTAACACATTCCTGATAGCTATGTACCAACCTAATTCGGAGACATGGAGAGTAAACATAATATGGATACATGTAAGTGTTGCAGTACTTAGGTCCACACACATTTCCACCAGTGCACCTCAGTTCTTACAAATGTCAGCCCCTGATATTCCCTGATATTACAGAAATAACAGTTTTGCACCCATCTCTGTAAAAAGGAAATCAAATATTCCTTGTATCACCATTGCTAACATATTACGGAGAGGACCACACCCAGCTGCATCACTACCACCAGGTCCTGCCCGACAAGAACCAATGTTATTCAGTTAATCAAAATTTCACACCAAGCTCCACAAACTCACTGCAATCCTGCCCTGACACCACCTTACTATAACAGTAGGGAGATCAACAGAATGTCCTGGGAGTAATGAGGTCCACATTCAACTCGGCTGAGGAAACTTCAATCTTGCTCTGTTTGTGTTCTGGTTATTCAACTGTTTTCTGAACACAGAGGGCCTCATTACAACGTTGGCGGCCGTGGAATGAACGATGCCGGTAAGGGACTGACACCGTTCATTCCGGGCCGCCACATTATGAGGTCTGCAGCGGGTCCCGCTCTGGACGCCCAGCCAGACCAGACGTGCAGAGTGGGCCCCGCTAGCAGACCAGGATGCTAACAACGGGCTCGTCATTAACAGGCCCATTGTTAGCATCCTCCCCATTCCCATTGAGCCAAATGGGAATGGGGATGTACCGGGTCTGGGTCCCGCAAAAGGGAATTACGGGGCCCTCCAAAGTTGGAATGGCTAGGTAAATCCCCTTTTGTGGGACCCGGTACCCAGGACCCAGTACCCAGTTTTTGGGGTAGCCGTGCCGTAAAACGGCATGGCTACCTCCAAACTCGTAATGAGGCCCAGAGAATTTTAAAGCAGATTTATGTCATGAAGATATTGACAGTAAATATATATATACACACATGCACACACACTAGCAAAAAACGTTGTTAAAGGGACGTTATGCTTCAGTTGCTCTACTAAAAAACCTATGAAATTCAATGGAAAAACGTTGCTACAGGGACATTCATCACAAATGTCATTGATGACATCACAAGCCTGGCTCCCTCTTTTTTTGTTTAGTGACATACCTACACTAGGTGCTTTTCTTCACTAACAGTGAGGATCTACAAAGTGAGAAGGTACTATATTTGTACACCTTACCCTTCTCATATGTTCATACACTTCTTTCCTTAGGGTTCAGGCACATCATATGGTACATATACATACTGGAAAAAGGAAGACTGAAATACAGCAATCATTTGTGTGCATTAAGATAATTAGTTAGGTTAGGAACACTTTCTGGTAGTACAGCTACTTTTTTGCTTACTTTACTTTCTTTGTGCAAGCTGCTATTGGAATACATTGTGCTCTCTTTCAGTTTTATGTGCAGTAGTACATGTATGTAGTAGGTGGGGCTATCGTGAATTTCATAGGTTTTTAGTAGGGCACTTTAAGCGTAACATTGCCTTAGGGTATTTTTTTCAGTAAAAGGAAACGGTTTTTAGTAACATATATAGACTTGACCTGGTTGGCGTATGTGCAATTAAATGGCAAGTATCCATAGGACTCCATTAGTGTCTGCATGTCCGCATCTTCAAATGCACTATTAAGTAGATGTGGACGCACACGTGTTTTTGTTCCACACCTAGACCCATGCATAGGTCATGCACTGTATGCTAATAACACTGCCCCAGTCACCACCCTATGTATTCATGCAGTAGTCTAGATGTGGAAGCACACGTGTTTTTGTTCCACACCTAGACCCATGCATAGGTCATGCACTCTATGCTAATAACACTGCCCCAGTCACCACCCTATGTATTCATGCAGTAGTCTACCACATTTAAAGTATTGCTGTCCACTTCGTGGGAGGCTTTGCAAACTTAGCAATGTGTGACTGAAGTACTCCTAACTGTATAATGGCCACTGGTAAACAAAGAACAGCAACCTGCACTTTGACATGGGTGTGTTAAATGTGCCATTACTTAGATGTGTCTGCTGCTTCCCTTTCCATGACCCGTGAAACTGATACATTGTGTGTGCACTGAGCAGTGTGATGGAAAGTATGAACAGGGCATGTCCCGGTAACCGGTTATACAGTTGAAGAAAACATGTAACTGCAAGTGGGACAGTTTGTAGTAAGGCTGCAAAATTGCAAAGGTGGTGGGTGCATCTTCTGCACGCGCATACTAGTGCATGTAAAGGCAAGTAAGGAAACAGCAGAATATGCAGAGCACAAACAATCTTACTGGTGGCTAGAAAAGCACTGTATATGCATGGGTTGCACAGAATAAATGGCTTTGTGGCATACGTAAAGAAGTTGCGGTTGGCATTGTTGTAAACATTCTTGTATTCACCAATGTATGTATATATCCGTGTATAATACCGGTAACAGTAATGGCATAACATAAAGTGTTTGTACTGGAGGTGACAACAACTCAAAATGAAGGACAAAGAAGCAGTGGGCCATCTACCACCTTTCAAAGAATGACGTTGGGTACTTTCATGTACAGCATTTGCCACATCTGCTGCGGCCAACAAGAGAGGCACTCCTGTGGGGCAGCGGAGCTGTAAAACAACCTTTCCAAAGCATATGCTGCGCTACAGACCCTTACCCGGCAAAAGACATTGTATTGTACATGTAGTGCAATGCGCTACTCTGCCCAGGGAAGGTACTTGGAAGTGTATTGTAACGGTCGGTACAGGAGCATTAAAATGAGTGCCGCCTATATAGGTGATGGCCACCCAATGATTCCGTCTCCCGGCATGCCCCTATAATATCTAGGCAGGTGCTGCCCATTCTGTATAGGACCTTTCCTGGCTTTCCTTCTGTGGCATGTGTGAGAACACGATAATAAATAAAGATGCACTGGGAAAGGAAAAAAGGTAAACAAAGAAATCACCTTTCACAGATGAACAATGGAATTGCCAATGCACACATGCAGGGCGGGAGGCGTGGCATTGTGGAGAACACTGTAATGCAGTCGGTTGGAAAGGAGTTGCTGTACAAAGAGGTTTCTTTACATGTTGCAGAATGTTTTGAAGACAGACACAGCGCAACACTTACTACAAGAACATATCACTACTTGCAAGAAAGGCACCAAGCCAATTTAGATGGGGTGTGCAGAAATCGAGATAGCTGGCACAATAAGATAAACATTGTAGGTATGGAAAAGTATTTTTGTTGTGAAATGTCATAATGCCATGGGCTAAGTATGCCATTGGCACATGACAAAGAAATGCACAAATACACTTCTTTGCAATGTACCGCGCTGTCTCCATTGATGGACAAAAAAGAAATGACGCTGGCCCATCGGTAGCTGCATACTGCGATAGAAGTTATGCAAGAGGTTGGAAAGAAACGCATGAATGGGCAAGGGCCTCCTTCATCGCAAACTGCACTGAAACTTGTGTAACATGCTGTGCAATGGTCCCTGCACAATGAACAACAACAATGTCGTCATGATTGCATATCACACACACAAACCAAAATCAGGCACTTCATTGTACCTAGTCCATAGCACTACACATGTACATCATAGATTGGTAAGTAAGTAGCGAGTACACAGTGTTTTGCATTCACTGAATGTATGTCGGCATAGCCTAAAATCTGCATGCTGTGCCTCCTAAAACACACACCCATAACGGCACCCCCTGCATTTCTGTGAACAAATACACAGTGTAGCTCTGTCGGTCTGTACACACCACACCCACAAACGTAAGTGCCCAATCCCGTAGCCTCTGCAGGCCCATTTCTATCAGCATCATCTGCGCAAGGGGCGCATGTACCACGTGCCTCCCTGCAACTATCATGATATTTGTGGACTTTTCGTGCTGTACTTGTACGGAAGTGTAGGAATAACATTGTACCAGGGGAGTGCACGTCGTTGGTTGTGGTGAAAAGAACCTTGTTTTTTTTTTTGTGTTTTTTTAATTTTTTTAAATGTGCTTCCTTAGAAACACTTTCATTGTGGTTTTCATACGTGAATGTGTGTTTTGAACTGCAGCTCACATTCTTACAGTAAGGTCTTCAGTCCAGTCTGTAGATTGTGCATGAACATTTCATTGCCACTGGCCGACAAAGACAAAGACAATGCATTTCTCTTGAAAAAGTGTATGTATCGGGAACCAATGTTCTTATTTTCACAGGAGAACACAGGAGAACATCCCAGCAGCACTCAAGAAGTCACACATGCATCTGTTGATGAGACCCCTTCCGATCTCTGTTTGGCAACAGGAAGCATTGGAATAATGCCACACGATTCTGACGCACACCCATAGCAGCACATGATAGGGCAATTGCTACAGTCCCATTTCCATAGGCTAGCATGGTAAGGAGTGTTGAATGTGGCACGTGCAGGTCTCCAAGTACGTCAAGGGCTGGTCCCCAGTGCAGCTGGAGTCCCTCTTCCTATTGCTGCACATCCTAAGCAACTGATTGGACAATCCTGACAGTTCCATTTTCGTGGCCGCCACCCGCAAAATCCCAGCATGTGACTTACGTGCTGCGTGGGGGAATAACTTGCACCCAGCTCAGGGGAGTTTGTAGTAAGGGGCGACGCTAAAAACAATCTTTTTTTCTTTTGGTGTAGATGCTTCTACAAAAACACCTTTTTTGTATGTTTTCAGTAGCTTTTGTGTTTTCTTCTACGCACATTAGTTCAGTAAACTCTTCACTGCATCCTGTAGACGAGCAAACGAAACTGCTTTGCCAATGGAAGACAAAAAAATGCCATTTTCTTGCAAACACTCCGCATGTCCACAAGTAATAAGGTCATTGTTGCTGAAGAACATTCCACGAGCGGACAAAAAAGTGTACATGCTTCTGTTGATGAGACACCTTCCTTCGTCTGGCTCGGAACAACATCCTTGAGCAGTAGGCCATACTCTTCGCAGTATTGTAGATGAGAGAAGCACCTTGGCGGTGGGAAAAAGCATCCTCACTACACCCAGCACCCTCCTCAGTCTACGGGACAAATGTAAGCAAGGCAGGAAACCCATATGCATGCCGCTGTAATAAATTGCGATAACATCTACTACTGGAAACGTGGCAAGGTCTTTGCATAGTGCATGCATATCGACGAAATGACATTCATGCACAGCGTTCCACAATGTGTCCACTCGTTCTAAACCAAAATTGCCGTCAAAGTTTCTTTGCAGAGCACAGTTGTGCACATCTATTACAAAGGGAGCACTTACAGGCAACACATTACGTTTCGCCATTTCAGTCTCCCTCAGTACGCAGAGTATTATGTGCAACCGTTTCACCTCCCCTTCCTGTTAACCACACCCACTCTACCGAATTGGCTAATCCCCACACTGTCATGGCAATTGGACAAGGTGATGTAAAGGGCAGATTTTGCCACGTGCGCCTCCCAAAGTAGCATGTGGGCCGCACCACTGTAAAACTGGGAAAGTCCTTCTTCCCTATGCACTATCGTCTCTGCAGCTCTACTTCATTAGATTACTGGTAAATCGGCACCCACGCATCCACCAATGCCATTAAATCCACCATCATCGAACACTGTCACTGCTGTACAACATTTGAAATGTTCCGTTACACATTCACAGTCCAAATGTCGTACCATTCCAAAACAAGTCCACTGCAAAGTTCAATGAAAGTATGCCCGATTTCTCCATCCGCATACATCCACATGGCCACCTCAGATGTGGCACTGCCATCCTAAAAGTACCCCATAATGCAATACCTTTTTGTGATAGTGAAGGTGGGGGGGAGGGGTAGGTGTTAAACAATAAGAAACTAGGCAGGGGATTCAGTCTTCCAGCGTAAATGTATGAAGATGAAGGTTTTTTATTTTTATTTCTTCTTTTTTATGTGTGTGTTCAAGCAACTTTTCTTTATATTTTGTCTTTGTATGCCTTTCTGTTTGCTGTCCTCACATTTTTACAACATTCTGGTCAATGCTTCTTGCACCGTGTGAAAGAAAACGGCATTGCCAATGGTGCTCAAATAAATGTCATTTCTACGGAACCACTGCATATTTCGTGAGCACATGGTCTCATGGTGGGTGGAGAACATGCCAGCAGTCTGCATAAACCGACGCATAAATCTGTTTATAACACACCGTCCCACCGCTGGCTGGGTACAAATTACACCATCATGGAACCACACTGCTCTTGGTGTTATGCATGAGAAAACCACCTTGGCAGTAGGAAAAATATGCATCACTGCGGTCAGCAACCTCATCAGTAGACAGATTAATCATCTGCATGACATGCAACTCAAATGTGCACTTCCATAGTGCACCACGACACAGTCCGAATTCATGACAAACGCCACATATCTGCAAAGGTGAACCATCCCGCCAAAATTGCAGACACCCTGAAAGGCCCAGAAAGTGTCCACTCCTTCCAACCCGAAATTAACAGCGACACCTCTTTGCATGCAACACCTGTGCAGATGGTGCACACAGATATCACCGACGATAAGCATGGTGCGTCTCTCCATGTTGACCACCCTCACAACACAGTGTTGTGACAAAATGGTAACACCCCTTCCTATGAACCATGCGCTAAACTCCTAATTGTCTATTTCCCACAATTCCATTTCCACTCTGCTCATAATGGGAGGATGTGCATGTGCGCTTTCCCATCTACAGTGAGGGCCACAGCCCAATACAGCTGTGACAATACTTCTTCCCTTTGGACGGTCACTTTTTGCAGCACTCCCCAAATTGGGTGCCGTCACATTTCAAAACATGCATACACCAATCACATACAAAACCTCTGCATTGCACACTGTCATTTCCATACACCACTCCTTTTTTACCATCAAACACTCTCATTACACATTCCGTTTCTTTGCAAAGCCCCTCCACTAGAAATTTCTGCTAAAGAAGGCACTATTGCAGCATACACAAACATCCTAACAGGCCCCCAGCACACCTTTAGGTATGCACACCACATTGCAACCCCTTCCACATCCACCGCAACACTACAAATCCAAGCATGCAACCATGTGGGCACCTAACATTATGCACAAACGTTACATACATAGTGCCAGTTCTACCCATCTCCCCCACACAATAAAACACCTGTTCATGAAAACGTGTCACACTTAGCAGAATCCACAACCATAGCGCAGCCTGCACCACCCCTATGCACTACCATTCACATGCTATTGTGTCACTGCCAACCTATGCACACCACCTTCACAACATTGGGCCTTCTTCAATAAATGTGCACACAGCATAGTAACCAACCACATATAAGCTGCCCTTCAAGCACACCCACTTCCATACTCACATTACATACGCACTGCACCCTGTGGCCACACTACCCAACTTCTCACTGCACCATCTCCTGCCGCACACCAAATACTGTGGCATGTTCCAACTATCACCACAACCATTGAATGCACAAATCATGCTCTGCAACTCATTTGTCCTGCTGTAGCACATTGAAAACGTGCTCCACATGCATTCCCCAAAGATCACCACCCTGTGCCGCATACACTGCCAAACCTGCATTGCTCCAGTGGGTCTGCTCCTTGCAGACATTCCCCCCACTGTAATTCAGCAATACACGTCAGCATATCGCCAACTACTACTATGGACATATGCACCACTGGCAACAGCACTTCTAACCAATCTTGACAACGCAATGGACATACACATCATTACGTATAACTGTTACCATAATGTATAACCATAACACTGTCTCGAGCAGCCCTGCGCCCTTTCATTCACATACTATTCTTTTACCCACTTCCACTCAGAAAGGATTCTGTCACTGGCAACGTAAGCACAACATATTTATAACATTGCCCATACTGCAAGCATTGTGCACATAGCACACTAGCCAAGCACATATAAACTGCCCTTCAACCATACCCTATAACATACTGACAGTATACAAGCATTGCACCCAGTGCCCACATAGCATAACTTTTCTCTGCAGCAGCTCCAAACGCAGAGCACTGCCATGGAGGTATGCAGTAACACATTGCAACAGTTACCATAATGTAAAAACAAGACACTCTCTCCTCCATCCCTGTGCATTTTCAATCACATACTATGGGCGTACCCACTACCATTCACAAAGTATTGTGCCACTGCCAACCTACCCACAATCTATTTTCAACAGTGGCCTATAACGGCTGAAATGGGATCCACACCCATTCCTTACATGTCACCACCCTCGAACACATGCACATTTGTTATTGTTATTGTTATTTTGCACTTATATAACGCCTTATATACCATTGGTATGGTCTGAAGGCGCTGGTAGGTTGAACGCCCTTGGGAACCGAAGTTCAGATCAGTAGAGAGAGAAGGGAGAGTCAAAAGGTGCGTGTGTGCACCGGATATGTGTGCAGCTCGTGCGGTACACGTGTAATAGCTGGTTCTTATCGGTAGGTGTGGTGGTTGAGAGATCAGGAGAATGTGTTCGTTCCGGCCGGATTAATCCGGGACGGATGTGGCTGCGTTAGGCCTGGGGAAAACGCCTGGCTGAGGGTGTGAGACCAGCAGTGTTTACATAGAATGATGTGGAGTAAGCGGCGGATGTTCGTATGAGAACAGTTATACCGAATGGTGTCATAGTATCCCTGTGTTCATATAAGCTGCCCTTCAAGCACACCCACTTCCATACTCACATTACATACGCACTGCACCCTGTGGCCACACTACCCAACTTCTCACTGCACCATCTCCTGCCGCACACCAAATACTGTGGCATGTTCCAACTATCACCACAACCATTGAATGCACAAATCATGCTCTGCAACTCATTTGTCCTGCTGTAGCACATTGAAAACGTGCTCCACATGCATTCCCCAAAGATCACCACCCTGTGCCGCATACACTGCCAAACCTGCATTGCTCCAGTGGGTCTGCTCCTTGCAGACATTCCCCCCACTGTAATTCAGCAATACACGTCAGCATATCGCCAACTACTACTATGGACATATGCACCACTGGCAACAGCACTTCTAACCAATCTTGACAACGCAATGGACATACACATCATTACGTATAACTGTTACCATAATGTATAACCATAACACTGTCTCGAGCAGCCCTGCGCCCTTTCATTCACATACTATTCTTTTACCCACTTCCACTCAGAAAGGATTCTGTCACTGGCAACGTAAGCACAACATATTTATAACATTGCCCATACTGCAAGCATTGTGCACATAGCACACTAGCCAAGCACATATAAACTGCCCTTCAACCATACCCTATAACATACTGACAGTATACAAGCATTGCACCCAGTGCCCACATAGCATAACTTTTCTCTGCAGCAGCTCCAAACGCAGAGCACTGCCATGGAGGTATGCAGTAACACATTGCAACAGTTACCATAATGTAAAAACAAGACACTCTCTCCTCCATCCCTGTGCATTTTCAATCACATACTATGGGCTTACCCACTACCATTCACAAAGTATTGTGCCACTGCCAACCTACCCACAATCTATTTTCAACAGTGGCCTATAACGGCTGAAATGGGATCCACACCCATTCCTTACATGTCACCACCCTCGAACACATGCACATTTGTTATTGTTATTGTTATTTTGCACTTATATAACGCCTTATATACCATTGGTATGGTCTGAAGGCGCTGGTAGGTTGAACGCCCTTGGGAACCGAAGTTCAGATCAGTAGAGAGAGAAGGGAGAGTCAAAAGGTGCGTGTGTGCACCGGATATGTGTGCAGCTCGTGCGGTACACGTGTAATAGCTGGTTCTTATCGGTAGGTGTGGTGGTTGAGAGATCAGGAGAATGTGTTCGTTCCGGCCGGATTAATCCGGGACGGATGTGGCTGCGTTAGGCCTGGGGAAAATGCCTGGCTGAGGGTGTGAGACCAGCAGTGTTTACATAGAATGATGTGGAGTAAGCGGCGGATGTT
Source organism: Ambystoma mexicanum (assembly GCF_040938575.1). Taxonomy (NCBI): domain Eukaryota; kingdom Metazoa; phylum Chordata; class Amphibia; order Caudata; family Ambystomatidae; genus Ambystoma; species Ambystoma mexicanum. The sequence goes on along the minus strand of NC_090933.1, from coordinate 572,535,920 downwards.
CGTATGAGAACAGTTATACCGAATGGTGTCATAGTATCCCTGTGTTCTAGTTGAGTGGTGATGTAAAGGAGAGAGTAAGCGTGGGGTGTGGTATGAATGGTTATATGCTCTTTCAGTGTGCAAACTTCAAATGCAACTTTCCCAGATAGGGTACTGGGCGAACTTCTAAGTTCTATTTTCCACAGAGAGGCTATTAGGCGAACCTTTAAGTACAATTTTCCATGCAGAGGCTATTGGGAGCATTTCTAAACTCAATTCATCAGCGATGCTACTGGGCACACTTCTAAGTGTAACTCTTGCAGAGGTTAATGGGTACACTTCTAAATGCAATTTTCGCACAGCGTCTACTGGGGACATTTCTAAATTCAATTTTCCAGAGAGGTTATTGGCAATTACGTATTTAAATTCCAGAAGTTAGGGGCCAGATTTTTGAAAGAGTGCACAAACATGCAGAGTCTATTGCCCCAAGCCCTTTCGATTCAAACACACATTTGGAAGACAGATCTTAACATAGTGTAAAGATATTTGAGGTTAGCTTTTATATACTGCTATGTGCATTTCATCGGTTTCTCATTGATTTATTCGTAATTTCTGCTTCCCTGAATTTGATCTACTTTAGTCGTTTATTGATAGGTCGGAGAGGTGGTGCTAGTTTGGAAGCCGGTTGGTTTTAGGGGAAGAGCCAGGTTTTCAGTAGTTTGCGGAAGGACGTTAGGTCTTCAGTTAGGCGGATGTGGGGAGGGAGCGAGTTCCACAGGGTTGGAGCTTGGGCTGAGAATGATGTTCCGCCTATCCTGATTGAGTTTGTCTTAGGAATTGTTAGGAGGCCGGCTGAGCTTGATCTTAGGGTGCGAGAGGGAAGATATGGTATTAGTTTTTCTTGAAGATATAGAGGTCCAGTTTTATGTAGTGCTCTATGGGTGAGGCATAAGGTTTTGAAAGCCACCCTACGGGCTACTGGAAGCCAGTGCAGTGTCTTGAGGGCTGGGGATACGTGGTCTCTTGGACCTAGCGCAAGTAGCATTTTGGCCGCTGCGTTTTGCGCTCTTTGGAGTTTATTCAGCTGGTAAGCATGGATTCCGAGGTATAGGGGGTTTCCGTAGTCCAGTCTGGATATAACGATTGATTGGACGGCAGAGACTCTGTTTGGAAATGAGAGGTATGGAAAGATGCGCCTGAGGGTTTTAAGGTGGTAGTGGCAGGACTTTGAGACATTGTTGACTTGGCGCGAGAGTGTTAGGCCGGAGTCTAGGGTACATCCAAGATTTTTCACTGTGTTAGAGGGTGTCGGTGCGTTGCCCATGGCGGGTGGCCAGGGAAGCGGGTGCGGAAGAAGATCGGAGTTGCCGCACACCATGATTTCTGTTTTGGCTGGGTTTAGCAGGAGGTGGTTTTGGGTCATCCAGCAGTCAATGTTAAGAAGGCAGGTTGCTAGGTCGGGTCGGGAGTTGGGTTTCGAGTTCAGGAATTTTAAGATTAGTTGGGTGTCGTCAGCGTAGTTGTAACATATGATGTTGTGTGAGCGAATGATTGGCGGGAGGGTGATCAGGTAGAGATTGAAAAGCAGGGCAGATAGACATGCTCCTTGGGGGACTCCGGTGTCGACAGGTCGAGCTTGGGAGGTAAAGCCGGGGAGTGTAGTTATTTGGTGCCTGTCTTTGAGGAAAGAGGCTATCCATTTAAGAGCGGTTCCACGGATTCCTAGGGAGTGGAGGCGGTCTAGGAGGATTGAGTGATTGATCGTGTCAAAGGCAGCGGATAGGTCAAGGAGGATTAGTGCTGCGCATCCTGCGGCGTCTGCTGTCATTTTGAGGTCGTCCCAGATCGACGCTAGGGTGGTTTCGGTTCCGTGACGTGATCTGAAACCTGATTGAGCCGGGTCTAGGAGGTTATTGGCTTCGACAAAGGCATTTAGTTGGGAGTAGACGTTCGGTCAATGAGTTTGGCAAGGAACCTGGTGTTTGAGATTGGGCGGTAGTTTTTGACCTCGAGAGGGTCGAGCGAAGATTTTTTTATTAGAGGTTTGACGTATACTATTTTGTATCCCTCAGGAAATATACCGGAGGAAAGGGAGTTGTTTATGATAGATCTTGCGTGCTCCCCTGCGCAGGTGGAGGCAAAAATTCCTTTAAGAGTTTTCGCCGGGCAGGGGTCTAGGGGTGATCCAGATGGTTTGCGGGCAGATAGAAGTTTGAGAAATTGCTCTGGTGATAATGGACTAAAGGATTCGAGCGTTGGTTGCGTTGAGGTTGCAGGTGAGGGTCTGGCCGGTGCGGGCGGCGGAGTGTCAATTGGTTGTAGGAGGGACAGTTTGGTGTTTAGAGTTTTAGTCCTTTCAATAGCCGTGGTGTAAAAATGGAGGGAGAGTGAATCACACAGTGATTGTGACGGGGTCGGGATGGTTGTGTTACAGGCTGGATTGGTGAATTCGGAGATGATTTTGTGGAGTTCTTTGCTTGGGTTTTTGGACTTTAGGATTCGGGTGTTGTAGTGGGCTTTTTTTGCTTTCCGGATTTCGGCCTTGTACTGATACAGTTGTCGGGCCAAGGTGGTCTTGCTCTCTTGTGTTTTCTCATTCCGCCAGTTGCGTTCAAGGTATTTGTAATGTCGTTTAGTGGTTTTTAACTCAGGAGTGAACCATCTGGGAAAAGGGCCAAGGCGGGTTGATGGTTTGCATAGGGGAGTGAGTCGTGTCAGAGATGCATTGAGCCATGAGTCAAAGGCTTCCGGCGTTAGATGGTTGCGGGGATGGTAGGTAGGTGGTCGAGACAGGAGGAGTGCTTCGGCTAGGTCTGGGGTGATTTTTAGTTTTTTCCAGCACTTGCGTAGGTTCGGAGGCTCAGATGTGCGTATGGGGAGGGGGCTGGGAGAGTGGATGGTGAACGAGAGAATAAAATGATCGGACCAGATGATAGGGGTGGGGGGCTTTAGGTGAATCAGGGTATTGGAGCTAAAGATGGCATCGAGGGTGTGTCCTTTAAAGTGGGTCGGGCCGATTATGTGGGGTTGGAGGTTAATTGCATCTAGACCGTCAACCAGGGCGTGGGTCATAGGGTTGGTGGGGTTGTCGAGCCATATGTTGAAATCTCCAAGGAGGGTGAGGTTGGGGTGATTGATTTGGAGGGAGGCGATGGAGTCACAAAGGTTGTTTGCGAAATGTCTATCGTAGCCAGGAGGCCTGTAGATTATTAGGAAGCTGTGTGAGAGCGACGGGGAGAGGGATAGTTTAACGAGGAGCGATTCACAGGATGGAATGGAGGTTTGGTTGTCCATGATTGTGGCATGGAAGTGAGATTTGAAGACGAATGCTATCCCCCCTCCTCTGGACGGACGGTTCAGTGGGATGAGACAATAGTCAGGTGGAAAGGCTTCATTAGCGATTGGGCCGAAATCATCAGAGAACCAGGTTTCAGTGATGAAAACTAGGTCCGGTTTGACAGAGGTGAGGAGGTCGAAGATGCAGTGTCTGTTTTTAGCTACAGATCGCGCGTTAAAAAGGATGCAGTTTACATCTGCGGGCAGGGTTGGGTTTGGTGTTCGGGTGGGGGGGGGGCGGAGAGGCTGAAGGGAGGGGGTTAAGGTTGGTGATGCTAGGGAAAAGTGGGCGAGCAGAGAGGTATTTAGGCTTCGGGCGTGGTTGGGTGGTTGCTTGTGATAGGTTGATCGGGTTCGGGGAGGGGGATTTGAGGAAGGGGAGTGGGTGGTTGGGAGTTTCAGTTGCAGTCGAGGTGAAAACGAGTGAGAGGGGTTTCAGGAAAGGAGAGGCCATGGGGGAAGGAGGAGAGTGTGGGAGAGAGGTGCAGGGTCGAGATAGGGGAGGCGAGGAGAGCTGAGAGGTTGAGGGGGACCAGGAACGTTTCCTCTTTAGTTTCTTTGCTGCAACTGGCGTGTGAGCGAGGGTAGGGGGGTCAGAGGGGGAGAGGGAAGCGGCTTCGGTTCTTGCTAGTGCAAGGCGTGCAGTTTTTAGGGATAGGAAATGGTGCGGTCGGCCGGTGAAAGTGGCAGGGGTATGGGGGCAGGGAGGGGGTTGGGCGATTGGAGGGTCGGGTGTGCTAGATATGATAGTAAGGAGGGCGGGAGTGGGCATAGTGGGCACTGTTGGCAGGTCGGCGGTGGGGTTCAGGGGATGCGTGGTCTTAGGGTGGGTTGCTCGCAATCGTGCACCCCTGGCTTGGTGTTTGGAGAGGGTGGCGGCTAGGATTGCGGCCGGGGGTGGGTTGATAAGGGAAGGGGGAGGCGGGAGTGAAGGGGGATCGGAGAATGGAAGTGGTCCACGGGAGTCGTTTCTGACAGGAGTGGGGGGAGTGACTGCACTCATGATCGGTGTGGGCTTTGGGTTGATTTAGGAGGGTTTCTGATTGTAGTTCAAGGGTTGATGATTACCGCTTTTTAGACTTTGGGTTCACCTGGTCGATGACTTATTTGGTGCTTTCTGGACACAATTGGGAATACTTCAAATGCAACTTTTCTTTGAGAGCTGTTGGGGGCAGCTTCTGGATGTAATTGGGATCACTTCAAATTCAACTTTTTCAGAGAGGCTATTGGGCGCAACTTCAAAGTGCAGTCGAGTACACTTCTAATTTCCACTTATCGTAGAGGCTAATGGGCGCAGTTTATAGATGCAGTTTGGGACACTTCTAATTCTAATTCATTAATTGGGTGCAGCTTCAAATGAAATTGGGAAAAAATGTTTAGGTGCAGGTGCAATTCAACTTTCTTAGAGAGGCTATTGGGCGTAGCTTCTAAATGCAATCGTGTACGCTTATAAATTCAGAAATTCTCAGAGAGGCTATTGGGCGCAACTTCTAAATGCAAACATTTACACATCAGATTCAACTTTTCTCGGGGAGGCTATTGGGCGCGACTTCAAAAGCAATCATTTACACATCAGATTCAACTTTTCTCAGAGAGGCTATTGGGCGCCGTTTCTGAAAGCGATTGGGAACACTTCTAAATCAACTTCTCTCAGGGAGGCTATTGGGCGCAACTTCAAAGGCAATCATTTACACATCAGATTCAACTTTTCTCAGAGAGGCTATTGGGCGCCGTTTCTGAAAGCGATTGGGAACACTTCTAAATCAACTTCTCTCAGGGAGGCTATTGGGCGCAACTTCAAAGGCAATCATTTACACATCAGATTCAACTTTTTCAGAGAGGCTATTGGGCGCAGCTTCAAAAATGCAATCATGCACACATCAAATTCAGTTTTTCTCAGAGAGGCTATTGGGGGCAGTTTCTGAATGCAATTGGGAACACTTCTAAATCAACTTCTCTCAGGGAGGCTATTGGGCGCAACTTCAAAATGCAATCATGAACTCATCAAATTCAGTTTTTCTCAGAGAGGCTATTGGGGGCAGTTTCTGAATGCAATTGGGAACACTTCTAAATCAACTTCTCTCAGGGAGGCTATTGGGCGCAACTTCAAAATGCAATCATGAACTCATCAAATTCAGTTTTTCTCAGAGAGGCTATTGGGGGCAGTTTCTGAATGCAATTGGGAACACTTCTAATTTAACTTTTCACAGGGAGGCTATTGGGCGCAACTTCAAAGGCAATCATTTACACATCAGATTCAACTTTTTCATAGAGGCTATTGGGCGCAACTTCAAAATGCAATCATGAACTCATCAAATTCAGTTTTTCTCAGAGAGGCTATTGGGGGCAGTTTCTGAATGCAATTGGGAACACTTCTAAATCAACTTCTCTCAGGGAGGCTATTGGGCGCAACTTCAAAATGCAATCATGAACTCATCAAATTCGGTTTTTCTCAGAGAGGCTATTGGGGGCAGTTTCTGAATGCAATTGGGAACACTTCTAATTTAACTTTTCACAGGGAGGCTATTGGGCGCAACTTCAAAGGCAATCATTTACACATCAGATTCAACTTTTTCATAGAGGCTATTGGGCGCAACTTCAAAATGCAATCATGAACTCATCAAATTCAGTTTTTCTCAGAGAGGCTATTGGGGGCAGTTTCTGAATGCAATTGGGAACACTTCTAAATCAACTTCTCTCAGGGAGGCTGTTGGGCGCAACTTCAAATTGCAATCATGAACTCATCAAATTCAGTTTTTCTCAGAGAGGCTATTGGGGGCAGTTTCTGAATGCAATTGGGAACACTTCTAAATCAACTTCTCTCAGGGAGGCTATTGGGCGCAACTTCAAAATGCAATCATGAACCCATCAAATTCAGTTTTTCTCAGAGAGGCTATTGGGGGCAGTTTCTGAATGCAATTGGGAACACTTCTAATTTAACTTTTCACAGGGAGGCTATTGGGCGCAACTTCAAAGGCAATCATTTACACATCAGATTCAACTTTTTCATAGAGGCTATTGGGCGCAACTTCAAAAGGCAACTTCTCAGAGGGGTTATTGGGCGCAGTTTGAGTGCAATTCTAGATTCGACTTTCACTGTTGGTGCCTTGTTATATAAGTGGTAGGGTAGTATGGTAAGAAGTAATTGCTTCTGTCCCCGTCCTTGCCACACTTACTTTTTGTTGGCTTCTTGCTTCTTCTGCGGATACCTGCAGATACGAAGTGGAGCCGTCACTGTAGGAGCCGTCCTTTGCTTCAGGTCCTTAGCTGATAGGCTGCCAGGCAGAGGGCTGCCTTGGGAGGACTGGCAATGAGACGGGAGCTTCTCGTCTGCACCAATCAGGTCAGAGGAGGAAGTAGTCGGGCCTATCACGGGTGGGTGTAGGCGGAACGAGGGACTGGCACCGAAATTGGGCGCAACTTCAAAATGCAATCATGAACTCATCAAATTCAGTTTTTCTCAGAGAGGCTATTGGGGGCAGTTTCTGAATGCAATTGGGAACACTTCTAATTTAACTTTTCACAGGGAGGCTATTGGGCGCAACTTCAAAGGCCTTCGGCCATGCATCCAATAGTCTAGGCCTTGAACACACTCATGGCAACGTAATGCCAACATTCATGTCTCCATGTCAGCTTCTGCAACAATCCACATAGACACCACTGCAACCAACACTCCTATCCAACCTGTACATCGCCATGGCACTACGCAACAGCAAATGGCAACAGTTAACATGATGGCCATGTGGGCAGCTACCATTTTGCACAAACGTGCCAAACATAGGTAGCAGCACTTCACCCCAACTCTCCCACACCACAAAACACCTAATCACGAACACACCTCGAACTTACCAGAATGCGCAAACATACCACATCCTCCACCACCTCTACCCACAGTCATTCACAAAGTATTATGTCACTAACCACAACATTTGCACAACATTCGGCCTACTTCAGCAATTCTGCACACAGCATAGGCCTTGAGCACACCTACAGCAATGTAATGCTGCCAATCATTTCATCATTTCACCAACTATGACCATCGACATACACACCACTGCCACCAGCACTCCTACCCAACCTGTGCACCACCACATAGCTATGCAGCAACAAATTGCAACAGGTAACACAATGTGGAAAGAAAACACTCACTCCTGCACCCCTTTTCACTTTCATTCACATACTATAGTTGTACCCACTCCCATTCACAAAGTACTGTGTCACTGCGAACCTACCCACATTCCCACTTTTATTTAAAGAGCCTGCAAGCCAAGACCAGTCAGATTCTTCTTGAGTTAAAGCAGTCTCACTTGCACTTTTCGCAATCGTCATGGAACCGCATATGGGTCCATTCACAGTGATTCGTATGCGCTCCCCTGTCAGCGTTGGTTTAGATGATGTTGCCACAGAGGTAGGCTTCAGAGCTGGGCTTTCAGACAATACAGCAGATAGTCGTTTTTCAGGCTGCTGCGTGCAAGCTCGACTCGTCACATCTACTGTGCTGCAGGGATCTCTTTTAGGAGTTAGCAATTGCAAGCAGCCATCTGCTCTTGATATATCAAACCCCAAGGACATTAGGACTGGCCCAGCATCAAGCAAAGCTTTGGCGATCAATTTTGATTGGAGGTGTAAGATGACAGCGTCATTTTTCTTCTCGTCATAGAATTCTACAATTCTGAGGTCATCAGATTCGATTGCTCTTAGACTTGGAATCAGGTGACACAACCAGAGTACGTTGTGCCGATTTAAGATTAGGTCATCCGAGGATTCGATACGCTCGAGTATCAGTCGTTGCAGACCATGAGAATCTTGTTTCACTGGGTGAGTCTCTCTCTCCTTATTCACGTTTTGTTTCACCTTTGGTAATTTTCGCGTCTCTTGTTGTGACTTAAACTGAGAGCTAATTACCGGTCCCCTAGGAATCGTTCCAGGGTCACAAGAAACACCAGCTAGATCAGGAAGCACCGTCTCGCTAGCCGCCGACATCTTGTCCTGTCCATTGCGTCCTATACTGCCAACCTTATTAAGCGGCAAAGCACTAGACGCTCTCGCCCTTGCTTCGAGCATCTTTCTTTTGTCCTCAAGCGTTACGAATTTTGAATTCAACGCCTCTTTTTCAGGTGATGAACTAGTTGTTAGTGGAATCAGTTGACATGTTCTGGATAAAGTCTGTAGTTCATCTAAGGTTATCGTTCCATTGTTATGTACATTAGGTAACAACATTGAGGGCTGCTTACCATCACCTACGGCCTGGTTCACCGCCGACTGTTGGTTGTTCTGCAGCTGTACCGGGACAACAGATTGGCCCACTTTTGTGGCCATGGGTGGCAAATTCTCTTCTGCTGTTAATTCTTTGAGAACAGACGTTGACCGTTCATGAACTACTTTTATTTCACTGTCGCATTGGTCCTCATCCTCGTAGGTTGAGACATTTATCAAAGTATCAGATATATCACTGATACGGGTGTAAGAGCCATTAGGATCCATAACCGATTTTGAGCTGCTTATTTCAGCTTGATTACGAGCTGGTTGAGCTGATTTTGTGTGCACACCATTCACCGTTATGTCCACATTTTTAATGTTCCTCAGAAACTTAAGCGAGTTGTTGTTACGTCTCTTAACTTTCTTTTTCGGTTGGTTTTTAGTCTTCATTCCTAGGGCCCCATTTACAGAATCGATTGATATACACGTCTTCTGTAATTCACCAGCAGGTTTGAATATAGAATATAACCCTGTGGGTTCCGCCTCAACGTTCATTGCTACCTGAGGTAATACGGAGGAGTGCAGCTCCTGAGTGGTGACCTCTTTCGACGTCGATGGTCTTTGTGGATCTTGTAGTGCCAGGTTTGCCACATCTTGGGCCTCCATTACCACTTTGGCGAAACCAGATTTAGAACTAGTTACTTCACTACTAATCGGAGTTTGAACCTTTGATGCATCCACACAGCAGTCGTTATTTTCATCCAAGGTGGCAATAGGGTGTTCCACGAGCACGTTCGCCTTAGCATACGTCTGTTGGTCAGTGGCAGCCACTGTTGATATTTGTACACCATTTGAAATTCTTGGAGCTTGGCACTTTGGACAAAAAGGGTCACTTGTTTGCACATCACAGCCCTTATTTTTATGGAATATTTTCAAGGCTTCCTTAGCAACCTCTGCCAGTAGTTTTTTGTCAATATTTGCGTTTGTGATTTGATTTAGGAGAGCGGTCTCTGTTATATCTGACTTCCTAATCATCTCTTCAACCATATTCTTATATTCAGACATTTCCTTTCCAAGGTTTGCTGAATTATTAGACAACCTGCAGACCCCTGCAGACAGGTCTGTAATCGTGTCATTTAAACTTTCATATAATTTAAGAAAAGGAGCAATCGATATGTTTAAAGAGGACATTATCAAGGCCTGCAAATCTTGCGTTGTTAGCATATTTCTTACAGATTCAGGCTCGGTTGCTTTACTAGGCACACCTTTCTTCTTGTGATAAACAGGACGTCTAATCTTAGGATACGGCCACTCCATCAATGAGGAGTCCGAAGACACTTGGCCAGCGGGGACGTCGCTTGGTGCTTCATCCGAATTACAAGAGTCTTGCTCTATTTCTGGGGGCAGAGTGCGGTGAGGTGAGATACTGTACACAAGCCTTTTAGCCTTTTTGTTTTGAGAGCATCTCAAACTGGGTGACAGGCTTTCGTCAAGTCTTGTACGCTTCATCAAGTAACCAGCTCCATTAAGTTGATGCTTCTCAATTAAATGTTGTGTCCCACTGTCGACTTGCAAGCACTCACTTTCCACGTCAGCCGTTGTAGATACATCAGAGTTTTTGCCAATTTTATCCTTGGGTATTCTTTGTTGATTTATGCGAGTGAGATCAGCCAGCAATTTGTTGACCACCTCCAGCGAGTTTCTTCGCTCCCTACCATGTGCTATGACAGTATCAGAGATGGGATGAGTATTCCCTGAAACTTTAAGCTGGGGGTCTAAAGCGGAAATCAACCGCCTTATTTCACAGTTTCTCAAAGATCTCCAAAACACAGCATCGTCGTCAGCACTACCTGTAGAGTGACGTGGAACATCCAATGTGTGCACAGCAGTAGACCGTGCAGAGTCTACAGCCCCCGGATCACAACACTGCATCGACTCTTTAGGAGGCTCTGTTTCACAAAAAACACTCTCGCTGTTGCTATTCCGAGTGCCGTCATCAGGCGACCGTCGGCAGTACTCGCTTGGAATCGGGTCAGTACATTGGGGTTCATATTAGTCCATTGAGGGGCAGTAAGTGGAGAGTTAATGGGACTGGGCCTTTCGAGCAATGTCACAGACAGATGGCCAGTCGCTGACATCTTGCCTTTGCAATTTCTCTGGTTTACAGCACAGGAGCGAGTCAAGCACAAGTCAGACCCATCCAGCACACAAGCCGGCCTTGCACCAACCGTTAGTTCGGGCGCACGCGTCGAGGGCTCGTCATTCACATCAGTCCCAGCAGAAAATGAACCACAAGGCTTATCCGACAAACCAGACAAGGGGCTTGACAAGGGGCTTGACAGAATTTGCTGTATGTGCTGATCGGCAAGTACACGACTTGCCACTTTAAGTGCGAATAAAGGTTCATGCGTGGCAAGTTGAACACAGGCATCCATGTTAGCACTTACTTGTTGGAGAGCAGCGGGAGATAATTCCATAGAGGCGCTAGTTACGCTGGGTGTCAGATCAGCCGGCCCCTCCAATACAATGCTCACACTGTCAGCACAGACCGCCATATCAGCCTTGCCTCGTTTTCTCATGGCCATTACTTCCATTGTGGCAGCTTCAGTCTTCCGCTGCGCCCGAGTTTTGGGAGAGAGGACTGCCTTCATGACCTTCCCAAAGGAAGACACAGGTCCTCACACCCCTCAGACTCCTAAGACTCCCAAGACTCAGCGCTGACTCCGCGCCCGGTCCGCGGGAGAGTCAGGTCTTTCAGCTGCACGGCACGCCCACAGCCGAATCAGGAAGCAGTGTAGACAGACTGCAAAAGCACAGAGAAACAGGGAGACACTCTGTACACTCCCAAGACTCAGCGCCGACTCCGCGTCCGCTCCGCGGGAGAGTCGGGTGTTTCAGCTGCACGGCACGCCCACAGCCGAATCAGGAAGCAGTGTAGACAGTCTGTAAAAGCATAGAGAAACAGGGAGACATGCCGTACACTCCCAAGACTCAGCGCCGACTGATCCCGCGCTATTAGCACCGGGGGGTTTGGCGGTAGGGCTATTAACGCTGGGGCTAATAGCGCCGGTGTTACCGCCAAACCTGTGATGAGGCCCATAGTCTGAAGATGCTCATCGTTATGCATACAATTCAATTTCTGCAATCAACCTGCAGGATTTCCAAATAAAACATCTGTCTGTGTATCCCTGGCAGCGACAATATCATTACCAGCATTGTTCACAGCACTCAAGCTCAAAAGTGACACTTTAGGGATTTGGGGGGGTGGGTGAAATCTAAAACATTAAATCAGATGTAGGTACAAAAGTTGCCCAGCTTTTATAATATGTTGTCCTATGGGTATAGTAACTTAACTTCAGTTCATTGCTTACCGGCATGTATACAAAGTGGAAACTACCAAGTATTCTATCAATGTTTAAATGCTGCAATAAACAGTCTTCTCTCAGTGTGCCTCATGCTCATTAGCATGCTGTTGGGGGTGCTGGCCAATTATGATGCTTGGAACACACACTGTAATGTATGATACAAGCCCATGTATCAAGCACCGTGGTTGCTGCTGGCCAGTGCCCTCTTAATTTCCCCGCTCCTCTTTCCCTTCTCCGACCCCTTTCAGCTCTTAACACCCATGTAGTTTCTTCCGCGGGTGCTAAGAGTGTGTATTAAAAATGAAAAGAAAAAAAAAGCTTACCTTGGTGCATGGCCCAGCGCTACATCATGGTTTTCCTATCTATTTTCAATGTTGATGACATCACAGTCATCAACATTGAAACAGACTTTTGGAAACCACGGCGCATCGGGAGGCACACCAAGGTAAGTTTCATTTGAATAGACACCATTTCCACCCGCATTGGAAACTACATGGGTGCTAATGGCAATATGCACCTCAGCAGTGGTCAACCTGCTGCATCGGGCATATCGCCCCAATAATGGCTTTATGCCAAATATATGAGCTGAGACACCCAATACGGGAGTCATCAGGGGAGTGGGGGGAGCTGGCATAGATGTCGGGGGCACTTGGTGAGGTCCTGGGAGAGCAGGAATGCATTTCATTTTTTTTTCTGTTTTTCCCGATGACAAACAGAAACAAGTAGTTTCATTGGTTTTGCCATACAAGTGGTTTGCAGCCTCACACCCGCTATACCCTGGGCTATACCTGTGGCTAGCCGACATTTTGACTGAAACTGCATCACAGAAATTAGTGTTATAGGGGGAATGGAGAGGGCAGGGTAGGTCAGATGGCCATCTGGCGAGTGGGGGGAGCTAGCATAGATGTGAGGAGCAGTTGGTGAGGGCCTGTGACAGCAGGAAAGCATTTTTAGTTTGCAGTTGTTCCAGATAGCCACTGCTTTGACAAACAGACACAAGTAGTTTCATTGGTTGTTGGCATACACGCGGGTATGCAGGATCACACTAGGCATACCCAGCTGCATAGCACGTCAGTTGATTGGTTGCCACTATACACTTGGCTATGTAAATTAGCTGCAGGTATTAAGCCATACATTTCGGGGCAATAATCATATTATTCTTTCGACGTTGCACCACACAATTTTACATGTATTTCTGATCCCATACCATCACCTCTAACTTGGTGTCATTTGAATTTTCAAAGGTTGACAATTTGTGTTTATGAGTGTGTAAAAAATGTATGTGTATCCGCGGCTACAAGAGTGTTTCCATAACTGCGGGTGGAATAGCCACGGTTATACAAAGATGGCATAAAAAATGTGTATGTGTTTTGGTGTTTGCAATTGGTTGGTTTTACTGTTGCAATTGTGTACTTGCCTGTAATAGGTTACAGTGAAAATGTGTCTCCCATTTTAGTAGTTTGCTTATTATAGTCCTCTTTTTGTGTCATTGATTTTGGAAAGTGTCATTGGCACCATGTTGTAGACTGTTGCCATTCTGATTGCAGAACTCACACTGTGCACATGCTGAGTATGTTGCTGATGAGAAAGTAAATGGCAGTTAATATTTACAAATTTAAAGGTGTGTTTGCACTGTGGTGTGTGTCAGATATAATTAGTAATTGTTTTTATTTTGTCGCTGAAGGTTACAAAATAGATTTCAGGGGTTTTGTTGCGATAAGTTCTCACCTTAACATCCATGCAACTACATTTTTTTCTGTGAATTTCAAGTTTGTTTTTACAATGTATTGCTCGCCCTAATGTCCATGCAACTGAAGTTATTTCCTTGAGTTTCAAGGGATATATTATTGCATACATGAATGGCATTAATAATACAGACAATTGGGCTAATGAAAACGATGTATCATATGTAGAAAGTAAAATAAAAAAGAAATTGTGCAACCACATTCCTCCCAAATAAACATTATCGTAAAAAACATTGTTTACCTATTTACTTAACTTTTTAAAGTGTTTACATTTGTATGTACAGTTGATGAATAGAAAGTTATTAAAGTGTTAGAGTAACTGTGTACAAAGACAACACTCAATGGGCCTCATGCCAAATTTGCCAGTCCGGAAAAAAGGTGCCAGTAAACTCACAGGCACCCTTGTTTTCGTACTGGCAAACTACGGGTTTGCCTGTCGGAGACGCTGTGCCTGACATGTCTGACCCTGCTAGACACAGCGGTCACTTAGGCAAACCCATCAAGGAAGCACCGGCACTGTTAACAATGGTGCCAGTGCTTCTGTGTCTACACTCCCATAGAGTCCTATGGGATTCTATGGGAATGGGGATTAACAAAATTACTGGTGCCTGACTTCCCGGGCGCTGGACTTGTAATAGCCCAGTGGCACCGGGAATTCAAGCATGAGTCATTTTTTAGGGGTCAGGCGGCAAACCCGTAATGACGCGTAATGTATCCCAAAATAAATCTTTACAAGACTATTGCCCACATATGTTTTTTTAAATGGTTTTATAGCTGCGGCTACAAACGATGCATGCATGGCTAAATGCAGCAACGACTGGGGGGGGTTTACAAGCGGCTTCCACAAGGGATAATGGTGGCTATAATGAAATACATAAGGATATGTCTTTTTTGAACACACACTGTATTGAAAGGATCAATTAAAGTTGTTTGTTCCATATATACAGTATGCGTTTTTATTGTTTACTTTCATAACTGAAAAGTTGACCCGCAAAAGGACAGTTTTAGTGGCTAATGAAAAAAGAGGTAAGAACTGGGAAGGGAAAAACCCTAGGATTCATACATATAACAAAAAGTATTTCTATTTTCTACATTTGTTTGTGTTTTTCTTCTAAATAATAGGGTAAAAAAAAAGAACAATTACAAATATACCTAGTGTTCGCAATTGGCTGTTTTTTCTGAAAAAGCCTTGCACAAAGTGTTTATGGTGCCACCTCCCATTTCGATAAAGCTGTGACATGTTTTGCACATCACAATAAAGTTAGAAAGATCAGGTGCAGGCAGGATGGACTGAGGTTGGATGTTAGTTGGTGGAAAATAGCTAGTAATCGTTCTGGAAGTCTGTGGCTTAGATGATAAATACTGCCCTGCTGATCTTGCTCCATGTGCTTTGAAGTTATGTTTCACATGAGCCTTCCTATATGAATCATTCACTTCATCCCAATGAATGCGGACAAGATGTTAAATTAACGTGGATGTTTCCAAGCTGTATGAAGGGTTGTGGAATTGCACATGAACTCCTCAATCTCCTTTTTTCTGTGTTGATCCCTTATGTGGAAATATTGGCAATTGTCAAAAATAGTTTTGGGCACATTGCTTCTTCCGCAGTGGTAAAGATGAAGCCATCACTGCTGATCATAGTCATTTTGAAATGCAGGACCGTGGAGGAAAAATAAATACTGTAAAAATACACAAAACAAAAAGAACTCTGTCACTTAATATAAAAAAACTTACTAAATAAAAAATAAGCTGAAATAACAAAAAATGACAAACTACAAAGCACAAGACAAAGGTATAGGAAGAATAAAGGTAAAAAAAAATCAAGGTACTGCTTTTAAAAGATCCTGAAGGCTTACAAAGAAGTGTACCCACCAAGAGACAAAATGCAATGACAGAAAAGAGGAAAGAGGTGTCATACCTTCATAATACCTTCATAATACACCAGCCAGATGGTAAACACGCTATAGTGATTAGATCACTATACAACCTTTCGGTGTGTCTGTGTTGTCTATGACATTTTGACAAAATAAACACAATGACATGGGCTTTCAGACCACACATGAGTGACCTTTCTCCCTTTTATTGGGATAAAGAGTTGTCAAAACAAACTTTTTGTCGCAGCAAGGGGTCATGATGCCCATGCAATGTGGTTCCAAATAAAAGTCGAGGCCAATTTTCAAAGCGATGACCTGTGCATCAAGCTCATTGCTCAAAATGTGCATTATAACACTTCCACTAATCACTCTTTCATTCAAGGCGATCAACGAGTGAGCGCCATGAAAGACCAATTCTGCAGCTGCCTTAGATTCCTGGAGGAGATAAATATGTGCAGAGACAAGTTATGCTACCTTGCTACAGCTGGAAAATTCTGCTTGCGTATTCGTAAGTTAACTAAAAAGCATTGACTTAATGGTAATGTAAAAAAAAGTTCTTTTTTTGGTACAAGTAGTTTCAATTAGAGCAGTTTTTAATGCCATTACGTAAACCACACGTGCCTGACACAAAATCAATATGTTAGCAATAGAAAGAATAAATACAGTGCCAAGAAGGAAAAGGATTTATTTTGGGTTGGCAGCTTTGAGATTCATATATTTATAATGGATAATGTTTTTTAAACATATGACAATGGAGATTTCCCTGGTTCTATCATTGAATTTACATATAATCGGGGTAATTCATAGATTTCAGCGCAGAGGCAGCGCACGCGAGCAGCACAGAGAGGGATCGTGTGCCAGCGTGTGCCAGCCATGTGTACTAATCAGCTTTCTGGCGCACCGTGTATTCATGGAATTCCCAAGCCATAATGAGCGCTGGCACAGAGAACATCCCGCAGCGCCAGTTACGCCCCCAAGAACGCCCCTTGCGCAAGAAAAAGCCATTGAAATCCCCAATGCAGCACAAAGGGCCGCGCGAACCCTGGACCAGCTTACAGGGCCACTACACGGCAATGCCGCGAGCGGGTAATGTGTACTTCTGCGGTGCGCTGGATTTATCACATGCGGCAGGGCTCGTGCAAGCAGGGTATGTGTATTTCTGGGGGTGTGCGGGAAGTGTCACACGCGATAGTCCTTGGCCGAGCGGGGTACGTGTATTCCGAGGGGTGCGCGGGGAGAATCACAAGCGATAGGGCTTGTGCAAGCAGGGTACGTGCATTTCAGGGATGCGTGTGGAGAATCACGCGCGATAGGCCTTGGGGAGCGGGGTACATGTATTCTGAGGGATGCGCGGGGAGAATCACACGCGAAAGATCTTGTGTGAGCGGGGTACATGTATTTCGGGGGTGCGCGTAGAGAATCACAAGCGAAAGGCACTGTGCGAGTGGGGTACGTGTATAAGTGGGGTGCGCGGGAAGTGTCACACGCGATAGGCCTTGTGCGAGCGGGGTACTTGTATTTCGGGGGTACGCATGGATAATCACACGCGATAGGCCTTGTACGAGCGGGGCATGTGTATTTGGGGGGTGCACGTGGAGAATCACACGTGATAGGGCTTGGGGAGCGGGGTACGTGTATTCTGAGGGGTGCGCAGGGAGAATCACATGCGAAAAGCCTTGTGCGAGTGGGGTACGTGTATTTCGGGCGTGCGCATGGAGAATCACACACGATAGGGCTTGGGGAGTGGGGTACGTGTATTCTGAGGGGGGCACAGGGAGAATCATACGCGAAAGTCCTTGTGCGAGCGGGGTACGTGTATCTGGAGGGTGTGCGTGGAGAATCACACGCGATAGGGGTTGGGGAGCAGGGTACGTGTATTCTGAGGGGTGCGTGGGGAGAATCACACGCGAAAGGCCTTGTGCGAGCAGGGTACGTGTATTTCTGTGGTGTGCGGGAAGTTTCACACACGATAGGCCCTGTGCGAGTGGGGTAGGTTTATTTCTGGGGTGCGCGGGAAGTTTCACGCGCGATAGGCCCTGTGCAAGCGGGGTGCATGTATTTGGGGGGTGCGCATGGAGAATCACATGCGATAGGCCTTGTACGAGCGAGGTACGTGTATATGGGGGGTGCACATGGAGAATCACATGCAATAGGGCTTGTGTGAGCGGGGTACATGTGTTCTGTGGGGTGACAGGGAGTTTCATTGTGATTTCGCTGTGCGAGCGGGGTACGTGTATTCTGTGGGGTGCGCGGGAGTTTCACATACGATTTTGCTTGCAGAGCGGGGTACGTGTATTCTGAGGGGTGCGCAGGGAGTTTCACACGTGAATTGGCAGTGTGGGTCCTCCAAGGTGTGCCCTCTACCCCCTCCCCAGCCCCTGCAGTTAGCCCACACCACAGGGGATTGTGGGCATCCCTGGGCATGCCCCCCAGCCAGCCCACATGTCACCATGCACTAGTGAGCATCGACCCATGTCCCCCTGCAGCCCCACCCATCCAGCATTGACGGGCACCTGCCAGCAGGCCCCTACTCATGTCCCCCTGTACCCCCACCCATCCAGCATTTACGAGCACCTGCCAGCAGGCCCCGACTCATGTCCCTCTGTACCCCCACCCGTCCAGCATTGACAGGCACCTGCCAGCAGGCCCCGACTCATGTCCCCCTGCACCCCCACCCATCCAGCATTGACGGGCACCTGCCAGCAGGCCCCGACTCATGTCTCCCTGCACCCCCACCCATCCAGCATTGACGGGCACCTGCCAGCAGGCCCCGACTCATGTCCCCCCAACATGTCATAAATATGCACATTCATGGGCCTCATGTCCACCGAAATACCACTGCACGCCACCCCAGTCTTGAGACCCAATCAAGTTTCCCATCCACCCCACACTGAAAGGCCTATTTCATGACACAAACCAAAAGTCAACTACGTACATCAACACATGTTCGTCACACACACACACTGGGTGCCAGTGATTGTGTAAACCCACATTGTGACATGCAGTAAACCAATTAGCGAATACAACACATGGAAGTAATAAATCAAAATGTATTTTGCACAAAATTAAGGTAATGGAATGAAAACATGAAAAATATTTTAAACAAGAAAATAAATGCATGTCAAAAAATGAAAAAAAGAAATGAAGTCTCAATCCAAAGTAATACAAAAGAAAGTTAGTCCAAACTCTCCGTCCACCAAAGCAAATCCACAGGAAATGTAAATTGTAAAATCCATTGATCCATGGTGATTTAAAAAAAAAATATTTTTCATAAATCCACAGTTCAACTATGTACAGCGATTCAATCCAGGGTCCATGAGCCCAACGAATGAAATGAAAACTATAAAAAAAAAACCTTCCTAATGAAGAACTATATACAAAAACGTGGGGCATTCTCCAAGCGTCCCAAAACAAATAAAAACAGAAAGGAAACGTAACACTAATTAACTATATACAAATGGCGGCGGGCAAGTCTTACGGCTCACTCTGTGATGTTCCGGGCCAGGGCATCATCGAACTCCATATCGATGTCCCGGAGGCGGGCCTCTGCTCTGGCCCTGAGGTCTCGCAGGGATGCAGTCATTGCCTGTTCCAACTCCCTGCGAGTTGCCTCGAGGCACTCAGCCCGCCTTAACGCCTGGCGCATGGAGAACTCCACCCTGATCAGGGTGAGCCGCGCCTCTTCCGCCCGCCACTGCTCCGCATCTATATACTAGCCCAACCGCAGCCACACGGAAGACACTCCCATTCCAGGGTCCTCCTGTCCTCTGGCTGATGCCAGCCCCTCTGATGTTGATGGCCCCGAGCCATCATCGCTCCCACCTAGAGCCTGCTGCTGCTGCTGTCAATGTGCCCTGTCCGATGATGCCTGCACATCCTCCATCTGCTGGTCTCAAGTTGGTGGGGTGTCCACCCCTGCTGGACCTCCGACTCCCGACTGTGGCAGGGATGGGATCTCCACCAAGCTGGCTGTGTTGGTTGAGCCAGGTCCACAGGGGGCCCTGGTGGAATCTGGGCCAGAAGACGGCAGGGAGAACGACTGTCGCATAGTCTCCACAGAGTAGGAGAGGTCCACCAGAGTGCGCCACACATGTAGGAACCCTCTGACCATAGCCCCTCCCAACTGTGTCACGTTGCCACGCAGCTCTTCATGTGGCGTGCGTGGCCCCCCCAGGAAGCATGCACGTCATCAAAAATGACACGCATGCGCAACGTGGCACCAATCAGGATGGAGCCCATACGGTCATGGGACTCCTTGTCCGCAGGTAGTGGAGTGCCAGATGACGTGGGCCTCTCCCCTACCTGCGGATGGGCCTGGGACAGGGCATCCCTGCTGGTGCATGGTGGTGCAGTCACAGGGTCAGGTACAGCGACGTTCACAGGCCCCTCCGCGGCGACCTGTGCTGCCTCCTGCCCCTGGCCCTGGACTGCACCACTTGCACCAGTGGTACAACCCCCACCAGACTCCATGTGTGGCTCAGTAGCGGGCTCCTCCTCCTCTGTGGAGACCACCAACCTGGATGTCCCTGCACCGTCTTCTACCATTGCAAGCCCCTATGAGGGCTCACCCGGCCCTTCCGCTACAGCCGTAGTGGCAGATGCGGCACCAGTCCCCTCACACCTGGATGATGGCAATTCCTGGGAGGGTGGCTGGGCCTTGCGTCGCCGCCCGGTGGAGGCATCCCCGCCGCTTTGCTCCACAGCACCGTCTCCGCCCTCTTCTTCACTTGACGCTGCGTAGAGGGAGACATAGAACACAAGCATCAGGGTACTGTACAATAGTCCCCTAGACAGGAAGCAATAACACATGAGTGGCACTGTCAAACGTCACTTCCATCCTGTCCCTCCACAGCACATGGGTCAATGCAGGCAACACACATGCAGGCACGGCGCATGCAATCAACATCGGCATCCATGTACAAGGGCCTCTATTGACATAAAGGTTTGGCTTCAAACTCACATGCATCATGGCTCATACTGATCCCATGCACACACATCACCAGATGGTCATGCATCAGGGCTCGTGCACCACAGACACAGTGGATACAAGGGTGACTAGACTGCATAAGTGAATCAACTCATCATCACAGACATGTGTCATGCATCCATGGTGTTTCAAAGTCACACACGTTTCTCAGACACACAGACATGTACACCATACATGTACATGAGAGCAGTACCCATCTCCCACCCCCCATCCATGTCCAAGAACAAAGACAGGCATGCATTCATGTGTGCATTCCGCATGCAACTCCCCATGTTGCATTGGAACGCATGCACCATCCATGTGGTTCACGCATTACTGGTCTCACATGCATTACCATGATGTACCTGCACACACACATCCATACATGGCCTATGTAACAGATACAGGCAAGTAGCTGACTACCAGCACACTGCAACATGCCCTGTTTCACACAGCAATGCATGGCCACTTACCGCTCAACTCCATATGGGTCTTCCTTCGAAGGATCTGGACGTGGAGCGCTGGGTTTATGCGTTCCAGGACCCTCATCTGGATGTTGGTCAGGCTGACCCGGCACCCCTCTGCATCCTCTGCCTTCAAGAGGAGCCGGGCCTTGTTCAGGGTCCTGGACCTGAAGTCCTCCTCGCACTTCCGGACGTGCTTGATGTTGCGGGTTGTCACCTCCTCCGCGTTGATAGCAACCACTACGTCCTCCCAGATCCTCTCCCGTCTTTCTGTGTCGGCGCGCAATGGTGTGAAGAGGGGATCATAATGCCCCAGAACTTGCTCCACCAGGATACCAACTTCCTTGTCACTGAAGCTGGTAGCCCTCTGCCTCTCTGGCTGGGGGTCACCAGTGGTCTCTGATGGTGTTTGCCCCGACATGGCAACCCCCGAGGCAGGTGTGGGTGGGCAACTGGGTCCTGGGGCTGGGCTGTGGAGCGATGGTATCCCAGTCGTGAGTCTTCTGTTCCAGCAGGGGTGGACACAGCAACTGGACCCCTGCAGATGGCTGATATGCAGGCACCAAATAGCAGGGCACGTGGGCAGCAGGCAGGCAGGCAGCAGCAGATGGCAGGTGGGAGCGTGCTCGGAGGTCTGGAGGGCAGGAAAATGGCCTTTTGGGCAGGAGTGTGGTCTTCAGTGTGTTGTCGTGTGGCCAGCTTGATATGGAGTGATTTGGCACGTGAAAAAATTGCACTTCAGTGTGTAATTCGAGGAAAGGCCCTTAGCACGTAAGCGCGTCTGTGACATTACGCAGGAGTTTCCCACAACACGGGTGCATGTTCATTGTATACGTGAAAAAATTGCATGGTCCGGGTGGCACTGCGTGTAATTGGAGGAAAGGCCCTTAGCGCGTACGCGCGTAAGTGACATGGCACGTGTGGGCTGGCTTAAAAGTTATGCGTAGGATGCCATTTTCTTGTACGTGCTTTTTGTGGAGAGTGAGCGGGTGATTCTTGTACTTGTCAGTTCACACGTGATTACTTCACAACGGTTCCAGTTCATACTCCCTGCTTACTCAGACAGCGTTCAATTCTTCTTTTGGCAGGGGTGTTGCCAACGCGCACACAGGTGTGTTTTTCCCGTTCTTTTTCCAGGCAGACAGTGAGTAGCGCACGTATTTTCCAACTGTGGTTGCCCCTGTGAGTCGCGTACCCCTTCAGAGGTCATTGTAGGCTGCGTGTATCACGCGTATTCTTATTTTTGTGTTTCTGGGTGCCACAGCGTAGTGTGGGTTCATTTTTCCATGCACGTGGTCTACCAGGGGTTGTGTGCACGTTTAATTTTGTTTTTGGGGTGCCTGTGCGTTGCCTGACCCATCATCTTCCCCCTGGGGTCACAGACAGTCTTGCTAGAGCAGTAGGGTACGAATTCCATCTAGTACCCTACCCCTTTCACCCCAATTTCCCAGGACAATTGTTTACTGCAACTTGCATACGCACAACAACATCAGTGCCATGGTTGGGAGGCGACCAAGCAGTAAGGGAGGCAAAGGTGGCCGACCTCCAAAAGGTGGGCGCAGTAGGGGACGTGGCCAGGATGTGCAGGGTGGCCCAAGAGGCCAGTGTTTGGAGGACCAATCGGGGCCACCTATGCCCCCACCCCCAATGGTTGTGGGAAATGTAGCTGACACCATCCCAGCTTAGCCCTTGTTAAACCGGCCCATATTGTCAACTGAACCGGCACAGGATGACTCCCAGGCTGGCTTCAGTGTCACCAAGTCAAGGCCACGTGTGGCGGTCAAAGTTGCTGTCAACAGGCCACGTGGATCCGGGGCTGCAATGTCATCTGCTGCCCAAAGTAGCCAGGGTGAGGAGGCTGCAGGGCTCAATCCACCTCAGCTCCAAGTCTTCCAGCCGGGACAGTGTTGGTCCAAGTCCTTCACACCAAGGTTGGTCCTGCCAACATCACCCTGCAGCCAATGCCTGCAGTGAGACCTGTAGTATAATTTATAGTGTTTTGAAGAATAGCGCTTCACTGAATGTGATAGCATTCTATTGCCAGCAGTAATGTGGCACACATATAGCCAGCCCTATGTTGCTAGCATAACATATGGGTATGCAGATGGAGACAGGCTACAGGTTTAAATGTGCACCAATGTTTTTTTTTTCTTACTTGAAATGCCTCATTCACAAGAGACTACATTAGCTATCTAATTGACTGACTTAATTAACACATACTAATCACTAGTATTAACTCAGTAACAATATAATTTAATCTCTATGTGGAAATGAGGTGGAAATACATGTTTTGAAATTCGATTTTAAACGTGCATTTTTCTCTGATTTTCTCTGGCTGCACTGAATGTGAAGGACATGAAGGCAACAGGAAATCAAACAGAAACAGCTATTACAGTATGCAGATGCTATTGTTTGTGACACAGGGGTGGAACCTAATACACTTTCTGCTAATATGATTGGCGGGAAGTATATCAGCAGAAATGCTGCGTAAGCAACAGAGGTTTGCTGGAAAAGTCTGACAGAAAAAAAGTTCAGATTGCTTTTTGTTGAGCTGCTGACACGGACCATGTTCTCGCTGTGCACTTCAAGCTTTCAAGATTACAAAGACAATCCTGAGCCCATTCTTCGGAGGCGAGAGAAGGGAGGTCAGATAATTGGTAAATATCCAAAGTGAATTGAGGTTACTGCATGCTGCTGTACAAATGAACTTCTAAAAATATCAGGCAGATTAGAAAAAGGGAATCCCCTGTGTTTAATTGCCACGGTGTAATGATGCAAAGTGAATTTTGTTTTATCGCTGTATTTTTTTTTCTCTTCTTCTTGTTACAGATAGTGCAGTAATACCAAGGGGTAAGATGTTATTTTGAAATGCAACTGTTTATAATACCAGTGATACATACACAAATCGTGTAGAGTGTTTTTGCTTTTGTATTTTCATGGTGCATTTGAAAGAACACTGTATGAAATAGGGAAGATTTTTAAGTAATACATGTGTCATATTTCCCTAGAATAATAGAACTAGCAGTGATAAATAGTTGTGTGCGTGTGTTCACTCAGTGCATGGTGTCTGAGTGGAATTTCATACAATAGACATTGCTGGGGGTCCATGAACCAGCAAGGAGGCCTCTGGAAGCATAATTCACTAATGTATATAAATCAATGATAATACCACAGGTTATTGAGAATGCTATATGTGAAACTGTGGTGTTTCTGACTGCAGGTCCGAGGCCTCTATAGATCACAAGAACAGTCTAAGAATAAGAAGGGTTTTGTGTATATTGGGGCCACAAATAAAACAGAAAAATCATGCTCACTACTAAACCACCGACAATGATGTATACCACTAAATCCTCCCATATAATGTAATAATGAATGGTCACTGAAAGGAAATAAGGCCAAACCCAATCTAAATGCAAGGAGTAGTCATCACCAAATTACCATTATTTTTGGCAGTAAGAAAATACTGCCAGACCCCAAATCTACACAAAAATGTCCTACATATTTATGGTGCGTTGCAGGCCGGGAAAGTGATCATAGAGCACCTACTGGGCATGGCAGGTGTGTCTCACACTACCATCTGTACATTAGAGGGAACCCACTTCATAAAAGCAGTGTGTCACTGAAAAACGAATTTCAGAATGTCTCAAATAGAAGCCGCATTCTCAGAACTAGTGCAATATTTAGAAGCAAAGTTATATGTACATGGGACGTGGTCATCGAATAATGCCACAAATGGCACGACTGCATTTATGGTGAAGTGCAGAAAGAACCACTAGACAACATTTTTGCAGAAGGCAGCATAATTCAGGTCTGCCTTCTGAGATTAATAAATGCAGCTGATAAACATGCAGAGAAAGATTGTCTGATACGGCTATGCTCCAAGACCTGGTTTATTTTGAATAGGTCACTGCAAATGCAAGAAAATGATACTAAGCTGATTAACAGGTTAAAAGCCGACCTAGTTGGGGCTAGTTAAAAGGAGGAAATGTTAAGAGCAGAATTAGAAGGATGTCAAAAAGACATGCAGTTAAAATGTAGAGATCTTGATATTCAATTGTCCAAAAGCAAGAAACAATATGAGGACAGTGAACAAGAATTGGTACATTTAAAAGCGTTGGTAGACCACATTATACAAGATAAAGATGAGATTGTTTCGGAAATGCAGATTTTACAAAAAGAACATTATGAAAAAGAAAGTGATCTCCAAAATGCAGAACAGGAAATGGTTAAAATGTTTCAAGAAAGAGACAAGAGAAACAAAAATTCAATGAATGCCAAATGCAAATGTGTGACATGCAGGAGGTAATTAATAAAATGAGTGATGAAAACAACTATTTGCAAAATGAGGCAGACAGGCTCCTTAAAATGTGTAAGGATTTGTAACAGCAAATATGCATTTCCAGGTCCCAGGATAGACGACAGAGCACCACATTCAATGGAGTTGAGGTGAATCCTATTTCTACCCAAAAAGTTAGTTCCCCAGTGATTGGGTCGTTGACTGAACTTGGTTGCAGCGCCCTTGGGGGATTTGATACACCCATTGGGGGCCGCCACCAATCCCATACACCTGGAACCAGGGTTGAATCACCAAGTAGTGCAATTCCATGTATAGCAACAAGTAGCCCCATAAAAATAATGAAATACATCAAAGCCCTGATCAAACCATTTAAAAAGGGAGGGGAATGCAGCATAGAAGATCACTTAGAAGCGGTCCATGACATATTTAAAGCCCTCCAGATACCTAAGGAACAATACAGACAGTATATTCATTTAACTCTAGATGCTCCCACAGCCAGTATCATAAGGGGATTAAATGAACAGCAGAATATGACATGGGCAGAGTTTGAAAAAGAGATTAGGCGTCATTTTTCTCCTTTCCAGTCATTTCAGGAGGTGAAGAAAGTTGCTTACACAATCACTGCTGTGCCTAATACCTCCCCTCGCCAGTTTTTACAAGACTTAAAAAGAGCATTTTCGCGCTTTGATGTATCTTTTGACCCCAATTCTAATGAAGTTAAAACTGCCTACTTCCATGGGCTACAGAAATACATCATATCACAGTTGGTCCGTGAATTTGATCGTGACAAGTCCCTTGAGTGGATTGTACACCAAAGCACAAAACTATATGAAGTACTCTATTGTCAGGGTAGAGAAAGTGATAAAATGAAAGACACTAGACCAAAAGCTAAAGAACACTCAGCAACAGTGATGGAAATCAGGTCGGCCAAAAGGTCCCTTGAGTCTGCTCAAAGTCCATGTAAAATTAATTTGACACCTGAACAAAGGGGTAATCAACAAAGGTCATCACTTCCTGCACCAATGTTTCAATCACATGATCCTAGTAATAGGGAGAGCTACATCAGCCCAAGGTACTTAGGAGATATTCCCCGGGCAGGCTATCGGCCTGATATGTCAGGTATGAAAAATAACCAGAGACAAAATCAGGATCAAAGAAATAATGGTCTCTACCAGACATTGGGAACGCAGAGCAGATTTGATCCAAACACCATGATATATGGTAATCAGGATAGACCCCGATATGTGGATCGATATACTGATAATGGGAATCAACATAGGGGTCAGTACCTACAACAGAGAGACAAGACATGAGGCAGAATATGAATTATGCTCCACATCAGTACAATGATTCCCCACCAGGGGACTACAACCAAAGGATGGGTGCAGCCCGCTCCACTCCACATATGAATCAAGAGTTCAGGAACAATCCCAATAAAAATCATTCCCCCGAGAGGTATCAGAATAGATCAAATCAGGGGGAAAACAACCAATATCGATCTAGGCCACAGAGAGAGGATTCTAGAGAGATGGAAAGATTCCAGTGTCTCAAGGCCCAAGTGAAAATGTTAGCTGAGCAAATAGAAAAGCTCTGTACAGCACAAAAACAGTCATCAAAGGAGGGGGCAGAAGGACATAGCAATGACCGGGTGGTTTCTGATAAGTGACTAAGTACTTATGATACCTGCAGGCCAAGAAAACAGATTGTTCTGATGTGATTTGCCATAATGACTCTGAGATGTCTAAAGATTCAAATATAAAGATATCCGTAAATGAACATGTGACAGAAAGTACAAATATCCTTATGAAAGAAGTTCGGTTTAACCTAGAGCTAAATCAAACATTGGAGATTTGTACAAATAAAAAAGGAAAACCTGAAATTCCAAAGGTACAAAGAGACAGATTTAAGAAAAATGACTCATCCATGGGGAATACCAGTGAACAGGGAGTACGTGGGGATGCTATAACTGCTTCCCTGGGCAATCAGAACAATAATCAAACACAGGCAGAAAAAAGAAATACTCAAAAGGAGGGTACAGGTCAATCACCTGAAGAATTCATTGAGCCACATATTTTTGAAGAAGTTAAAAAGACTGGTACCATACTAAGTAACTATAAATGCACAGAATTAGACAATGGGCCTCATTACGACCCAGACGATAAGGGGTTAACGGCGCTGTAAAAGGTGTCGGCACCGTTATACCCTTACTGCCTAAATACGAGGTCACTTTGAGGGTCCCGACCTTAACGGCTGGTTTTGCCAGCCGTTAAGGAAAGAACCCGCAAAGGGACTTTCGAGGTAATTACGGTACCGCAATTTGCAGTACCGTAATTACCACCTTCCCCATTGAGCCCTATGGGGACAAAAATGGGAATGGGGAAGGGCCAATGGTGAATGGGAAATTACCGCCCCGCCAACCTTGGAATGGGGCAGTAATTCCACCATTCACCATGGCGGAGTTGGTAAAATACCGGCATCAACCATGGCACTAATAGCGCCATGAGTAACGCCAAGGTCGTAATGAGGCCCAATGACAAATTGCCAAGTGATGTTGTTACACATGTTCAGTTGGAGGATTGTAATGTGACCTCTGATGATACCTTGATGAATGGGCGAAGAGTGGCCACACTCCAAAAAACCTCTGAACATGGAGAAATAAATAAAGTTTCTCACACAGAAATGGACAAAAAGGAGGGAAAAATATCTTCCCATTTACCAATGTGCTTAGCCAAAAGTGAAAACGGCCTGAGAAAGGTGAGCCCTGAAATTAGTAAGAATTCACACTTCTTATGTGTGTTAGAGGACGTTGAAGACAGGTATTATGCTCTCATCACTGTAGAAGAGAATTTGCAATAATTGACACTGGCGCACAGGCCACAATTATGTCCAAAGAATTGATAAACAGCATCAATGAAGGGAGATCCCCACAGAATCAGATCACAGTGAAGCAAAATGAAGGTCCAGTGCATAATTTTAATGGGGAGGAGGTGCCTATTATAGGTGTTACTGAGGTTGACATAAAGATAGGAAAACACAGAATGAAACAGGGGATATTGATCACATCTGTTTGTGAATTTCCATTTCTGATGTGAACAGATTGTCTGAAAAGATTGTCTCCTCTCATAGATGGGGTGAATGGAGTACTGTGGTCCTTAGCCAAAAAACCATTGAGACCTAAGAACCTAAAATCACAAAACAGCAATATAAATGAATGTCACACTGTTGCCAAAACAAATGATGCAGTAGAGGTATATCTCCAGAATAGCTGTATACCTAGCGTCACTGTTTTCTTGATGTGTCAAGATAAAATGCAGAGTGAAAATGAGAAACAATCTGTACAAATATATTTAGACCCAAGGAAAACATGGCAAACTGCCAGAGATGAGCACACATTATGTTTTTATTTAAAATAAAAGACATGCAAACAGAATACTGCTCCTAAAACAGATACAGAAAAACACATCACCACTCTTGCTGAAATACACATGGAAGATGAGCAACCATGGATTCACATTGGTATAAATGACTATTCTAAAATAATTAAAGCCACTTTAGCGCTTGAACAGGAAAGAAGCTTTATTAATGAGAAATTGCTGCAAAAAATAATGTCGAGGGAAGAGATCCCGAAATTTAGAATTAAAAACCAATTTGGACAGTCCAGACTTTGAAAACCGAATTGCAGGCAGATGCATGCTGAAGATTAGTATTGGACAAAAAACTATTCACCATAATGTTTGTATAGTGAGTGGGACACAAAATGCCTTTTACATGGGCAATTATATCATGCACAGAATGTGTATGGTGTTAGATTTCTTTAATCAAAAATTATGGCCACGCCTAGATGGGCCAGCACCTGAATTTGAACATAAAAGAAGGGCTTATCATTGTGCACAACTGATTCCATATGCAGTTGAATTACAGCTGAGGAAGGATACTATCATCCCTGCATTCACCAAGCAGTTTGCAATAACGCTAAAGTGCAAAAATGGACAGCAGATGAAGGATTTTGATGCATTTGTGTGCTTGAATGAATCCATAAAACAGCAAGGCCTGGATTATGGATACATTCCATTGATAGATGTTGGTGAAGGGTCTGTAAAAATTATGGTGAATAATAAAGGGTGTCAAGATATTAATTTAGAGGAAAATTCTTCATTAGGAATGACCATACAAAAATCACATTATACTGCAGATCTAAATAACATGGTGATTGGAAATATCCCAGAAAAGTAGGTGGATGCCAGGGGTGAATTGACAGAATACCTGGATTCTCAGCCCAAAGGAATCTTTACAATTCATTCTGTGTACCCTTACGATTCAAATGAGACAGTATGCTGTCATCAAGAGGATTGTATAACATTTAACTTAAATGAAAATGAAACAGAAAATCAGCCCATTGAAGTGGAAGCTGATATACCAAAATATTTAAAAGTGGTAGCATTACAGAGAGACACAGCCACACAGTTAGAAGCACAGAGATTCCTCCACTAGAAGATTTCCCAGAATTTTCAAACATGGTAGAGGAGGAGATGTTATCAGCAGATGCATGCGACAGCGATGAGGATAGAAATGAATTGAGAAAAATATTTATGGAGTTTAAAGATGTCTTTGCTAAAGATGCTTATGATTGCGGCCTAACTAATTTACATGTAGCCACACTACCACAAGGGGGTAGTAGAAGCCCAGTATTTATGCAGCAGTATGGATTACCACTGGCATGTTTAGAGTCATTGGCAGAGATAATAAAAAATGTGGAGTCTCGGGGAATCATCAGGCCTATTCATAGCACATCCAACTCACCTATTTAAAGCGAAATGGTCAATGGCGGGGCTATGTGCAGATTTGAGGGAATTAAATAAAAGAGTGCCAGTATCCAGATGGCCATTGCCATTCATTGATCAAGGCTTGGCTCAGGTGCATGACTCAAAAGTGTTTACTACGTTAGATCTCACATCTGGACATTGGTGCGTGCCATTGGTAGAGGAGATTCAGAATGTATTTTCATTTTTATTTGATAAGACCCAATACGCATGGGTTAGAGTTCCATTTGGGTATGTCAATAGTGGGAATGAATTTGGAATATTTTTGAGAAAGGCCATGCCTGATGCAGCGGAAAGGGGAACCATAGTTTACATGGATGAAGTAATGATAAAAAATGAAAGCTTGAAAAGCCATTTTGATGAAATAAGACATGTTCTTGGTCAATTGCAAAAAGCAGGCGCCACAGTATCTTTAAAAAAGGCACAATGGTGCAAGAAAAAAGTGAGTTTTCTAGGCCATTAAGTGACTGAACATGAACTAAACCCACAAAAGAAGAAAGTAGAGGCCATACAAAAACAAAAGACCCTAAAAGTGTGAAAGGGTTCAAAAGTTTATTAGGAATGATGGGTTATAACAGGAAGTTCATTGAACATTATGCTGAAATTACTCAACCATTGACTAAAGCTGAATACACCATGGAAATGGGAAAAAGAGCAGTCCGAGGCAGTGCCTAAATTAAAGGAATGTCTTGTAAAGGCACCATGTTCAGCATACCCCATAAAGGATAGGGATTTCTTTATAGAAATAGGTTTCTCTGAGCATTGTATGTCAGCAGTATTATCACAAAAACATGAATTGAATCACAAAACCATTGCTTATGCAAGTAAGGCATTTTCCCAAGTTGAAATGAATTCAGTGAATGTGAAAAGGCCCTTTTGACCACTGTGTGGGCGTTACAGCATTTCTGCCCCATTGTTCAGGGAGAAAAGGTGATTATTGAGACAAATCATCAACCTTTGCAGTTTTTAGAGAGTAAAATAATTAGGTCAGGTAACCTAGCACAGTCCAGAATCACTTCATGGACACTGGCATTATAGGGTTGTCCTGTAGAAGTGAGATATGGCTCAAATAAAAAGATCCCTGTTGTGCGAGGTTTTGCAGATCTACATGACTGTGCAGCTGAACATGTATCAAATGAAGTAGAAGTGGAATCTCGTTTACAGGAATTTGGGCAATCACCACACAAAGCTTTTGATGAAAAGACATGCAAGGATTTGCCAACTGTATATGTTGACGGTTGTGCGTTTCACATTGAAAATGACAGTAATAAACAATTGGTGTCAGGAATAGAAAATGTCTGGTTGAAATGTGAAGACATTCCCAGTATAGGGATGAGAATCGGAGCTAGGAGCAGTCAAGTAGCGGAATTGGCAGCCATTTATAAAGCAATTACTACTGCAGTTGATAATAGATTTAGTGAAATTGTCCTGGGGACTGAATCTGATTATGCACGAAATAGCTTTGTGGAATATTTACCTGGCTGGAATGCGAGAGGCATGATCACATACAATAAAAAGCCCCTTAAACATGCAAAAATGATACACGCCATAGACAAATTGGTGTCGGAGAATGATTTGACAATCTACTGGAGAAAAATTTGTGGACATTTAAAAACTCCAGGAGAGCATAAGGAAGGAAATGATAAGGCAGATCATTTAGCTAAAATTGGGGCTGTGATGGGAGAGTTGCTACCTATTGAACATTTACTTGGTGAAATACAAATTGATGCAGTTACACGCTGTAAAGCTCCAAAGGAGGTAAAACAACCAGTGGTACAGTAGAGTTATGATACACCAGATCAAGGTCTGATTAAGGCACAAAAGGATGATCTAATTTTGGGAATCTATTATAATCATTTGATAGACCCTGAACAAAACCCTTTAACAGAAAATGATTGTGTGGGAAAAGAAGTGTTGAGGGTGCTATTAAAGAATAAGAAACAAATTAGATTACATGATGGGTTCATGATCAGAGAGTCCATAACAAGACAAATACAGTGGGTCGTACCCCTTTCATTCAGAGGGCTAATGCTACATCATGCCCATGATGCAATAACTGCAGGACACAGAGGTTCACAAAAAACATTGGTGATACTGTAAGTTTATGCTTACTGGCCACATATGTCCCAATATGTAGAATTATATACTAGAGGATGTCTAGTATGTGCCCAATTTAAACCGATGCATAGATCCCCATTAATGAAAAGAGGCTTAACTCTTCCATGGTCAGATTTGCAAATAGACTATGTAGGTAGGGCCTGTAAAGAGGTCGAGCCAGGGGAACCGGTATATTTTGAGTGTGGTCTGTTTAATGTCAAAATGGATAGAGTGTATTCCTGCACCAGATTGCGGTACGCAAACAGCAGCTACATTACTGGTGAATCATATATTTTCAAGATTTGGGTTACCACAAAGAATCGAATCAGACAGAGGAAGTCATTTCACAAGCGCTCTAATGAGTAAGGTGTGGCAAATACTGGGAGTGAAAAGGAAAATAACATGTTGCATATAGACCTGCCTCTTCTGGTGAAGTTGAATGCTGCAATAGGTCTGTTGTGGATATATTAAAGAAGTTTGTAGCAGAGGCAGGTTCCAGCTGGGATTTACGTTTACCTTTGGTTTTGATGGCAATCAGATCAACTCCTGCCAAAGCAACAGGTATTAGCCCTCATCAAGTATTGACAGGTAGGAAAATGGTGTTGCTGCAACACCTGCTATACAGAACACATGAGCAGACACTTGTAATCGCATCTACAGTTCATGAATACATGGATGAGCTGAGGAAGCATTTCCAACATGCATTTGCTTTTGTGCAGCGGAATCTAGAAAGGGCTGCTGAAGTCATATTATGATAAAAAGGCATCGGTGAAAGAGTATTGTGTGGGAGATCAGGTGTATAAATTTCATTTTGGAAAAGGTAGACAGAAAAATTCTAAATTTCTGGCAGTGGCCATTTCGAATTATAGATAAGATATCTCCAGTGGTGTACAAAATTTTGAAAACTGAAGGTGAAAGAGTAACAGAACAGTTTGTTCACGTAAATCAAATTAAACACTGGCACCCCAAACACGAGGTAAAGAGACTTGAGCGTGTAGAAACAGATAAAGTCCCTTAAATACATGAAAGAAGACATGAGTCTATTCATAGGGCAATAACAGAGAAATAAAAATGGAAGTGATTGTTATGATAGAATAGATGTGAATAAATAGACTATTAGACTATATGTGATGATCAGTAAAAGAGTGTTGCAGCTAGTGACATTATTTTTACAAAGTTGAAATATGTTAAATGATCAATGCTGCTTTATGTATGTTTGTTCTCTTTCTAACATGTGCTTAGTTTCAGAAGGCGAAAGTAAAAGGGCGAAATATGCACATGTATATATATATTTTTTTTTTTTGGGTAAAAGGGTGAAATTAGTATTGTGCTATATACTTGTTTCTTTTCTATTTGATTTAGAATACTAACAAATCTTTGGTCAGAGGTCACGGGACCAGAGGACACGGGAGGATGAAGTACTGGAGTCCGCGAGGACGGATTCCGGAAAAGCCCCGGGGGGGCGAAGACCAAATCTATAAAACAAGTAACATTGATGATGACGCCAATGATATGGCTGATTGTTATGATAATCGGAGGGAATTTCAAAACGTTGGAAGCACAAGTTGTCATTGAGCCCGAAACCAGCATCTGGTATTGTGGTAGAAGAAGCACCAGGATTCATCATGAGCGATAGAAGGATGATCTTCCAGGACATTTATGTACCCTTGAACCCTGATACATTGATGGAAAAACATTTTAATAATACTGGAATTAAGGCTTAGCAGACTAAAGCGTGGCTAGAGCTAAGAAAAGTGGATGTCAAGCAGTCGATAAAAGATATGTTGATACAATTAGAAAAAACATTTGTGAATTCAGCGGACATAAAGAAAAGGAGAGGAAAAAGGCGAGCAGTAATGCTTGCGGTCTCATTGGTAATGTCTATAGTTGGAGCCATAATAGGTACCACGATGTCAACAGCAAATGCCATTTCAGTAGGGGCGCTGAGTACTAAAGCACAACAACTGAGTATTGACTTAGAAAAGATACAAAAAACTGTTGATGGAATTAGGGGGGGATTGGATGAACAAGTAAGGTTTATAAATGAAACTTCGATCATTTTAAATGAACAAGCGGAAGTTATTCAACGGAAAATTAATTATTTATTAAGCATGACCGGACATTGAATGAGATCTTGAATATAATGAATCCTGTTGATAGATTGTTGGCGAATTACATGAGGGAAGTTCAAACTGCAATTTCACAATTGATTAGAGGACATATACCATTGAATTTTGTTTCACAGGATATTATTCATCAAATGATAGAAAGGTTGACCAGGAGGGAGATTGATGTGGTACAAGTGAAAAGTGCATTTGAAATGGGCAGTTCAATTCCCTTATATGTGGATTTGGAAAGGTTGGAAATATGGTTTTTATTATGCATCCCATATATATCTCCTGAACTCATTTATCAAACTAAGTGGGTACACAATGTGGGATTTTGGCAAGAATATAAGTTCATCAAGATCAAGACTTCTGAAGTTGTGGCATTTCAGTCATGGGAACCTGAGGTCTATTTAATCCCAAATTTGGAAATCTGTGTAAAGTTTAAAGAACAAAATTACATGTGTCCAGGTAAACCGTTTATTCTTGATGCTACAAATGCTATTTGTGGTTTGAAATCTGACCCAAGTATATCAGGAGGATGTGAAGTAGTTATTAGCAATATGGGGGGTGAAGAGTTGGCACAAGCTAAAATGGTCAAAGGTAAATGGTTGGTCAGTACCTGTATGAAGAATCTGACAATAATACATTTAAATCATGTAACATTTGTTGTCAAAAAGGTGAAATATAATGTGTTTTACTTACAGGTTCCAAAGGACACAATTGTTTTGATTGGAGGTTTAACATTTTTTCATATTAGTTCTTATTGAATCATAAAGAAAAACATACTGTGAAAATAAATTTGAGAAAAAAAATATCACAGTTAGTAACCTGGGTATAATAGAAGTGGAAAAGTTTAATTGGGGAACCTTGGGGGAACGCACTATGGTGGGTTTAGCTGTTGTGGTGCTAGTAATGGGAGGATGGTTAATTGTTTTGTCCGTAAAGGTGAAGATGTTGCTCATGTTATTAGCTACAACGGGAAATGAAAGATATCCCAATACGCATACATTTAAAAAAGAAAAAGAGCGCAATTTGAATTTCTTCCAATTGTGGCTTGGACCACTGCCAAATTCTCAGAAAAGGAGGGATAATGTAGTATAATTTATAGTGTCTTGAAGTATAGCGCTTCACTGAATGTGATAGCTTTCTATTGCCAGCAATAATGTGGCACATATTAGCCAGCCCTATGTTGCTAGCATAACATATGGGTATGCAGATGGAGACAGGCTGCAGATTTAACTGTGCACCATTTTTTTTTTCTTACTTGAAATGCCTCATTCACAAGAGACTACATTAGCTATCTAATTGACTGACTTAATTAACAAATACTAATCACTAGTACTAACTCAGTAACATTATAATGTAATCTCTATGTGGAAATGAGGTGGAAATACATGTTTTGAAATACAATTTTAAATGTGCATTTTTCTCTGATTTTCACTGGCTGCGCTGAATGTGAAGGACATGAAGTCAACAGGAAATCAAACAGAAACAGTTATTACAGTATGAAGATCCTATTGTTTGTGACACAGGGGTGACAACCTAATACACTTTCTGCTAATATGATTGGAGGGAAGTATATCGGCAGATAGGCTGCATAAGCAACAGAGGTTTGCTGGAAAAGTCTGACAGAAAAAAAGTTCAGATTGCTTTTTGCTGAGCTGCTGACACGGACCATCTGAGACTGGGCTGTGAGGAGGCATGCCCAGTCTTACTTAGCACTGGCTTGAGAATTCCATGTTCTCGCTGTGCACTTCAAGCTTTGAAGATTACAAAGACAATCCTGGGCCAATTCTTCGGAGGCGAGCAAAGGGAGGTCGCATGGGGGACAGATCATTCATAAATATCCAAAGTGAATTGAGGTTACTGCATGCTGCTGTATGAATGACCTTCTAAAAATATCAGGAAGATTAGAAAAAGGGAATCCCCTGTGTTTAACTGCCACGCTGTAATGTTGCAAAGTGAATTTTGTTCTATCGCTGTATTTTTTTTTTCTTCTTCTTGTTACAGATAGTGCGGTAATACCAAGGGGTAAGATGTTATTTTGAAATGCAACTGTTTATAAAACAAGTGATACATACACAAATCGTGTAGAGTGTTTTTTCTTTTGTATTTTCTTGGTGCATTTGAAAGAACACTGTACATGATTTTTAAGTAATTCATGTGTCATATTTCCCTGCAGATAGAATAATAGAACTAGCAGTGATAAATAGCTGTGTGCGTGTTTTCACTCAGTGCATGGTGTCTGAGTGGAATCTAATACAATAGACATTGCTGGGGGTCCATGAACCAGCAAGGAGGCCTATGGAAGCATAATTCACTGATGCATATAAATCAGTGATAATACCACAGGTTATTGAGAATGCTATATGTGGAACTGTGGTGTTTCCGAATCTAGGTCCGAGGCCTCTCTAGATCACAAGAACAGTCTAAGAATAAGAAGGGTTTTGTGTATATTGGGGCCACAAATAAAACAGAAAAAACATGCTCACTACTAAACCACCGACAATAATGTATACCACTAAATCATCCCATATAATGTAATAAGGAATGGTCACTGAAAGGAAATAAGGCCTAACCCAATCTAAATGCAAGGAGTAGTCATCACCAAATTACCATTATTTTTGCTGATAAGAAAATACCGCCAGACCCCAAATCTACACAAAATATCCTACAGACCTTTGGTCATTGTGCCTTTGGAAACTTCAAGTACCCAGTCCACCTGCGCCTCTGCCCCTACTAACCAGAGCGGCGTAAGCCTCTCAGGATCCGCACCACCTTCCAAGAAGAAGAAGGGTGCTATTGCACTACAGGCTGGGACCCCAGACACGGCTACACACTCCGGCACGTCAAGGAAGCCTAGCTTCAATGATGCGGAACTAGATGCACTTGTGGACTATGTGTTGGCATATAGCTTCAAAATGGTGGTGATTGCAGGGTGCAAGACAACGCCTGCTCAATGTAGGGCCCACTGGCAGACCATCACGGACCACATTAGTGCCCTTGGATTTGTGAGGCGCACAGCTGATGATTGCTATAAGCGGTGGAATGACCTGAAACATAGAGCAAAGAACAAGCTAGCTTCCAATCATGCCTCTACTCTGGTGACTGACGGTGGGTCTCCACCAGAGGACGAACAACTCACTGAGCATGAGTCTGTCGCTGGAGGCTTCATCACAGAGGAACAGATCCGAGGCATGGGAGACCTACCAGATTTTGAAGCATTGTCCGGTGAGTCCCCATGAATGTGTGTGCAATCCATGTGTATGTTGCTTGGGTTATGTGTTCTGATTGAGTGCGAGGTGGGGCTGTGTAGTCATGACTGGTATGGGTCACCCATGTGGTCTCTCCAAACCATTCCCCGGCCTTGGGTTTGGGTTTCAGACCACAGCTGCCAATTTGCACCAGATTACTGTATTTGCCCTTCAACTGTCATATTGCAACTACATTGTTCAAAATGTTTTCCTGTTCATTCAGCCTGATTGTTTCAATCCTTGCCATTTTTAGGACACATATTTTTGATGTACTGCCACAAATGTGACATGCTTCTGTCATAGATTACACCCCACAATGGCCCACATGTATTACCTTGTTATGGGAATGATTTAACCATTCAGGCTGATTGAGTAATGGCCTGCACACAATCATTTTTGGGCCCTGTTTGAATGTTGAACATGACTGTTGTCTTCTGTCATGTTGAAGTGACCAACCATTGATGTATTCATCTGCCTGCCATCACTGTATCAGTGAACACTGGATCTGTTGCAGCGTGTTGCACATGCGTGTCACACTATGTTGCATGTTTTATCTCATCATGTCCATCTCACATGGATGGGTGACAGTACTGATTTCCTACCATATGGCTGTACTTGTCAAATGTACCATGGCTATGATACGTGCCATCTGTGTGATGGCATGTGTCATGTATGTGTATTGGACATGCTGCTCACAGGCTAATGTGTGATGCCAGTGCTATCCAGCATGCTGCACATGTGTTGCTTTTCCATCTTGGAGTCCTCAGTGTGTGCGTTTTGCCTCCCCTTCCAGCTCATTGACAGTGCATGCATGCTAGGGTTATAGTCATGTGGGACATGTGCAATTTATGTACTGGATCTCTGCCTCGTCAGGCCTATGTGTGTTCTATGGTGCTCATGCCTGTTTCCATTTGTTGTCTTTCATGTTTTTGCAGGTGATGAGGCACTTGATGCTGTTGAGGAGGAGGAGGTGGTGCAGACCCAGGAGGAATCTTAGCCACAACCGGGCACCAGTGGAGGACGTGGGGTGGTGGTGGGTGAAAACCCAATTCTCCTGCAGACCATACTCTCCACGGGTGTCTCTGGGTACACCTCCGCAGACCTCTATGAATCAGGTGCTGAATCGGACAGTGAGACATATGTGCCATCGCAGGTGAGTGTTTCTGGCAGGGATGCTGTTCTGTCCAACCCACCTGCACCGGGGGTAGACCCCTCTATGGGGATTTCAGTGTTGGAAAGTCCGCCTGTGACGGTTACGGATGCAGAGTCACACTCCACAATATTTGCTCCAGTTCCTGGGCCAGCAGATCAAATGAGGAATGCAGTCCTGCAGCCTCAGGCAGTGC
Organism: Ambystoma mexicanum; assembly: GCF_040938575.1. NCBI lineage: Eukaryota > Metazoa > Chordata > Amphibia > Caudata > Ambystomatidae > Ambystoma > Ambystoma mexicanum. The sequence goes on along the minus strand of NC_090933.1, from coordinate 572,497,070 downwards.
CAGCACAGCAAGGTGCAGATCGCCTTGCCCCAAACAGGTGTGGTGCCCGCCAACGCGGTGGCTGTGCGCCACCAGGCAATACTGTGTGGGAGAACTCCATTTACAGTATAGCAGCATAACAGGGGGCATCGTGTGAAATGATGGCTCAGGCAATGGATAGGGTGGCCACTGCCATTCTCCCCCCTGAAAGTCAGATGGAGCTCCAGCAGCAGGCAACAGACTCCATTTGCCACCCACACAGGGAGGACATGTTGGTGTCTAACAGGGACCGACGGGCTGCACTGGAGACTCTGCGGGCTGAGAATTGAGGTTTCCCGGAATTTTAGGTCAGAACAGCAGCTGGAGCAGCTCACACATTCACTGTCAGCTGAGCTCCAGGCAACCCGTCAGGGGATCTGGGCATCACGTGAGGCCATGCAGGCCGAAATGCATGCTACCTGTGAGGTGCTTCATGGGGATCGTCGTACCATCATCCTGCAGAACCAAACCTTCCAGACCCGCATGCTTACTGCCATGGCGGACCATACCAGGGTTTTGCGTGGGCTGCCTCCCATATCACGGCCACCTCCTGATGTAGCAGCAGAGGGTGATGACTGCGACGGCAGTTCTCCCACTGTAGCATAGCCGTGCAGGCCATGAGCCCATGGAGTTTTTTTTTGTCAACATCCACACATGTGGGTGTTGAGATGCACCCTGTACCTCGTCCCTCCTGGGTGGGCTCCCCCCCGGTCCACACATGGCCATTTTTGATTATTTATTGTATTTAAATTTCAGTGTGTTGCTTTGTGTGGCTCCCGTGGGCATCCGCGGTGTATTCCAGCTGAGCACATGCAGGCTTGTCCTGTCTTTGGGTTAGATGCTTGGTTTCCTGACACACATACCCCTCCTGCTTCCCCTTTCCATGGGCTTGCAAAGGGTGTGACCAAGTGACAGTAACTTAAACAGTGACATTGGGCTCCCATGAGTTGTGTGGGCAGTCTGTAGTAAAAACTGTGTGTACATCCCTAGTGGGGATTGTTGTTGGATTCTACACTGCATGGTGTATTGATATGTGTTGTGCATCCATGTCTTTCTCCTTATAAACATGTAGGTTCTTCATGTCTTCACAAGGCCGTCTCCTTTGCAGATGCAGTTCATGTTGTATGCAGTACACTGAGACATTTGCCTGACAGCAACACTCTGCAGTTGGAAGGGGTCGATGTGCTGCCTTAGTCAGGTTGTGAGACTTGCACTACTTTAATTTTTTGCTGTCATATATTGCCACACTTTCATCCTGTACTGATGTTTTGTGTTGCTGGTAAGTATTTGTTCATGTGTGCTTTTTCTTATTGATTAAGGAGACCATATTGTCTGTGGACTGTTTACATTAGGGACAGTGCATTTTGTGACACGTGTGTCATGTGTTGTGCATTAATTTAGTTGCTTTCACATTGCATGCCATGCCATGGTGTGTTGGGTAGCTGTGATGGGCAGGGGTTGGGTGACATGGCACTATTTTGATGTGGTATTTTGCAAGGGGGTAGTCATTTCTGCTGCATGAATGTGTGTCTTTTTGTGACACAGCATTGGGTGTCTAAGTAGGTAGGGATGCACACAATGTAACACTTCGAGGTGAACAATCTCAGGCTGGTATCGAGGTGACAGTTGACTGTTCCTTTTGTCATCATCGTTGATTGTCAGCTGATATGTGTCAGGCCTGTGTGAACTCCGCAGGGGTGGTATTTTAGGTGGAGTAATTTGCCACAAGCTGGGTACGGGCTGCCTCACCACGTGCCCTTTCACCTCCCATGCGCAGCGGGCGTGCATGTGGTTGGGGATGTGGGGGCACCACCATGTCCACTGGCACGCCCCAGCGGGTTGCAACGTTGTGCAAGACACATGCTGCCACTATGATCCTGCACACTACTGGGGGCGTGTATAGCAGCTGCCCACCAGAGCGGCCAAGGGAGCGAAAGCGTGACTTCAGCACTCCGAATGTGCGCTCCACTATGCCCCGGGTTGCAATATGGGCTGTGTTGTATCTTACCTCGGGTGGTGTGGTGGGGTTCCGAATTGGCGTGATCATGTAGGTGCTCAAGAGGGTAGGCACTGTCTCCTGGGGAGGTGATGATGGCTATCATTAGTGGGGTTGTCACATTACTCAGTATCTGACATGCATGCATGTGCAGAGGCATTTATACTCACCAATCAGCCATGTGTCGCCATGCCGCCCAGCTTCCAGGTCCCGGTTTAGAGGTGACATTCTGAAAATGAAACTTTCATGGCTTGACCCTGGATAGTTGTCTATCTGCTATGTGCGCTTTCCCTGTGCGCGTAGTGCATGCCCTTTAATGACGTGTGCGCCCGCGTGTGCCACCCACGATTTTAGCGCACATCCCAGGCTTTACATGCGCACTGAATTCCATGAATCGATGTGCGTGGCTTTGGCACGCGTGCACTGCGATTTTCACGTTTGCGCTGCGATTTTCCCGCTTGCGCTCCCATTTTCTGCGCACATTTATTCCATGAATCGGCCCGAATAAGTCACACCGCGAAATTCACTCATCTCTGAGGGTATTCCCTGCTGCAGGACCAAAGGGTAAAATGCCTGTGATTACAGAACACCTTTTAGCCCGCAAGTAAACTAAAGGCTGTAACGTAAAGCGAGAGAGTGCGTGTGCATGTATGCACACAAGCGCATACTACCATCAGCCTCCATTGATCTGTGGCATGCAGATTATCAAGATAGCAACATGTTCATCTTCACCAGTAGTCAGTGGGGGAGCTAAAAGCCTAAATGACCACTTAAGAAAAGCTATTAAGTTTGCTTTGCCAGTTGCAGCAGGGCTTCCCCCACCCCCTCCTCCTCTCAACACGTGTGTTTGTGTTTGGTGGATGCAAGGGGTGGCATTCCAGTGGAAAGTATGTTGAAAAGCCCAATTCTGGCCCTGGGTGCCTGGTTTTGTTTGTGATGATAAATCTGACAATTTATGAACTTTTTAAGAAAATATTTTTAAGATTAGTTAACTCCACCTGCTATACCGTGATAACCATGATATACCATCATTTGGAAAGAAGGTTATCGTACCGGCATAAAACTAATACCATGACACCCCTACTCCATACCATGAAACCTCAGATTTATGGAATTCAAGATTTTCAGCCAGTCCACAGTGCTCAGAATAAACGTTCAGCCAATGGATCCAAGAGTCCCCCAAAATCCGTACACTCTGCCTCCTCAAAGACATAGGGCCTCATTACACGGATGGCGGTAAGGATTTACCGGTACCGGTAAAATACCAGTACCGGTAAATCCTTACCGCCTTACTACGAGGTCCCTTTGCGGGTTGGGGGATTTAACGGCTGCTTTTTGCAGGCATTAAAAACCAACCCGCAAAGGGACCCAGGGAGCTAATTACGGTACCGCAATTTGCGGTACCGTAATTAGCGCCTTCCCCATTCCCATTGAGCCCTATGGGCCAAAAATCGGAATGGGGAAGGGCAATGGTGGAAGGGGGAATTACCACCCCACCAACCTTGGAATGGGACAGTAATTCCCCTTTCCGCCAAGGCGGTGCCAGTATTTTACCGGCATGATCCATGGCGCTAATAGCGCCATGGTTCTCCGCCATCCGTGTAATGAGGCCCATAGTCATATTCAGTGCTCTGACCAAACAAAACTCCTGCTACCCTCTCTTCCTGTACACCACAACCAGGAAACCTGATTGGCTGCTCCCCCAATGTCTGCAGACACAACAACTTTCTGTGGTCTTTGCAGTCAATGCCAGGCATCCTCAAATGACCCGGATGTGGCACATGCCATTCACGGACTACCGCAATGTCTGCAGACGGCATGGGCAATTAAAGGGTGTGGGGAGGTTTACACTCAATTTAAAAAATGTGTTCTACAATTGTGGGTCTTAAAAGAGCTCCTTTTTGTTTAGTTTCAGATTTCATGTTTTGTTTTCTCCTTTTTATACCCTACACTAACTAACAAATGCTTCACTATACACTCCACATTTTCCCATTGAAGCTGTTCATATACAAGAAAAATGTCATTCTCAACATCATTTAAATACACTCCATCACTCCAAAAACTATTTACACCATCCAGCATGATATTTTCATTCTGAAAAAAGGCCACCTCTGAAGCCTATAAAAAAGCACATTTACCTTTATTCACAAGCTACCTCGCTTTTTCTATGACTGGACTCAATGCATTTGGAAATCTCCATATTTGCCTCGGATTAATTAAAGAAAAAAATAATCTGCACAGTTGCAAACAGTTCCATTAGGCTTCTCAATAAATCCTTAATGGCAAACTGCAATGATACAGCAGTCACGCGGCCTAAACTGTTCCCTCCGCAATGCACAATATGAATATCTGGCCATCGAAATTGAGCCATGTTCCGACAAAATGATAATAAACGTACACAGTTTAACCCAGGAACTGTATACCACCAATCCCCCCCCCCTGCAATCCAATATTACAAGAGATGCCACAAGATTCATTGTAACCTTTTAATGAATTCATGCACCAATCTCCCACCATCCACACATTCCTCATCTTCCTAGCAATGGCCACAGCCATTTCCCTGCAAACAACAAACAACAAACAACAAACAACACACCTACTACTCTCCTTCCTGCAAACCACAACCACAACACCTCACTGGCTAATCCCTGCAGTCCCCTTTCCATTACAGGTATCCTCAAAGGAGCAGATGTGGCATGTGCTGTCCGGAAGACTACCGCAGTGTCCCCGGACACCATAGCACAGGGCAGCCCTTCTACCCTTTCTACTTTCATGTTTTAACACTCCCTCATTGGCTGCTTTCAAACAGTCACACATCCATCCACCAATCACATCCAAAAACTCTTCACCTAACCCTGGCATCTCAGTTCAACACTTCACATGTACACTTGAACTCTGAAGTACATATCTCCTGTTAAACACAGCCATCTGCATCAAAAACTACTGTCAAACTCTCCACGATTTCTATTTCCAGATTAAACAAGATCTGCACCCAACAATACATAGCACAGGTATGCTAATATTTTGAAAAGTATTTTCTTCAACTCTTTTACAAATATATATATATATATATATATATCCAGTGAAAAAAACTTTGTTAAAGGGACGTTATGGTTAAGTTGCGCTACTAAAAACCTATGAAATTCAGTGAAAAAACTTTGTTAAAGGAACGTTATGGTTCCAAGTAAAACCGAAAAACCCTTGAAATTCGCCAGTTATGGTAAGCTAAGCAACCATAACTCGCGCCACCACCGTGCACTGCTAAGACTAACACCCAGGACACTGAATTTCATAGGTTTTTAGTAGTGCAACTTAACCATAACGTCCCTTTAACAAAGTTTTTTTCACTGAATTTCATAGGTTTTTAGTAGCGCAACTTAACTATAACGTCCCTTTAACAAAGTTTTTTTCACTGAATTTCATAGTTTTTTAGTAGCACAACTTAACAATAATGACTTTGACTTTATATACATGTCATATGGAACTGACTAGATCTCTTCTTATGAACTTGATGTCCGCGAACTTATTTAATGTTCGCGGACATGTTGGGAGAACAGTACCACTACCTAAAAACTGTGGGGGGTGGGGGTGGTGGGGTATGTTTGATTGTTATATCATAATATATGAACATTTAACAAATTTAAAAAGCAGCCCACAAACACATTATATATAGTAATACATAAGAAATGTAACCCATATATGTAACACACTAACCTTTCATTTAAATACAATATGTTCTGAAATGGAATATACCACAAGAAGATAAATTGGCTTCCAACATAATTACCTCACAGACACAACAGAACTGAGAACAAGACCAGACCCACTGTATACATAGGACTTATCTTACCAGAAATAGTAAGTGTACTTCATTTTACTCATATATTTATAAACTTTCTGTATTAGATTAAAAAATATATTATCTTTTTTTTTTTTTCTCACAGAAATGTCTAGTACTCTGGAATGGCTAGAGGACAATTTCCCACATGAAGAAATTTCACAAGATAGTGAAACTAATGGTAAACACTTTATAATATAAACCATTTATTTATTATGTTTTTTATATACATTTAACATATATAGCATACCAAAATAGAAAAAACTTCAGAAAACCCTGTTATGGATAACAGTCTTCACAATATAGAAGAAAAAATGGATGTATTGTTGGCTAATTTTAATAATTTAAAACTTTTGTAGAAAATCATTTCAAACCAAAAACCTCGTACCATTGCCCCACATGTACTTGTCCCTCCTCACCATATCCCAGTCAATTATCCCCAAACCCTCTCCATAATCCAAAACGTTTTGATGAGACTTCCATCACTTCTTCACCTAATACCAATCATGTTGAAACCCCAAATTCTCCTGTTTTTGTTTCTGTTTCTGCCTCACCTTCTCTGTCATAAATTATTAATATATGTTAAATAAAGTTTAATTTTTATATTGTATTGTGAATAGTTTCCGTTTTTTTTTTTAAAAAAACAATAAAAGTGTCCGCGGACAGTGCGAGTGTTCTGAAATGTTCGTACATAAACGAAAATGGAGGTGTCCTGAAGAACACCACACCTGTTCGTACTGTTCGCTAGCAAGTTGAAACTGTTCTAAGAACACACGTGGTGTCCTGAAATGTTCGTAAAGAAACAAAAATTAAAGTGTTCTAAAGAACACTATATCTGTACGTAATGTTCGCTATCAACTTAAAACTGTCCTAAGAACACAATTGGTGTCCTGAAATGTTCGTAAATAAACGAAAATGATGTGTCCTGAACAACAGTACAACTGTTCGTAGTGTTCGCTAGCAACATGAAACTGTACTAAGAACACACGCGGTGTCCTGAATTGTTCGTAAACAAACAAAAATTAAAGTGTCCTAAAGAACACTATACCTGTCCGGTACTGTTCGCTAGCAAGTTCAAACTGTTCTAAGAACGCTATTGGTGTCCTGAAATGTTCGTACATAAACGAAAATGGAGGTGTCCTGAAGAACACTATACCTGTTCGTAGTGTTCGCTACCCAATTAAAACTGTTCTAAGAACACAATTGGTGTCCTGAAATGTTCGTACATAAACGAAATTACACGTGTCCTGAAGAACACTATATCTGTCCTTACTGTTCGCTACCAAGTTTAAACTGTTCTAAGAACACACGCGGTGTCCTGAAATGTTCATTTCACGTGTGACGCACTTTTAATTACTTCAGAACCCGAACAGTGTCCGTAGGACATCAATGCGCATGCGCTAACCAATCTCCGTGCACTTGGTGTCCTGCGGACAGGCGCTTCCTTCGCGGACTAGTTCACGAACGGATCATATGACCGCGCCCACGCTCATCGTGTGTCCTGAAATGCGGACACTGTTCGTGTCCTCGAACGATTTAAAAGTACATTCAGTTAATCCATAATATTTTTCAATAAAATCTCACCATGGCACAAGTCCCACATAGCAATCTTGAGTTTCTATATACCTTTTGAAACTTTTCGATCCCTTTTTTGTGTTCGATCTATCCACGGACAGTGCGCATGTCCGCGAACCGCGCACAAGCACCCCTATAAAAGACCACACCGAAGAGCTTATTCCCATTGTGTTTCTGGCTATTCTTCAGAACACAGTGATTTTTGCTGCCACCTGAAGACTACACCATCATCGAGATGGCATCCTTGGCTGCTGAACTGCCATTTGGTGCTGCACCTGCTTCAGCACCACCCCCACGCCCTCCACCACCACCACCTCCCCAAGGGCCTGAAGAGGGGAACAGGAGTGAGGATGCGGAGGAGGAAGAAGAGGATGATGAGAATGAGGTAGAGGAAAATCCTACTACCCGCACTAGGCGTGAGTCTTGGGTGTGGCGGTTATTTACCATTCATGGTAATGTTCCTAAGGCTTGTGCGAACCGTGTTACCTGCAATGAGTGCAAAATGATACTCAGTCGCGGGAAGCACGGTAAGTACAGCTTTGGGACCACTACTATGAAGAGACACCTGAGGTCATTTCACTCTGGGGCTATTCGCAGGGTTGTACCTTGCGAAGAACGTAGCAGGTTGATTTCCTCTACTTCATCCTCTGTTTCTGATCCTGTCACCACAAGGACCACCTCTGTGGGACAGCGTCTTCCTCAAGCTGCCTCACAGGCCATACAGAATGCTGATGACCCTTACCTTTTGAGGGTCACAGTTGTATGTATCTACTGCGACACAGTACTCTGCAGGGGGGAGCAACTTCGGAGTGCTTTTGAGACTATCGTCTCAGAGCACGAGAAGACCTGCTCACTACCCAAATAAAACCCACTCTACATCTTCCTCTCTCAGCTCGCCCTTTCCTATCCCTGTGGTTGGTGTCCCCCCCTTTACCCTCCTTTACCCTCCTCTCCTAGTGTGTCGTGTCTGAAAAACCAAAAAAAAATACAAAATTACAAAAATCAAAAGAAAATAAGGCTCTTTTCAGAGCCGCCTTTCCCAGTTAAAAAATAGAAGTGAAAATAAATGAAGCAGGGCTCTTTGTATTTTTTAGAAGTCCGCGGACAGTTCGCAAACATTAAAAAAAGTGGGTTGCTACTCCATCACAAACATTGTAATTTTTTCTGGAAAGAAGTGGTGGCTCTGAAAAGAGCCTTTGGGTGGTGTTTGTAAGTCAAAAATTGTAAATGCTTAACATCTACTTCAAAATCGTTGTTGTAATCCAAAAAAGGTTGCAATGCATTTTGTACATTTCTCAGAAAAATCTGATTGCCAGCATAAGTAAGATGGACTCCATCTCTGCGAAAAAAGTATGTACTACAAAACATAATATTTTCATTGTCAAAAGAAGACATGCCAAAATCTCTTAGAAAGGCACACACAGCCTTATTAACATTGCGCCTTGCTTTTTCCATTTGTGGACCAAATGAAGAAGAACGAAGCCACCTTTGTCTCTGCGCAATCCGTGAAAATATCACTTGAGAATTAGGAAACATGTCCATAACCTTCCTAAGTCCTTCTTTCATAGCAAATTGCAAAAAAATTCCAGTCACATGTCCTAAACTGTTCCCTCCACAATGAATTACAATTATGTCTGGATGTTGCTCTGCTCCAAAGTAGCACAGAGAGGTAGCAAGTCCAACCACTTCATTCCACGTACTCCATGCCAGTGTACTTCCTCATGTGGGAACCCAAGATCTACAGCTACTCCACAGCTTTCTGCATGCACCTTCAACCAATGTATCCACAAATCTCCTAAAATCCAAACAATCTGTTTTCTGAAACACACAGCCATAGCTATCTTTTCTTCTCTCAGCAAAAAGAGTATCTGAGAAAATCTCTCCTGGCACAACACACCCACCAAACTTTCCTGTCCAATCCCTTTCAGTGCTTATTCTCATTTTCATGACTTCTGAACCCAAAAATCCCCGGATGTAACTCCCGATGTCCGCAAACTACCGCCATGTCCGCGGACATATCGTAACATGAACAGCCCTTCTACCATTTCCACTACACTCTGTCTGCCATTCCCTCATTGGATGTACCTCAAAAATCACATGACCATGCACCAATCACATTCAAGACCTCTACATCTAACTGCATCATCATAGATCAGCACTGCAAATGTACTTTGAATCTCTCTGAGTACAAGTGTCATATCATTGGCAAGCAGCATCTACCAGAAATACTGTACAAGTCTTCAAGATTTCTACTTGCAGCTCCATGCATATCCATATGCATGAACACAAACTTCAGGTATGCATATTTTCTGTATAGTAGATAAACACATTTTCAAACAGACTTTTACCTTGTAAAATCTGTAAAATGAATTTACTGTACTTTTTTCAATTTCCTAAAATCAACTATCACTTATAAACCTTTATACTATTTACTTTCTTTATACACACACACTCAAATCATGTTAAACTAACATTTTTTAAATGAAATATATAGACTACATATATTGAAACAAAATTGCATGCAAACACAATCTATGTTTAAACCTTTATAAAAATACTTATACAATTTCATATTTTTTGTTTTTATTTATTTATTTAATTAATTACTTTAAATTAGACATGACATTGAGGCGCTATTACCTAGAACAGTTTACTTACAGAAATATTGGTATTCACTAATATATTATAAATTTCACAAGACATAGTAAAGATATTTTTTTTTTTGCTACAGTTAGTCATTCAATACAATTTGTTCATTAAGAACATATCATATGTACTGAACTGATGCAATGTATCTTATGTAAATAAATTAGTTTAATGGTTTTAAAGAAGGCACTGTGGGATGTATTTACCCATGCATCCGGGCCCTACCTCAAAACTGTGCAGTACTGGCATTGAAAACATCATAATGGCCAGAGCTCCCCAGAAAATGCAGAGGAAAATCCCATTTTGCCTATATTGTGAGTTCAGAGATGCAATGCTGATTGCCAAAAGCAAACCCATACTGTTGGGAATTCATTTTTCTTGAATGTCAAATATGGCAAAATCATGGGCACAGAATTACTTTACTGCAGAAACACACCAATGCCATGTCCTGAACATGGACAATCTACTCCATATAATATCACTTGCTGAAAGGAATCAATCTAAAAAAAAAAAAATCCCAAGGATGGATGCAGTAACCACAAAATCCTGATGGTGGCGCTAGCGGTCTAAACTCTGACAGGAGAGCTGTCTTGCAAACTGCATGAGTGCAAAGAAAGGGGTCTTATTTCATCAAAGGTTCAAAGGGGTTGCCTGTCCTGAGAACTCTTGACACTTCAGAACTCAACACAAGAAGCCAGGAAATAACAGGGTTCTGTTAATTAAATGCAAAGTGGCCCCCTGGCCTCCTGATGTGAGCTTGCCAGACACCACACAAAGGACCCTTTCCTCTGAAAGGAATATGTTAATTCTGGATGTTTGCTGTCAACAAAGATCTGCCAGCCAGCAGAGATCTGTGACTGACCCACCCAAGTCTTGGAGGCGGACTTCAACACTCTGAGGACTGAATAGACAGTAAAATATATATTTTACAAAAACACTGATAACTCTTTGTAATCAAATGACAGAAATGTATAACTTTGAGAGCTTTAATTTAAAAAATGTACCTTTAATTCAAGCCTAAACTCCAATTTGTGTGATGTTCTGGGGCAAAACCCCATTGTTTATTAATATTACAGACTCCCTGTTTCAGCTAGACAAACGAAAATGCATTGGTATGTGGGTAGATATGTGAGGAACAGTTGTATAAAATTTAATGAAGATCCAATGTTGTTCAGCACATGAAAAAGCGCTAGAAGTTGCCATTTTTGAATGCAAGCTCCTAGAAAGAGCAGATTTGGACAGAGACATGGCTAAATTCAGCCACACCATGTATGTGTAATTTCAAACAACTGTGTAACTGTGAAATATGGATTTTGATCATATATAGATTTGGGTGCACAGATGATAGGGGAGTTGTTTCAAGAGATCATAAATGGATGACATCACTCTAACTCACAGCTCCTTCGCCAATCAAATGAGAAATGGAAGTTTGACCAATTAGAAGCTGAGAGAGAGGTAGGGTCAGTGATGCTAGAACACACCCACATTCTAAACACATAAAAGCAGACAGACAGGACAGATAGAGACCTTCAATTCCATCTGCCGCTGGAAGCTCTGCCGGAAAAATCCATACTTACCTCCATCAAACCTCCAGAGAGCCAACCTAGAGACTTCAATCTATCCAGAACTAGAGACCCAGACCAGAGAACCAGAGAGAGCTGACCCAGATCACTGTGAAGTGCAGAGGCCAGACCAGACCAGACCAGAATCCAGTTAAAACCCTGACCAGATCCGTGACGAGGCCCATTTAATTCAAGAATATAGTGTGAGTACCCAGCAGAACTGTGTAGAACCAATCTCTTAGTTTAAATTCATATAATTCAATCTATTTAACCTAAGTAGAACTGCCTGATAGATCCAAATCTGTCACCTGTCATTCTAGCTGCAAAATTTGTCACTTGTCATTTTGAGCTTTTAAAATTTGCAAAACCAAAAACGACCTCTATTAAATCGATCATAACTCTGTAACCGTTTGGGCTAGAGACTTGCAGTAACTTTTATCTGAAAGCTTAGAATCGTGGCTTTCCTATGAACCTAGAACCGCATTCCCCTTATAGTTTTACCGCAATCGCGGAACACGCATTCGCGAATTTTACCGCGATTTGCAAATTTCTTCACATGTAAAAACTGCTGCCGCTTGCCTTCCATTTGCCAGAAATTTGTTTAACCTGCTAACTATCCCTGCATCATTGCTAGTGTGAACCTGGACTAATATTAACTAGATACCACTCACCCTGAACCTCTGAAAGGGAATTAAAAGCATTTCCAGCATATTTCTCATCCATTGCTAGCACATATCAAAGCATTTTGCCTGTGTTTTCAAAACTCCTATCTGTTTTCTGTAGTGTAAGCTTGCTGGGGTGAACTGATTTACATTGATTGCATTTCTGAGAACTGTGTGTTTTCCTTCCATTTCCTTGCCTTGCATCAAGGGGGGGAGGGGTTTGCCAGAGAAAAGTGATTACATTGTTTGGTTGAAATCATATTGAGTATTTTCTGTACTGCATTCATTGAATATTGCATCCACCTGAGCTTACATAAAGCATCCTCTACCACATTATACTTTTGTTAATATTTACCAGTGTGCTACCTTATCCATTTCATGTCAACTCATTAGTGATTATAAGAAGTGTGCTAGTGCCAGATTCTCCGTTGTTGATCTTTATCATATCAGATTAAGTGTGCTATTCAATTATTAATTTATTATAAAGTGTGATATATATATTTTAAATTATCAAATAAACCTTTTAAACTTGCAAAACAGAACTACTTCTTGGCTCAGTGGGGTCAGGGGGATTCCAAGAGAGGGGTGTTATATAGGGGTAGTCATCCAGAACGCATGAACTGGACATAAAGATATATCAATAAGGGTTTTCATTCAGTATTCTAGACTAGGCGTTAACTTAGCTGTAGTGCTGAATTGAATCCTCTTACAGCACTGAGGATTTCAATTAAAAAAATCAATATCTAAATTAAAAACAGTGCTATATACAAGCAAAGTTGCTAATTTGAAGCTTTTACAATTGCAGTGAAGACCAGTTTCCTGAAAAGAAGCAGCCGAATTCGAAGAAGAAAGAAAAACTAAGAAGTTACCTGTTAATTTTAAAAAAAAGTAAGTAAAATATCACCATAATATTTGTATTATTAATCAAATATACTATAACGTTAATACGAGCTATTTCGGTTTCTAAAAATAGAGATTTTATACCATTTTGTCCAAAAATTTCCATGTCTCAAACAGCGATTTACAGCCAGAATGGCCCACAAATTTCTATTTTTGGACACACAAATTACCCAACTGAATCACTACAATTTTCATATTATAGAACAAACAACTGTTTTAATTGTATACATTAGATTTACTATTTGTACTTTTCCACACCACTAGCTTACTTTTTTTTTGTCATCTGAACCCCAGTTTAGTAACACATAAATTCAAGAATACCTATCCCTACTAGTTTTAGTTCCCAATGCACAATCACACACCATTACATACATCTTTATCATCTTACTCAAACACTCATGCACATAGCACACATACATTCCAGAACACTCCAACCCATATCTTCTTTATTTTTTTCAACAGACCCTAAAGAATGCCTACCAAAAGTCAAGTCCGTAGAAAGCAACGCAAAGGTAGAGCAAATGAAAATAAAGGTGTCCAACATAAGCATCCATCTCTAGCAGAATTTGTAAAAAAAGTTGAAACAAAACAGCTAATACAATCATTTAGTGAAACACAAGAAGTTTCAAGTACAACAACTTCGCTTCCTCTATCAAAATGTAAAACAAACCAAAAAACAATTAACAGAAAATCAGCTATCAGTACAGATAAAACTACTTCTTCAAATTTTAATATAGTGCAAAGTAAGCATACCAAGAAAAGTATTTTAGCCAAAATATACCGTCACAAAGTCCTTCAAAATCTTATAAAAACAGGAGAGAAATCAGGTTCAAAGCTTAAAACCTATCATAGGAAATTAATCTTAGAAGCATTGATGGACAGTGCAATTCTTCTCAAAAGAAATTTATTTATTTTTCTGTTAAACAAAATGAAACCTCTAACAAAACTAATAACTAAATTACAAAAAAGACTTCTCAATAAGCGTAATATCAACAGAAAGAACTTCTTAAGTATCAGCAGAGGTGAATGGAATCACACTACAAGCACAGAACCATATTTTAATGAAGAAGCGTACAAACAAAAGCAAACAAATACAATTGCCATACATAGCAGTGGTCGAGGTTATGAAAAAGTGAATAATACCATAATGGAACAAAAAGTACTTCTTACAAAAATATGCCCTGAAAACTTAGAATTACCCCTCCATTCAACTGAATCAGAACGTCTAGTGTACAAATGGCCATGCACGTCAATGTGTAACATTCCCAAATCTTTACGCCAATTCCTCAATAAATATGTGAAAAGCAAAGACAAAATCAAAATTAAATTACTGCAAAATATAAATACCTGTCCAGTGCGCAAGTACACAGGACTACAAGGACATTCATTGGCCTGCATTACAGGACCTACTTGTAAAACCACTTTCCATGATATCAAAAGGATATCAACACATCATTCAACTATAAGAAATCTAGTCTATAAACTGTACTATGCTAAAAGTCCTGCTTTAGCACTAGCAAAGTTAAATAACATCCTTCTACATGGTACAGCAAAAGACCTACTTGAAGAAATTCACTATATCCAGAAAAAATATTTTGGAAGTGAAAGCCATTTACAGAATGAAATAGCTTTAAACCAATTAAGCAACAATTCTACACATGGCAAACTTTTGCTAAACACATACAAAAAATAAATACTCAAATTTAAAAGTACATCAGCTGAAGTACCAAACCATGTATGTGTATGTTGCCATAGAATTTTTTATAAAAGTAACACAAAAACTGTGGACCTATCATACAAAATAGAAGACAATGAAGATTCTAAATGGTTTGAATTAGCTCTCTACCTTGTAGCAGAAAACAAATATGAAATAACTGAGCCCTTAATGCTTTGCAGTTATTGCACTACAAAACTTGACAACAACCACACTCCTTCACGTTCTATCACAAATAATTTGGAATTATACCCAGTACCAAAACCTCTACAACAACTTAATTTATATTATAGCATCATAATTCAAACAGTACACCCATTTCAAGAAATAATACGCCTTCAACCAAAAACAGCAAAATTACCTCCCTCTGAATTGGTAAAAGGCATTCGTGGAAAAGTAGTTTATTTACCATTAAATCTAAAAGAAAATGTGTATGCTCTAGGAGTGCAACGTCCAATGCAGCAATCTTTAATTATATTAGTAAATGGAGTACCTACAAAAGACAAAAAAATATGGCAACATCTGGTAGATTTATATAAAGTTAGACAAGCCTTCCAATATCTTAAAGAGAATAATGAATATTACAAAGAAATTAATATTGAAGAAACCTTGAAAGATACAACTGAAATAATTCAAGAAACACAAGAAGCTGGTCAATTTGAGCTACTAGATCCTGCTACAATATCAAATACTTTAGACCATTATACAATTCATCCTTTGCACTGTAATGACACTGTACAAGATGTACTGGAAACTTACCAAATGCGTCAAACAAAAGGATCGCCAATCAGTATATGGGAAAAAAGTATAGAAGCACGTGCTAGGAAGGTATGATGATAGACCTATTCAAATATCAGCTTCAGAATACCGCTCATTACGGATGTATTCTGAATATCCCAGATTTAGACAAAATGTGGAATACATATTCCACCTACTCTTTGAAAGTGAACTAGCAACTTTATGTTACGGAGTTGCACACATATTAAAATAAGGATCACACTTTCAAAATATGACAGCTACACAATTATTAGAGAAAGTGCAACAAAAGGATGAGGTTTTACAATCAAATATTACAAATCTATTAGCAAATATGCATGGTACTAAAGAGCACTGGTTTCGACGTCATGGAGATGTACGTTGTATGATCAGAAACCTTGTCCCACCCACTTGGTTTGTTACATTAAGTTGTGCAGAATATGCATGGGAAGATTTACATGATTTCCTACGCATATCAAATAAAAACAAAACAAACATAGATATTCTAACACCTGGAGAACTTTGTTCTTTGGATCCTGTTAATGTTTCAAGATATTTTCACCATCGCTTCATTGCTATGCTACATTTTATTTGTAATAAAACTGTTCCTCCCCTTGGAGAAGTGCAACGCTTCTTTTGGAGAAAAGAATACCAAGCCAGAGGAGCACCACATATCCACATGCTTTTATGGATTAAAGATGCACCTAAATGTGGTCAAGACAGTGATGCCACTGTTTTACAGTTTATTGAAAAATATGTCACTTGTGAAATTCCATCAGAAGCCACAAATAGTGATCTTCATGCACAAATTTTACAATTTCAAAGACACAAATGTGGAAAATATTGTCGTCGCAAATACAAAAACAAAGGCAAATACTACACCAAATGCCGATTTGGTTTCCCTAGACCAGTTACAAATACAGGTCAAGTAAACAACCTCATGTCTTCAGTTAGACACAGTGTTAAAGGTAAGTCACCTAAAAATACATATTACATAAAAAGAAAAGAAGAAGAAAAATATATCAATGATTATAATGCAATCATTGCCCACTTATGGAATGCAAACATAGATGTGCAGTACATTGCAGACAATTCTACTGCAGTTGCACGATATGTCACAGCATACTTAACTAAAGCAGAAAAGACAGAGCTCCAAGACCTCTGGAATGACCTGTCATCAGATAAAACAGTATCTCAGAAATTATACAGCTTGGGCATAAAAATGCTCACCCATAGAGAATGTGGATCTTATGAAGCAGCTGATCGTTTAACTGGTACTTCATTGTATGGTAAATCTGAAAATATAGTAAGGCTAAGTCTTGGTCCAGCTAAATCTAGGAAAAGAGTTCTAAAATCATATGAAGATATAGAAACAATAGCCAAACATGATCCCAACAGCCAAGACATTTTAAAAAACAATTTATTAGACACATACTACCCAAACAGAAGTAATACTTTGGAAAACATGTGTCTATACCAAATAGCCCAAAACTACACATACAAAAATAATATGAAACCCGATGAAAAAAAAGGTAAATATAGAGTGACAGACTGTGAAGGCAGCTCAGTTAAACTCACTAAACCAAATTTAATTAATCATATCAAATTGTCATTGAAGACTCCTCAACATAAAGAAGTATATTACATGTCCCTGCTACAACTCTTCAAACCATGGAGAAAAGAAGAACAATTACTAGATAACTATGACTCATATGAGGATGCTTTCAAAGCAAATGAAATGATGTACACTTTACACAGTACAAAACAATGTTTCACAATGAACAGCAACATGAAGAAGAACTCCAAGTCCAACTAGATAAGGATACTCCTGACAGTAGTCAACCTTCTGTAACAGGAAGCCAAGAACCACTGGGAGAACCACTAATAACAATTGAGGCAGAATTAGCTATGATAGAAGTAGAAAACACCATGTGCCAGTATGAAGATAAGGAAGACCTAACTATACTACAATCAAAACTAAACAATGAGCAAAGTAGCATTTTTCAAGAAGTAACAAAACAAATTGCACATGGTGTAAAAAATGAAAATAAAGAATGTTCCTGCCATAATTATAAACCTATACTACTGTACGTCAGTGGTGAAGCTGGTTCTGGCAAAACATTCCTAATCAAAATCATTAGTAAGTTCCTTCAACAATTGACAAACAACAAACTGTCAGCTGTTGGCACTGCCCCCACAGGTTTAGCTGCCTACAACATAGGTGGTGTTACATTACACCGATTACTACTATTACCAGTAGAACACCAGAACAAATTAGACTATTACAAACTTTCTGCAGAAGCTGCAAAGGAATTACGCAGAGTATTGAAACAAATGTAAATGCTACTAATAGATGAAGTGAGCATGGTCTCCAACCTGATGTTAGCTTTGATTCACCTCAGATTACAAGAAGTACTCAAAAACAGACTATGAAGAGCTCTTTGCAGGAAAACACATTATTGTTTTTGGAGATCTGCTTCAATTAACACCAGTAAACGGTGAACCTATTTTTAAAACATTAGGGCACAAACTCTGCCGTAAAACTGTTGGCAGCATTGGAAATGTCAACCTTTGGCACCATTTCCAATACAGAGATTTAACAGAAAACATGCGCCAATATGCAGATCTAACTTATGCCAACATTTTAAAAAGTTTGAGAGTTGGTATACTTTCTAAAGAAGCAGAAGCAACATTGAAAACCCGGCACATTAATGCACTTTATGGTGATAATGCATGCGCTACAGATGTTATGGAACAATTAGCCAATTGTAAAAAATGTCAATTGTATGGCCTTAATGCCAACTCTTGCAAGCTGTCTCAAATTCAATGAAATAATGTTAAGTAAAGAAATGCAACCAATAATGGAAATTAGCGCCACAGACAAACTAGATGTACATGGTATGACACTACCCATGTGTGACCAAGCCACAACAAGACTAAATAATTTAGAAAAATCAATCTCAAACACAGAAGGCTTAGAAAAGATGTTAAAATTATCCTTAAATTGCAGAGTAATGCTTAAACGTAACCTTGACGTGGACCAAGGAATAGTTAATGAAGCACTGGGTACAGTTGTTGGCTTTCAAACATACCCACGTGACAACAAAATTCAGTTTGTCAATATACTCTTTGACAAACTTTCAGAAGTAAAACGGATAGGACGCTCAACAGCTAGATTCCTTCTCTTCAAAGATATGTATGTACGCAGAGAACAATTTTCTCTAACTCTTGCATACGCAGTCACGATTCATAAATCACAAGGTCTTACCCTAGACAAAGCATTGATAGATATTGGTAACACAGTCTTTAAATAAGGCACGAGCTACGTAGCACTAACGCTTACGTACACTTGACGGTCTATTTCTAATTAACTTTGATGCAAGTAAAGTAAACGCTGATATTCCTTGCATTTTAGAATATAATAGACTTCGCTCACTATACACTCCCCATCTAAACACATATTCTGTTCCACAAAAACTAAAACGTTGTTAAAGAAAACTAAATCAAACAGAAATGCAACAGGACGTCACTGCAAATCCTCCAAAGAGAGTAAAAGAAACTAATGCTTCATCAAGTACCACAAACAAAAAAGAATCAATTAGAGAAAGTAAACCAGGTACTTCTTTAAAGAAGGAAGACAAACTCCAAAAAAAGCAGTTAGATACAGAACTACCTGGACCATTTAAATTTTCAAATATAGTTGGTGTAAGTTGCTATGCAAATGTAGCAATGAATATTCTATTTCAATTACCACCAATTGTTGACAACATTTACTTACACTTTAGAGATCCATTGTGTATGCAAATGTTAGTACTTCATAGAAACGCAAAAAACAATCCTGACAACACATATACAGGCCGATTCATGGAATTAATGTGCGCCGAAAAAACGGCGCACGCGTGCAAAAACGTGCGATTCGCAGAGAAATAGCGAAAATCGCAGTGCAAGTGCAATTATCGCACAGAAAACATCGCACATCAATTCATGGAAGTCCGTGCACGTGCGAAATGTGGGATGTGTGCTGAAAAAGAGCGCAGCGCATGCTGGCGCACGCTGGCGCACAGGTCATCGAACGCCGTGCGATAAGGCCACAGCGAATTCGCACATAGCGTGGCGCACATAACAAAAGTAGGCGTAACACGGGGCGTCACACGCAGAATGGGGAACAACTCGTGAAAATGTGGGCGTCACGGGGGAAGTACAGGAGGCAAGTGCGCAGAACGCCCACACGCTCGCCTACAACACGTATTCATGGAATCGAATAGGGAAAAACAGCGCATGGCCAAAGACGCGGACAGGCCCATACATGTCCGCCACACGAAAGCAGGCGGTAGCGTACCTGCGCAGGAAAAAAATGTGCGCCAAAGTCCTACACGTGCGAAAAGGCCCACACACGATCGGGCCTGGGGGAGCGTGTGCGTGTATTTCAGGGGTGCGCGTGAAGTTCCACACGCGATTGGCCTGGGCGCGTGTATTTCAGGGGTGCGCGAGAAGTTTCTCACCCGCGATTGGCCTGGGCGCGTGTATTTCAGGGGCTCGCGGGTGTTTTCACACACGATCGGGCCTGGGGGAGTGGGGTACGTGCATTCCAGGGGCTTGCGGGTGTTTTTACACACGATCGGGCCTGGGGGAGCGTGTGAGTGTATTTCAGGGGTGCGTGCGAAGTTTTACACGCGATCTGGCCCAGGGGACGTGTGCGTGTATTTCAGTGGTGCGCGTGAAGTTCCACATGCGATTGGGCTGCGTGCGGGCATTTCAGGGGTGCACGTGGAGTTTCACACGCAATTGGGCTGCGTGCGAGTATTTCAGGGGTGCGCGCAAAGTTTTACACGCGATCTGGCCTGGGGGAGCGGGGTATGTGTATTTCAGGGGCTCGCATGTGTTTTCACACGCGATCGGGCCTGGGGGAGCGTGTGCGTGTATTTCAGGGGTGCGCGAGAAGTTTCTCACACGCGATTGGGCTGCGTGCGGGCATTTCAGGGGTGCGCGTGGAGTTTCACACGCAATTGGGCTATGTGCGAGTATTTCAGGGGTGCGCGCAAAGTTTTACACGCGATCTGGCCTGGGGGAGCGTGTGCGTGTATTACAGGGGTGCGCGTGAAGTTCCACACGTGATTGGCCTGGGCGCGTGTTTTTCAGGCGTGCGCGCAAAGTTTTACACGTGATCTGGCCTGGGCGAGCGTGTGCGTGTATTACAGGGGTGCGCGTGAAGTTCCACACGCGATTGGCCTGGGCGCGTGTATTTCAGGGGCTCGCAGGTGTTTTCACACGCGATCGGGCCTGGGAGAGCGCGCTACGTGTATTCCAGGGGTTCGCGTGAAGTTTTTCACACGATCGGGCCTGGGGGGGGCGGGGTACCACTCACCGTCTGCCTTGCGTGTAGAAGAACGCGTAGCCAACACCCGCTGTGAAGTAATAGCGTGTGAACCCCAACGGATGGAAAACACACGCACCGCACGAAAAGCACGTACAGAGCAGTGTAAAGGCACGCGGGATCTCCAAGCCCTGCCAGGGCAACCCCCGTGCGCGAAACGCCACAGACGCGCTTACGCTGTAAGGGCCTTTGGTCCAATGAAATTGCATACGCGTGCTGACGCGCTTACGCGCTAAGGCCCTTTCCTCGAATTTCACGCTGACGTGCAGGATTTTCACGTGCCAAATCACTCCGTATCAAGCTGGCCACGCGAAAACACACGGAAGATCACGCTCCTGCCCAGAAGGCCGAATTACTGCCCCCAGTGCCCCGAGCAGCCTCCCACGTGCCATCTGCTGCTGCCTGCCTGCCTGCCTGCTGCCACCGTGCCCTGCCATTTGGTGCCTGCACATCATCCATCTGCAGGGGTCCAGTTGCTGTGTCCACCCCTGCTGGAACAGAAGACTCCTAACATTGCTCCACAGCCCAGCCCCAGGACCCAGTTGCCCACCCACTCCTGCCCCTGGGGTTGCCATGTCGGGCACATCAACATCTGGCACCAGTGGCAACCCCCGGCCAGAGGGGCAGAAGGGCACCAGCTTCACTGCCACCGAAGTTGGTGTCCTGGTGGAGCAAGTCCTGGGGCAGTATGATGCCCTCTTCGGATCGTCCCGCGCCAACAAGGAAGGACGGGAGAGGATCTGGGCCGACTGTGTGGTAGCCATCAACGCGGAGGGGGTGGCAACCCGCACCATCCAGAAGGTCAAGAAGCGCTGGGAGGACTTGAGGTCCAGGACCCTCATAAAGGCCCGGCGCCTCGTGGAGGGGGGCCGGGGCCGCATGAGTTCCATCCAGATGAGGGTCCTGGAACGCGTACACCCAGCGCTCCACGCCCAGGTCCTTGAGAGGGAGACCCGTCTGGAGTTGAGCGGTAAGTGGGCAAGCATTGCTGTGTGAGGCAGGGCATGTTGCAGTGTGCTGGTTGTCTGATACTTGCCTGTATGTGTGACATAGGCCATGTACGCATGTATGTGTGCAGGGACATCATGGTAATGCATGTGCGACCAGTAATGTGTGAACCGCACGGTTGTTGCATGTGTTTAAATGCGACATGGGGAGCCCTATGCAGATTGCACACATGAGAGCATGGCAGTCTCTGTTCCTGGACATGGGTGGGGGTGAGGGATGAGTGCTGATGCCAGGTACATATATGGTATCCATGTCTGTGTGCCTGACCTGCGTGTCTGTGACTTGTGAATGCCATGGATGCATGACACATGTCTGTGACAATTTACAGATTCACTGATGCAGCCTAGTCATCCTTGTATCCACTGTGATTGGGGTGTACGGGGCCAGATGGATGTGACTGAGGTGAAGTGTGTGCATGTGATAGGCATGACCCATGATGCATGTGAGTACCATTACATTGTATGTTTCGAGAGTCCATTGGACATGTATGGAAATGTCCATGGCATGCACCATGACTGTCACTGTGTGTGTATTGCCTGGACTGACACATGTGTTGTGGAGGGACATGATGGAAGTGTACTTTGACAGTGGCACTCATCTGCTATTGCTTCCTGTCTAGGGGACCATTGTACAGTACCCTGATGCTTGTGTTCTATGTCTCCCTCTACGCAGCGGCTAGTGAAGAAGAGGGCGGAGACGGCGCTGTGGAGCAAGGCGGCGGGGATGCCCCCACGGCTGCAGCGGAAGGGGTGGGTGAGCCCCCACAGGGGCCTGCTACGGCGGAAGACGGTGAGGAGCCATCCAGGTTGGTGGTTTCCACAGAGGAGGAGGAGGCCGCCACTGAGGCGCACATGGGGCCTGGTGGGGGCATCGCTGCTGGTGCAAGTGGTGCAGTCCAGGGGCAGGGGCAGGAGGCAGCAGAGGTCACCGTGGAGGAGCTGGTGCATGTCGCTGTCCCTGACCCTGTGGGTGCACCACCATGCACCAGCAGGGATGCCCCATCCCAGGTCCGTCTGCAGGTAGAGGGGATGTCCATGTCATCTGACTCCCCTCCACCTGCGGACGAGGGGACCCCTGGCCGTATGGAGAAGGTCCTGATTGGGGTCGCGATGCGCACGGCTGTGATTCGTGATGCCGTGCGTGCTTCCCAGGAGGAGCACGCACGTCATCACGAAGAGCACTGTGCCGACGTGGCCCAATTGGGATCGTCCATGTTCGGGGGATTCCTGCATGTGTCGGCCAATCTGGCGGCCCTCTCCTCCTCTGTGGAGACTATACGCCAGTCGTTCTCCTTGCCGTCATCTGGCACTGATGCCACCAGGGCCCCCTGTGGACCTGCCCTGACCAATGCAGCCAGCTCGGTGGGGATCCCAACCCTGCCACAGTCGGGAGTCAGAGGTCCAGCAGGGGTGGACACCACAGCAACTGTACCCCAGCAGATGGAGGATGTGCCGGCATCATCAGGCAGGGCACGTGCACAACGGCGTCGGTGGATTCCATCAGCCTCGATGCCGTCGTGCTGGCAGAGACAGTGGCGTCGGAGGCAGCAGCGGAGTCAACGTGGGAGGCATCATGGCTCGGGGCCATCAACATCGGAGGGGCAGGCATCGGCCGGAGGGCAGGAGGACCCAGGACGGGAAGTGTCTTCTGTGTGGCAGCGGTTGGGCCAGCATATAGATGCGGAGCGGCGGCGGGCGGAAGAGGCGTGGCTCACAATGGTCAGGGCGGAGAACTCCATGCGGAGGGCCCTGAGGCGGGCCGAGTGCCTCGAGGCAATCCGCAGGGCGATGGCGGAGGAGACGGCGTCGTCCCTGCGGACCCTCGGGGCCATGGAACAGGATCGCCTCCAGGACATCGAACAGGAGTTCGATGATGCCCTGGCCCGGAACACCACGGAGTGAGCCGCTGGACTTGCATGCCGCCTTTGTATATAGTTATATAGTTAGTGTTAGGTTTCCTTTAATTTTTTTTTATTTGGTTGCGATTGGACAATGCGCCACATTTTTGTATATAGTTCAGTTTTTAGCTAGTTGTCATAGTTAGGCTTCATTTGGTTGGGCTCATGGACCCGGGATTATCTTGTAAATAGTTCTTCAATGGATTCTTTTATTTTTTGGTTTTTTTTCATCGCCATGGAGCAATGGTTTTTGTTTATCATTTACACTTGGATTACTTTTCTGACTGTGACTTTGGACACCATTCATTTTGATTGTGCTGTGTATTTTTGATTTTTTTCATGGACATTCATCTTCTTTTGGTTGTTTTGCTTTGTGGTTTTTCTCATTTCATTTCCATTCAAGTTGATTTTCAATACATTTTTATTTTCATCCTTCAATGTGTCGTATCATCTCATTGCTTTCATGCATGTCATGTTGGGTGTTTTAACATTCACTTGCAGCCATTGTGTGTGACAGACATGTGTTCATTTGCATTATTTACATTGGGTGTGCAACATGTAATTGCCTTTGATATGTGGGTGGATGTGATAGTTGGTTGGGCCTTTTGGCAGGGGAGGATGGCCATTACGGACATGATTGGGGATTGTTGGGACCTAGGTGCAGGGGGGCATGGATGGGACATGGGTGGGGGCCTGCTGGCAGGTGCCCCGCAGTGCTGGGGGGTGGGGGTGGGTGGGAGACATGGGTGGGGGCCTGGTGGAGGGTGCCCCTGGTGGCTGGGGGTGCAGGGGGACATGCATTGGAGGGCAGTAGCGCAAGTTGACATATGGGTTGGCTGGGGGGCATGGCCATGGTGGATGGGGTGCCTGCAGGACATGTGCAGGGTAGGCCCCTGTGGTGTGAGCCACCTGCAGGGGCCGTGGAGGGTGTAGAGGGAACACCTGGGAGGACCCACACGTGCAATTCACGTGTGGTGCTCCCCGCGCACGCCTGTAATACACGTACCCTGATGAAATTGCGTGTGAAACTTCCCGCGCACCCCTGTAATACACGTACCCAGGGCAATCGCGTGTGAAACTTCCCGCGCACCCCTGAAATACACGCGCCCAGGGCAATCGCGTGTGAAACTTCCCGCGCACCCCTGAAATACACGCACGCAGCCGAATCACGTGTGAAACTTCCCGCGCACCCCTGAAATACACGCACGCAGCCCAATCGCGTGTGAAACTTCCCGCACACCCCTGAAATACACGCACGCAGCCCAATCGCGTGTGAAACTTCCCGCGCACCCCTGAAATACACGCACGCAGCCCAATCGCCTGTGAAACTTCCCGCGCACCCCTGAAATACACGCACACGCTCCCCCAGGCCCGATCGCATGTGAAACCACCCGCGAGCCCCTGAAATACACGCGCCCAGGCCAATCGCGTGTGGAACTTCTCGCGCACCCCTGAAATACACGCACATGCTCCCCCAGGCCCGATTGCGTGTGAAACCACCCGCATGCCCCTGAAATACACACGTCCAGGCCAATCGCTTGTGGAACTTCTCGCGCACCCCTGAATTGCACGCACACGCTCCCCCAGGCACGATCGCGTGTGAAACCACCCACGAGCCCCTGAAATACACGCGCCCAGGCCAATCGTGTGTGAAACTTCCCGCGCACCCCTGAAATACACGCACGCAGCCCAATCGCGTGTGAAACTTCCCGCGCACCCCTGAAAAACACGCACGCAGCCCAATCGCATGTGAAACTTCCCGCGCACCCCTGAAATACACGCACGCAGCCCAATCGCGTATGAAACTTCCCGCGCACCCCTGAAATACACGCACGCAGCCCAATCGCGTGTGAAACTTCCCGCGCACCCCTGAAATACACGCACGCAGCCCAATCGCGTGTGAAACTTCCCGTGCACCCCTGAAATACATGCACGCAGCCCAATCGCGTGTGAAACTTCCTGTGCACCCCTGAAATACACGCACACGCTCCCCCAGGCCCGATCGCGTGTGAAACCACCCGCGAGCCCCTGAAATACACACGCCCAGGCCAATCGCGTGTGGAACTTCTCGCTCACCCCTGAAATACACGCACACGCTCCCCCAGGCCCGATCGCGTGTGAAACTACCCGCGAGCCCCTGAAATACACGCGCCAAGGCCAATCGCGTGTGGAATTTCTCGCGCACCCCTGAATTACACACACACGCTCCCCCAGGCCCGATCGCATGTGAAACCACCCGCGAGCCCCTGAAATACACGCGCTCTGGCCAATCGCGTGTGGAACTTCTCGCGCACCCCTGAAATACATGTGCATGCTCCCCCAGGCCCGATCGCGTGTGAAACCACCCGCAAGCCCCTGAAATACACGCGCTCAGGCCAATCGCGTGTGGAACTTCTCACGCACCCCTGAAATACACACGCACGCAGCCCAATCGCGTGTGAAACTTCCCGCGCACCCCTGAAATTACACGCACGCAGCCCAATCGTGTGTGGAACTTCCCGCGCCCCCCTGAAATACACGCGCCCAGGGCAATCGCGTGTAGAACTTCCCGCGCACCCCTGAAATACACGCACCCAGGCCATTCGCGTGTAGAACTTCTCACGCACCCCTGAAATACACGCACCCAGGCCATTTGCATGTAGAACTTCTCGCGCACCCCTGAAATACACGCACACGCTCCCCCTGGCCCGATCGCGTGTGAATCTTCTCGCGCACGCGTGTTCCCGACACCCGTAATACGCGTTCCCCGCTTTTGCCTGTCCGGTGAACTGGTACAGTGTTGGCGCAGCCCTTTGCGATGGTTTTGCGATCTTGATGGCTTTTCCTTGCGCGAGGACGTTCTTGGGGGCGTAACTGGCGCTGCTGCAGGGTCGCTGCGCCACTCTGCGCCACGTCTGCTTTTGGAGGCGAGAATCCATGAATATGCTGTGTGCGGGAATTGATTTTATCGCACACAGCTGGCGCAGACATTCGCATGGGCATGCTGTGCACCAGCCGTGTGTGACACTTTTGAGAGGAATTACATGAATCGGCCTGATAGTGTTTATGGAATAAGGCAACAATTGGACTACTGTGCTGGAATGGTGAAATTCACTATGAACTCACAGGAAGATCCACAAGAATTTTTAATATACTTACTACAAGTACTGGAAAACAAAAACATACCTATAAAGGAAATCTTCCAGATTTCATACATGTGGAAACATACATGCACTCTGTGCAACAATGTGACATAAGAAGAAATTCCCAATGAACGCTTCATATATATATCAATACCAAATTGTGAATCCATTCCATTTCAGCAACTTGTACAAAATGCAAACGATGGTAGATTATGCTCTACCTGCAATTCAGATAATCGCTCCACGTTAGTAATACAAACACATAGTAAATAGGTAATACTAATGCTTCTACGTTACAATGCAGATGGTACCAAAAACAACTGCAAGCTGACTGGATTCACACATAGTCAAATATCACTTCGTAAGAAAACCTTCACAACAATAGGTATAATCTACCACGCAGGAGCCACAACCAATTCAGGGCACTACACGGCATATATAAAAAAGAAATGTGGATGGTTTGAATGTAATGATAGTACCATTACTCTAAAGCAGAGATTACCAGCAAATCTTACAAACGCTTATTTGATGTTCTTAAAACCAAAATTTGATAAATAAACTGTATTTAAACATTTAAGTAAATTTGTGTTAAAAAAATATAAACTGTTAGAATACTCCAAAAGCTATCTAACTGCTCAAAGATTCTACAACAACTAATCAGATAAATGAATACCACTAAATTAGACCAAAAAATACACAGTTAGAATACGCCAATTGGTATCTAACTGTCCCAAAATTATAAATTTGTGTTAAAATAATATAAACTGTTAGAATACTCCAAAAGCTATCTAACAGCTCAAAGATTCTACAACAACTAATCTAATAAATGAATACCACTAAATTAGGCCAAAAAATACACAGTTAGAATACGCCAATTGGTATCTAACTGTCCCAAAATTTAACAATATCGAAATAGATAAATCAAAACCACTAAAATATATTAAAAAAATAGACAGTTAGAATACGCCAATTGGTATCTAACTGCTCCAAAATGTTATAATATCAAAACAAATGAAGAATCTGTTACTGCTCCAAAAAAAATACAACAAAGCAAAGTATAAAGCATTAGCCAAAAACAACAAGTGAACACTGAAAACAAACAAACAAATAAACTGTAGCATAACAGAAAAAGGGTTTTTTTTTAATCCAACATCGATTTTTTTTTCTCCCACAGACCCAATGATTTTAGCAACAAATACAGAAACTGAGCAAATTGCACAGTACTCTGATTTGTACTCTACTAAATATGAGGGTAAAAAAAAAATAAAAGTATATTGCTTATACAATGTAATAAGTCATTACAAAATACTAATACTAACATGCTATTTTCTTTTATCACAGAAATGAAGAAGAAAAACATGGGCTCCCATTACTAGACCAAACAGTAAGTATACAATAATAAGGACAACCATAGCAGCATATCACATCCATAGTATCTAATACCTTTGTTCCTTATACATTTGTTTTTCACCCAAAGTTATAAGCAAATATGAATGTGATATGCTGCGGTGGTTGTTGCCAGGGCATACAATCTTGGGTGCATGGCATGCACCCAAGACTCTATGCCCTGGCAACAACCACCGCAGCATATCACATCCATAGAGTCAAACATTTCAACTATGATCTATGGGAAACTTTTAATGTCCGCGAACAATGTGAGTGTTCTTAGAACACTTTGAACTTGCCAGCGAACAATACGGAAACCGTTTTCAGGACACCCCCTACGAACATTTCAGAACAACGCGATAGTTCTTAGAACACTTTCAACTTAACAACGAACAATACGGACAGCGTCCGAAGGACACCCCCTACGAACATTCCAGGACACCGGGAGTGTTCTCAAAAACGCCTTCAGAACACCCCCATTTTGTTTATTTGCGAACATTTCAGGACACCACGGGTGTTCTTAGAACACATTCAACTTGACAGAGAACAATACAGACAGCGTCCTCAGGACACCCCCTACGAACACTCCCCGGACACCGCGAGTGTTCTTAGAAGCGTCTTCAGGACACCACCATCTTGTTTATTTGCGAACATTTCAGGACACCGCGAGTGTTCTTAGGACACATTCAACTTGACAGAGAACAATACGGACAGCATCCTCAGGACACCCCCTACGAACATTCCAGGACACCGGGAGTGTTCTTAAAAGCTTCTTCAGAACACCACCATCTTGTTTATTTGCGAACATTTCAGGACACCGCGAGTGTTCTTAGGACACATTCAACTTGACAGAGAACAATACGGAGAGCGTCCTCAGGATACCCCCTACGAACACTCCCCGGACACCGCAAGTGTTCTTAGAAGCGTCTTCAGAACACCACCATCTTGTTTATTTGCGAACATTTCAGGGAACTGCGAGTGTTCTTAGGACACATTCAACTTGACAGAGAACCATACATTTGTTTTTCACCCAAAGTTATAAGCAAATATGAATGTGATATGCTGCGGTGGTTGTTGCCAGGGCATACAGTCTTGGGTGCATGGCCAAATGGCCATGCACCCAAGACTCTATGCCCTGGCAACAACCACCGCAGCATATCACATCCATAGAGTCAAACATTTCAACTATGATCTATGGGAAACTTTTAATGTCCGCGAACAATGTGAGTGTTCTTAGAACACTTTGAACTTTCCAGCGAACAATACGGACACCGTTTTCAGGACACCGCCTACGAACATTTCAGAACAACGCGATAGTTCTTAGAACACTTTCAACTTAACAACGAACAATACGGACAGCGTCCTAAGGACACCCCCTACGAACATTCCAGGACACCGGGAGTGTTCTCAAAAACGTCTTCAGAACACCCCCATTTTGTTTATTTGCGAACATTTCAGGACACCGCGGGTGTTCTTAGAACACATTCAACTTGACAGAGAACAATACGGACAGCGTCCTCAGGACACCCCCTACGAACACTCCCCGGACACCGCAAGTGTTCTTAGAACAGTTTCACTTTGCTTGCGAACCAAACGGACACATATTGAGTCCTTAGAACACCCCCCAGTCAGTTTATTTAGAACATTTCAGAACACCCGTGATGTCCGCAAACAAATTGAACACAAAAAGAACGTCTAACACATAGAAAACACAACTTTCATCCTATCTCATACACTCCCACCCTCCCCAAACACTCCTACACACCAACACACTTTACTAAATACACATTTTGAACAAAGTTTCACCGCGCTGTCCGCGGACGTCCGCGAATCCAAGATGGCGGGTGCTACCGAAAAATCTGATGCGCTTCACGCTCCACGCCGTCCAATCTTCGAACACGTTGCATGTCCGCGAACATCACGCAAGACGATTGGCCAATCAGGACACTGTCCGCGGAGCGAACAGGGAAGTGTGTCCGCGAACCGAACACAGATATCAATAATTTTTTTTTACCTACTTTTTGGTCATTTTAAAAAAAACTACTGGACGGATTTTCACCAAATTTGCAAAAGCACGCTTTCGGGACCAAGCCGCTGCTCCTGGTCCAAATTTGGTGGAAATCCGTTCAGCGGTTTGGGCTGTAGGCGCGAGCAAAATGTTTTTCCCATTCAGTCTATGGGACAAAAAAAAAGTTTTGGGACCCCCCCTATAACTTTGCTCCCCCTGGAGGAATCCTCACCAAACTTTGCAAAAAATTTCAGAGTGACCCAAATACTTTTTTTGCAAAGTTTGGTAAGGATCCGTCCAGGGAGAGCGAAGTTATAAGCCACCCAAAAAGTGCTCTTCCTATGGAAGCAGCAACTTAACCATAACTACATGGCCACTACGGTGGCCATGTAATATATATATATATATATATATATATATATATATATATATATATATATATATATATATATATATTACATGGCCACGATGGTGGCCATGTAGTTATGGTTAAGTTGCTGTTTCCATAGAAAGAGCACTTTTTGGGTGGCTTATAACTTCGCTCCCCCTGGACGAATCCTCACCAAACTTTGCAGTATATGACCCACTCTGAATTATTTTGCAAAGTTTGGAGATGTTTGGTGCAGGTGTCAAAAGTTATAGGGGGGGTCCCAAAACGTCTTTTTTTCCCATAGACTGAATGGGGGAAAAAGGTTGCGCATGGCTACAGGTCAAACCGATGGACGGATATTTCACGAAATCTGCGGCAGGTACAGGGGGTTGGTCCAGAAAGCATGCTTTTGTAAATTTGGTGACCATCCATGCAGTATTTTTCTTTATAATCATCAAAAAGTAGGTGTGAAAAAATTAGTGATATCTATGTCCGCTCTGCGGTCACACTTCCCTGTTCGGTCCATGAACTAGATACTGATTGGCTAAGGGGCTGGCGTCATGACTGCGGACACGCAACATCTCTGCCCATTGGCTGCTGTGAGATGTGTTCTGCGTCAGATTGTTTGGATGCGCCCGACATCTTGGATCCGCCATAAGCGGAGCAACAACCAGCGTACACATCCTCTATTCATGAAACTCTTTTGCTGTGTCACAGAGCATTGGGAAAGGTTCAGACAGTAAGAAATGGGTGATCAATGCATTTGTTCTGGGGGTCAATCTTCATGATGTAATTTCTATGGATACCTTGTACACACAGTAAATGTGGGGTGTAATAACTATAGCACTTCAGTCCATGCAGTGGAAGGAAACTTCTAACTGTTGAAAGCACACGCGTATTGGTAGGCAACATTGAAATTGACAACATACCGTGAATGCATTATTTTTTCCGATGGCTATTATTATATTCATTAGTAGCCGCCATGGGTATCATATGCTACAGTGGTTGTGGCCAGGGCCTAGAGTCTTGGATGCATGGCCATCGGCCGAAGGCCTTACTTGCAAGACTGTAGGCCCTGGCCACAACCACTGCCGCATGTGCCACCCGTGCATACACCCATAGTGTTGCTTTTTGATTGGGAAGTTGTGGGGAGTGCGTGCAGTCTTGGGTGCATGGCCAAAGGCCATGCACCCAATAATACACTAATACCTTCTTAATGACTTATTTTCTATGGCCACCTTGTACGCACAGAAAATGAGGGGTCCAATAAGGCCAGTATTTTCGTGCACGGGGGAGTTGTTAGAGTTGTAAGGACACGTGTGCTGTAAGGAAATATTGAAATTGACACCATTTCGTAATTGCTATACTTTTTCCTAAATTGTTACTGTTGTAAGGACACGTGTGGCGTTAGGGAACATTGCAATTGACAGCATGCTGTAATTGCTATTCTTTTTCCTAAGGTTATTGAATTCATCAGTACGCCTCCATGGGTGGTACATGCTATGGTGGTTGTGTCCAGGGCCTAGAGTTTTGGAGGCAAAAACTCTAGGCCCTGGCCACAACCACCGTAGCATGTGCCACACATGCATACACCCATACTATTGTGTTTCAATTTGCAAGTAGTGGGGAGTATGTCCAGTCTTGGATGCATGGCTGAAGGCCATGCACCCAAAACCAAAGTTATACGTTCTACAAGTGCAAGCCACTGCACACCCATCCCATGTAAGATCTACAGATATACAGCTAGGAGTGAAGCCTCTGGGCAGAAGCACTGAAGGATAACACACCTATCGAATAACCCCCACTACCACACATCACTGAGGTGGTTGAGGGGAGACCCTGCACTCTAGGGTGCATGGCCCAAGGCCGTGCACCCAAGCCTGAAGTCATAAGCAGTGGAGTTACAAGTCAATATGGGTAATGTGCCTGTTGTGTTGACGCCCTAGTGTCTTAGCTTCATGGCTGCAGACAATGGTCCGAAAAGTAAATTTATAAGTAGGTAATTTACAAGGACCATGGTTTTGATATGCAGCGATGGTTGTGGATAGGAAATGTACTCCTTGTACCTTGGTAGTAAGTTGTAGATGGTAGGTTACTCACCGAAGATGCAAGGGCCAGCCTACAGGCACTGCAGCACATTAGTACCATAGATTAGACGTGTACATTCACATGTGTAGAAAATGACTGCCAATATACTTACTCCTTACTTTGTTCAGAATCCACATACATTTTTTAAGTGGTTATCGTACTTGGCGGAAGTATCACTTTTTCCATTTCTGTGATGAAAGAAAAAGGTGTGTTAGTGTTTGCATTTTTTGAAAATTTACTACATTGCATAATAGACAGTTAACCTTTTTTTTTTTTTTTACACTCATATTTAGTTTACAAACCAGTGTA
The DNA here is from genome assembly GCF_040938575.1 of Ambystoma mexicanum. Classification (NCBI taxonomy): domain Eukaryota; kingdom Metazoa; phylum Chordata; class Amphibia; order Caudata; family Ambystomatidae; genus Ambystoma; species Ambystoma mexicanum. Next base: position 572,463,841 of record NC_090933.1, on the reverse strand, counting down.
CTGTGCATTGCGCTCAGTTTCTGTGTTTGCTTTTCGAATCCTTGGGTCTGAAAAAATAAATCCTTGTCGGATTAAAATAACCCTTAATTTCCTATGGTACTAACTACTTCCTTGTTTCCTTTGAGTGTTTCCCTCATCTTTCTGATCAATGTTGTGTTTGTTGCCTTCCTGCCCATTTTTAACAACAGTTAGATATCTGTAGGCATATTCTAACTGTGCATTTGTTCCTGCAGATTTGTGATACTCATTCATTTGTGTTGTTGTTATATCCTGTTTCCTTCATCTTTCCCTTTACGGTTTTGTTTGTTGCCTTCCTACCGATTTTTAACAACCGTTAAATACCTGTACGCGTAGTCTACCTGTGCATTTGTTTCCAACGATCTGTGATAATCATTTTTTTGTGTCATTCTTCCATTCTGTTGGCTAGTTAGATACCTGTGGGCGTATTCTAACTGTGTGTAGTCTTTCACACAATTTGTTGACAATCTTCAAGTACACATTATTTCAAAAATGTTGGCTTTAAGAACATTAAATACGCATTTGTTGGGTTAGCTGGCAATCTCTGCTTTAGAGTAATGGTGCTGTCATTACATTCAAACCATCCAGAATTCTTTTTAATGTATGCAGTGTAGTGACCTGCATTGGTTGTAGCTCCTGCATGGTATATTATTCCTACTGTTGTAAAGGTTTTCTTTCCAAGTGAGACTTAACCGTGTGTGAATCCAGTCAGTTTGCAGTTGTTTTTGGTGCCATCTGCATTATAACGTAGAAGCATAAGTATTATGTAGGCACTATGTGATTGTATTAGTAAGGAGTGATTGTCCGAATTGCAAATACTACATAATCTGCCATGGTTTGCATTTTGTACAAGTTTCTGAAATGGAATGCTCTCACAAGTTGGTATGGAAACATACACAAATCGCTCATTTTGGATTCCCTCCTGTATCACTTTGCTACAGAGAGTGCATGTATGTTTCCACATGTACGAAAGTTGGAAGATTTCATTTACAGGTATGCTTTTGTTTTCCAATAATAATAGTGTGTACATTAGACATTCTTGTGGATCTTCTTGTGAGTTCATAGTGAATCTCACCATTCCAGCACAGTCGTCCAATTGTTGCCTTACTCCATGAACACTATATGTGTTGTCAGGATTACTTGTTGCATTTCTATGCAGCACTAACATTTGCAAACACAATTGGTCTGTACTGTGCAGGTAAATATTGTTAACAATTGGTGGCAATTGAAATAGAATATTCATTGCTACATTTGCATAGCAACTTACCCCACTTTTATTTGCAAATTTGAATGGCCCAGCAAGTTCTGGATCTGAGTGCATTTTTCGGTTTTTCTGTTGCTTCTTTGCTGAGGTCCCTGGTTTACATTTCCTAATAGGTTGTTCTATGTTTGCGGCAATTGATGAAACTTTAGCTTCTTTTCTTTTCTTTGCAAAATTTTCTGTTGAATTCTGTTGCATTTCTGTTTCATTTACTTTTCTTTTACCACATTTCACTTCATCTGGAACAGGGTATTGTTTCAGATGAGGGGTGTACAATGAACGCAATCTATTGTATTCTAGAATGCAAGGAATATCAGCTTTGACTTTACTTGAATCAAAGTTTATTAGCAATAGACCGTCAAGTGTACGTAAGCATGATAATGCTATGTAGCTCATGACTTCCTTAAACACTGTGTTTCCTATATCTATCAATGCTTTGTATAGGGTAAGACCTTGGGATTCATGAATGGGAACTGCATATGCACGAGTTAGAGAAAATTGCTCTCTACTTACATACATATCTTTCAAGAGAAGGAATCGATCAATTGAGCGCCCTATCCTTTTCACTTCTGAAACTTTATCAAAGAGAATATTTACAAACTGAATTTTGCTATCACGTGGATATGATTGAAAGCCAACAACTGTGCCCAGTGCTCCATTAACTAGCCCTTGCTCTACGTCAAGGTTACGTTTAAGCATTACTCTACAATTTAAGGATAATTTCAATATTTGTTCCAACCCAGCTGTGTTGGAGATTGAATTTTCTAAATTATGTAGTCTTGTTGTGGCTTGCTCACACATGGGTACTGTCATACAATGTACGTCTAGTTTGTCTGTGGCGCTAATGTCTATTATTGGTTGCATTTCTTTCTTTAACATTGTTTCATTGAATTTTAAACAGCTTGCACGAGTTGGCATTAAGGCCATACAATTGACATTTTTGTGCGCTATTTGTTCCATAACATCAGTTGTACATGCATTATCGCCATAAAGTGCATGTATATGCCGGGTTTTCAATGCAACGTGTGCTTCTTGCGATAATACACCAACTCTTATACTTTTTAAGATGTTGGCATAAGTGAGATCTGCAGATTGCTGCATGTTCTCAGTTAATTCTCTGTATTGGAAATGTTGCCAAAGGTTAACATTACTTATGCTACCAACAGTTTTCCGGCAGAGTTTGTGGCCTAAGGTTTTAAAAATGGGTTCACCTTTCACTGGTGTCAATTGTAGAAGATCTCCGAAAACAATAATGTGTTTCCCTGCACAGAGTTCTTCGTTATTATTTTTAAGTACTTCTTGCAATCCGAGATGAATCAAAGCCAACATTAGGTTGGAGACCATGCTCACTTCATCTATTAGTAGCATTTTCATTTGTTTCAATACTCTACATAATTCCATTGTAGCTTCTGCAGAAAGTTTGTAGTAGTCTAATTTATTATGATGCTCTACTGGAAGCAGTAGTAATCGGTGTAAAGTCACACCGCTTATGTTGTAGGCAGCTAAACCTGTGGGGCCGCTACAACAACTGACAGTTTGTTGTTTGTCAATTGTTGAAGGAACTTGCTGATGATTTTGATTAAGAATGTTTTCCCTGATCCAGCTTCACCACTGACGTACAGCAGTATAGGTTTTTAATTTTGGCAGGTACATTCTTTATTTTCGTGCTGTACACCATGTACATTTTGTTTTGTTCCGTCTTCAAAAATGGTGCACTGATCGTTGTTAAGTTTTGCTTGTTGTACAGTTAAGTCCTCTGTATCTTCTTGATACTGACACATGGTGTTTTCTACTTCTGCCATAGCTACTTCAGACTCATTTGCTATTAGTGTTTGTCCTAGTGGTTCTTGACTTCCTGTTACAGAAGTTTGACTACTGTCGGAAGAGTCCTTATCTAGTTGGGCCTGAAGTTCTTGTTCCTGTTGCTGCTCTTTGTGTAAAATTGTTTTGTTTTGTGTAAAGTTCACATCGGTGATAGTGCTTTCATTTCCTTTGAAAGCCTCTTCATAGCAGTCATAGTTATCTAGTATGTCTTCCTCTTTTCTCCATGGTTTGAAAAGTTGTAACAGAGACATGTAATATAGTTCTTTCTGTTGAGGAGTTTTTAATGACAATTGTACATGATTAATTAAGCTTCGTTTGGTGAGTTTCACTAAGCTCCCTTCACAATCGGTCACTCAATATCTACGTTTGCTTTCATCGGGTTTTACATTATTTTTGTATGCAAAGTTTTGAGCTATATGGTATAGACACATGCTTTCCAGAGTGGTACTCCTGTTTGGATAGTATGTGTCCAGTAAATAGTTTTTTAGAATGTGTTGGCTGTTGGGATCATTTCTGGCAATTGTTTCTATGTCCTCATATGATTTCAGCACTCTTTTTTCTAGATTTTGCAGGGCCAAGACTGAGCCATACTATGTTGCCTGATTTTCCATACAAAGCAGTGCCGGTTAAATTATCTGCTGCTTCATAGGCCCCACATTCTCTATGAGAGAGCATTTTTATGACTAGGCTGTACAATTTCTGTGATAATGTTCTGTCTGATGCTAGGTCATCCAGAGGTCTTGAAGCTCTGTTTTTTCTGATGTTGTTAAGTAGACTGTAACATATCGTCAACAGCAGTTGAATTGTCTGCAATGTACTGCACATCTATGTTTACATTCCATAAGAGGGCAATGATTGCATTGTAATCATTGATATATTTTGATTATTCCCTTCTTTTTATGTAATACGTGTTTTTAGGTGATTTACCTTTAACACTATGCTGAACTGAAGACATGAAGTTGTTTACATCACCTGTTTCTGTAACTGGTCTAGGGAAAACAAAGCAGCATTAGGTGTAATATTTACCTTTATTTTTGTATTTGTGGCGACAATATTTGCCACATTTGTGTCTTTGAAATTGTAAAATCTGCCCATGCAGCTCACTATGTGTCTGTCTCCAGAAAGAAGACTGATATGCAAATGGATATTTCCCATCTGTGAAAGCTAAAGTGAGCAAAAAGCGTGTGCTGCAAACTCTTATCTCAGAACAGGTTATCATGCTATGTTCTTTCTGGAGAGGAGTGCCCTGCTAACTTCTTTGAAATATTTGCAAGGAACTTTGGGTTGGTCACCCTAAATTACCTGGAGGCAACCAGACAGGGACTCCCTGCTCACTGTGCTCAGAGAGACAAAGCTTCACCTCACTGATGAGGCCCAACAAGGCTGAAACACGTGTAGGGGGTTGCTTTTGGTACTCTTGTTCAGAGAGGAATTGCCTTAGCATTTCGGTGCTGGACTGCCCATGTGGGCGGGACAAAGAATGATATGCAAATGGATATTTCCCATCTGTGAAAGGTACAGTGAGCAAAAACGTGTGCTGCAAACTCTCATCTCAGAACAGGTTATCATGCCATGTTCTTTCTGGAGAGGAGCGTCTGCTAACTTCTTTGAAACCTTACCAAAAGAATATCAGGATTATCAAATGTTTTTCAGAAGGAACATGCTAACACATTACCGCCACATAGGCCATATGACTGTCAGATCGACCTGATACCTGGCGCACAGGTTCCTTGTGGTCAAATTTATGCACTTATGGAAAAAGAAAATCTCCACTTGAAGTCCTATCTGGATCAATACCTGGCTAATGGGTTTATCCGCCCCTCAAAGTCACCGGCAGGCTCTCCCTTTTTCTTCATACCCAAGAAGGAAGGTGATTTGAGGACTTGCATTGATTGCCTCGCACTTAATCAAATCAAAGTAAAAAATCGCTACCCTTTGCCCCTTATCCCGGGAACTGTTGGACCAAACCAAGGATGCGCAAATCTACACCAAGCTAAACCTTAGAGGAACATACCACCTTGTACATGTTAAGATAGGGAATGAATGGAAAACCGCGTTTCGCACCAAGTATGGCCTGTACGAATATCAGGTAATGTCTTTTGGGCTGTGCAATACACCCGCAGCGTTCCAATAATTCATGAATGATGTATTACAGGAATTAATCGATGCCTGTGCCCTGGTCTATATTGACTACATCCTGGTGTATTTCCCCTCTGAAAGAGATCATGTGGAACATGTTCGCTCCGTCCTTGCAAAACTTTGCCAGCACAAACTGTACGCTAAACTCGAGAAATGCTCCTTCCATGTCACCGAAGTTGAGTTCCTCGGTTTTGTTCTCTCGCCAAAGGGAATCAAGATGGATTTACACAAAGTAGATTCCATCCTTAATTGGCCGTCACCTTCTTCACTTAAAGGAACCTAAAGCATGCTCGGCTTTGTGAACTTTTATCGCCGATTTATTCCAGATTTCTCACGGATAGTCCATCCAATCACATCGTTACTGAGAAAAAACAACAAAAAATTCCAATGGACTGAAGAGGCGGAACAGGCCTTTCAAGAACGCAAGAACAGATTCACCTCTGTGCCAATTTTACAACATCCTTGCCCTGATCTCCCCTATGTATTGGAAACTGATGCTTCCAGCATAGCTATGGGAGCAGTACTCTCTCAAAGAGATCCAGAGGCAGGCCAATTACACCCGTGGACTTTTGGTCACGTAAATTCTCACCACCACAACTTAACTATGCAATTACAGACAAAGAATTGTTGGCAATAAAATCAGCCTTCAAAGCCTGGCAGCAGTATCTATTAGGTGCCAGATATCCCATGACAGTAATCACAGATCACCAAAACCTTCAATACCTAAAGTCAGCAAAAGCCCAATCGTCACGACAGTTGCGGTGGGCTCTATTCTTCGCAGAATACGATTACATAATAACATACCGGCCGGGAGTTCAGAATGGGAAGGCCGATGCCTTGTCTCGTATGGGTGTTGAAGATAAAACAAACAGTACCCTGGACCCTGTTGCCATCATCCCAACTGATAGACTACTGGGACTCACCACCACATTGACTCTGAGTGAACTTCAAGATAAGATTCAAACCTTAATGAACCCCGAGATCTTGCAGAAATTGGAATTCCCAAAATGAACATCACACGGTTCTGGATGGATTACCCTACTTCAGGGAATGACTATATCTACCAAGTAAAGATCTGCAAGAATTGGTCACGTCTGGTTATCACGATTCCCTGATCGAAGGACATCCCGGAATTGCTAATCACAGAAACAGAAACCAGCTGACCTCCTACAACCACTGGATATTCCACTGGCTCCCTGGCACACTCTTTCTCTAGATTTTATTACAGAATTACCTCCCTTTCAAGGTTTTAATACCATTCTGGCGGTTGTAGACCTGTTCTCTAAAATGACACATTTCATTCCATTCAAAGGACTTCCTAATGCTACCGGTCGGGCAAAAACATTTCTTGAACAGATTATAAAAACTGCACGCTTTCCCCTCAATCCTAATCTCAGATTGTGGAAGCCAATTTGTATCCAACTTCTGGAGGAAATGTTGTACCATGGCACACATCGATGTTCGATTATCCACTAGCCATCACCCCCAAACGGATGGACAAACAGAAAGAACAAACCAGACATTAGAACAGTATCTACATTGCATGCTGCATCAAGTGTAAGAGAATTAGAAAAACTTGTTATGGATAGCAGAATATGCATACAATAACTCCATACACACCAACACGGGAAAAAGCCCGTTCTACACAGTATACGGAAGACACGTACCTCCGAACTAGACTCCCCCACGACCTTGGAAATGTCAGCGGTAAAGACTCTACACACAAGCATAACCCAAGCCTTCAAAAGGGCAAATGAACATTTATTGCAAGCCAAAGACAGACTAAAAAAAATTCTCGGACCGGCATCGAAAGAAAGCTCCCGATTACCAAGTTGGAGACGAAGTTTGGTTGCCATAAAAACATGGGCCCAGAAAAGGTACCCGGTTCTTTCATCCAAGATATCTAGAACCCTATACCATCGAATCAGTGATAAATCCGGTGGAAATATATAGTCTTATATATAGAGATAGAGCAATGGCAGCCTGTATTGTGAAGCAGTAAGAAAAACAGTAATACATTCACGGTAAACACGATTTTATAAGATATCAAAACATGTATATAAATATAGAGAAGTGCAAAACAAAGGACAATGGTAATTGTAAGTGTTCTAAACGCTCATACTCAGTGCATAATGCAATTACTAAAATAGAGGCCCAAGTCTATATAAAGTTGGCAGGCTCTTCTAGATAGAGGTCTTGATGTATTATTGAGACATATATCTTTTATAGTCTCCATTATATTGTTTATAACTCTGTGATCAACATTCAGCACATATAGCTTAAGCCCTTTGGCTTAAGTTCTGTCTCGACATGTTTCTGTTTAGTATCCTTAAAAAGATGAACAATCCTCAGGAGATTTATCAGTTTGGTCACTAATAGTGAATGGACTATTAAAGTCTTGGTCCGGGCATTCTTTCATAAAACAATTGGTTTTCAAAACTGCTCTCACAGTACATGCTGCAAATATGAAAACCAAAGAAAATCAGTGCCATTAATGCACAATGTGGGGTTGGGGATAGTAATTAGTCTCAGTGCCAAACTTTGCTATATTATTTACCTTTATTTGCTGTTTGGGGTATAAGTAGAGAATGCATTGAGTGGATGTAAGAGAAGGTGTGAGTGACTGGTGGGTGGGTGTCTGTGTAGAGAATGAAAATAGTGGATGTAAGGGAAGGTGTGAGTGAGTGACTGGTGGGTGAATGAGTATGAATGTGGTAGTGTGTGTTTGAATGTTCTGAGTGGGGTTGGGTGTGTGCCTGTGTGGTGAATCTAGTGTGAGTGAATGTGAGATGGGATGTATGACTAATGGGTGAAAGGGGATGCATTTGTGTTTAAGGCTTTGGGGACTGGAGATCACTGGAGCATGTTTGCCACATCCTTTATTGACTTTGCATGTTTTACTGGCATTTCTGGCAGAGCCAAGTTCATGTGTGTCATTACCTAGCTAAATGAGCATTTTGATGCAGTCAGTTTAGCCATTGCTTACTGTACATCACTTGTATTACCCAGCATCTTTACAAAAGCAAGCATGATAAGTAGTTTTACCTCACTAAACGGATGCTTTGGTGGAGTGGCCTGTATATTTTTAACTGTAGCATGATATTTTATTAACTGAGCATCAATGATGAATCAAGCATGATAAGTGTTCTTATGGGTCTAGAGTGGCTTACATTAGACCCAGTTTGGGCAGGTTTTCATATTGTGACATGTCACTTTTAATGGCCAAACCAACTGGAGTTCTTACATAGGAGTACTGGCCCATATTGGCCGAGCCAGTGTTGTGCCCAGTGCCAGTATTGATACTAAACAAGAAATCTTAAAGCAAACATGAGAGTGGTCTTATATGGGAATACTAGCATATGTTTGTGGAGGCACCATGGAAATGTATGGGCACAGTTAGCATGACAATGTTTAGTACACTGGCATATATTGCAGGGACCAGCATGATAATGCTTTGGGAAATGCCCTATGAGCTTTTGGTGACTTGCATCTATTGTACATTTTTTCATGATTGACCCCACACCCTATAAAACTGATTGTTTGCCTTTCACCCACTGTTAGCTGGTATATTTGTGGACCACCCCCTTCTTTCTATGTTATGTTAAACATTTAAGCTTTGATTAATAAACATATTTACTTATTTCACTTGCAGTAGTGCATGCCCCTGCAGCAGAATAATCATCATGGACATTAGGCACACATGATGGTCCGGATGAGCCCAGTGTGTGTCGTGCCAGGTGCTTTGTTAAAGATCTTGGGAGGTGGCCCACAGCATGGCTCTCAGGGGAGCCACCACATTTTATGCTAAGACATTGGGCACCAATGGATCTGACAAATGTGCAATGTGCAGTGCGTGCCTTGAGGTCTGAAAGTGAGCAGTCCCCCAAAACAGAATCGAAACTCCCCAATGAGAGTCAACAATGGACACACCTCAGGAGGGAATGAGACCAAGACCAAGTGCGGGTGAAGTTAAAGGTAAAGTTTATCTAAACCAAAATAGGGCAAGCAGAGGACTCTGCATACTCCGAGAGTGCTCTGCCCAACATCACACTGTCATTGCATTAAAAAGGGTTACAGCATCATTAGTGATGAAAATGTATAAGGTACAAAATGTACATTTCATTGGAGGAGCTGCAGATCCAGTATAGCTTCAAAGGCGCTGCCTCCAGATGATTGGATAGTTGCTTGACGGGAAGGCGGACATCACGTGCATCATCTGGGCTGGTCAGTGCGAGATGAAGGTTGGGTGGTTCTGGATAAGGTGATACTAGCTGCCTAAACTAAACACCATGTCAAAGTATACCATGAAAGACATGCATAAAAACAACCATTGACATCATGACAAGTCGGGGGAGAATCATATATTTCACTTATTAAATATGCATACATTTGTCTTGCATCACTGGTGGGGAGAAAGGTATGGGGGTCATCTCTGTCGGGGGGCATAGGGTGGACACTCTGTGTGGGCCCAATGAAAGGATGAGAGGATACATGTGTTGCATTAAGGCATCAGCAAGAAATGGGCCTTTGATGGCAGCACTATCATGAGTAGGGAAAAAAGGTGGGGCCTGTGTGCTCGCCATGCACAGTGCTGCTGGAGTGGGAGAGAATGCCCTGTTTCGATTAATGAAGTTAGAAGTAAACCATTGGAATGGGGTTTGAACATGTTTTCCATAACTTCATTAGTAATAGGTACGAAAAGGGGCTTATGATTATATCTTGGGCTATATCTTCATGTATACAATAATCACCAGGCTACAGGATTACTTTATTTACACTGGCTCAATGGGCCGCACCCTTTACATCACAATACATGTGTCTCCAAGCATCTAACACATTTTGCAAGTGTATACAGCACTGAAAGACAATTAACCTACATCATAAAACAAGAGCATGTGGATCTAAATATCTTATTCATTACACTCAGTTAGGCAGATTATTTATTGATTGTTCTGTTACATCTCATGGGGACGGCTTCATCATACGTTAACACAGGAGAGATTTTATAGTCTCAGATGGGATTAGTATTGTGGGTAAAGCAGAGTGGCACACAGTCAGGGGGTATGCATCTGCCACATCAAAAGGGTATGAGGTTGGGGGGGTTTACAAGTTATATATCTTATGGGCAGCATCTGCAAGTTAAGGAGGCAGGCTTGTGGAGATTAATGGTTTTGTCCAGGACCAGGCTCTGGACCGGTCATTCACAGGGCAGTGATGTAAGGAGAAAGGCAAGAGATACAGTGTTTAGTTTGTAGCCTTTCACGCCCAGTCTTCCATAAGAACAGGGCAGCCGCAGGGACACCAGAAGGAGGAGGTGGGGGGAGTAGCTGTCTGACTGTGCGCTGCTCCAGGGGAGAGCTGCAGGCCTACAGGCTGGCGTTGCTCTGAGGCCTGCTTGGGTAGATACAAAATGGAGTTGGGGTTCATTACAAAATGGAGTCAGTACTCAGTCCTCTTACAGATGCTGCACTTGTATGTGTCGACCCGAGGCTGTTTGGCACCTTTGGCCAGAGGTGCGTGACCAGTCACAGGGCGAGCATAGAGTACGAGCAGGGAAGGAAATGAAGGGGAGGGGGGTCAAAATGTGTTCTTAATTTAAAGTAACTGTGGGGTGCTATAGATTTATGTGTGCAGCAATGATATTACATTAAATGGTGGGCGATTTTTAAGTCCACTGGCACCCAGTATTAAGTTCAGATAATAAAAACTATGGGGGGTCTTGGGTATATTGAAATAACTCCCCCGTGTGCACGCAGACCAGTCTAATAGATTTCTTCTATCATTGTGGTAGCTGACTCATAAATAGATTTATAAGCAGGGAATTGTGTTGATACGAAATCCTGGTCAATAATATAATTATCAGGCCTTGCTCATGCTGCATTTGCTCCTGTGAAAACAGCAGTGGCCGTCTCCCTAGGTCCATGCTTTTTTGGCTAATTTAACACAGCAGCGCCATACAGAAAGAGTACTCCTGTGTCTATTGCTATATAGATGTTTCATACATTAGCTGCCTGTATCAGAGATTTTGGTTACCCTGTTACAAATACTGCATTATGTATGTTTTATATGTAGACCCCACATTGAGCTAGACAATTATATTCTCAAAATGTGTGATTGTGGACAAATCATGCCTCCCTTTGTGCCTCGGTTCTCATATCTGGCTGAAATGAAATAAATATAAGCTGTCTCCTCTGAGCAATTTACATGTTCCTTTAAAATTAGCTTCTCAGAAATCAAAATTTGCAAGAATCCATGATGCTTTGGTTTCTGTATTTTTTAAAGAAGTGGATGGATTGAAAATAAATTCCTCCTTTTGTGGCTTGTGCAAAGAAACAAAGAATTGCCTTAGTGAGAGGTAAAAGATTGACAATTTGTTTAAAAATGTTATTAAAGTTGAAACTTGAAACCACAGACCACGTAAAGCCCTAATGATAAGAGCAAAGCAATATCGCTTGCCTGTCAGTAGCAGATGCTCACTGTCTGGAACAATAGTTCATTGAAAATCACCCGATGCAAGAATGATACGCCTGTCAAGAACGAAAGCATGCCAACATTCACAAATAAAATGATAATGTATCTGTCACTGATACAAAAAGCAAGTAAACATTACACGAAATGTTTTCAGCAATATTGGAATCCATCAGATTGACTATGTTCTGCTGGGGCATCTGTCTTCTGTCGTATATTTCAATTCCAAACTTTTATGTGCAAACAAACACATTTTTAATGGTAGCAAAATCGTGTTTGCATTTGGTATTTATGCTTTTTTCATAAACAAAACAACACATTCAAACAGAACTAAGACTTTAATTTTGAAAATATCAATTTCATTGTAATATCCTTGTAATATCTAGCACATCATTACAGTCTCGAACTAGATGAAAAAGCACTGGAAAAGCCAAGGTATGGCTTTACAAAAATGTTTATTGTATGTTTGCAAAGCCAGACACATAGGCGTTGCAAATGCTAGCTGCTACGGTAGTAGAACACACACTGCCATTGTGCCCTTTGTGATATCTCTCTTTTGTTCCCTACTCAAATTGTATTTTTAAGCTTTTTTATAAATTTAGCAAAAAGGAAACTGTGTTTGGGAAACTTCATTGGTATGGCAGGCGCATCCTCCAAACTCACACCCACCCCCTCATTCCCATCTCAAGCAGACGATCAGTGCGATTTTCAAAGGAAACACTGACCTTTGAAGGAGGATTTATTTTTTATTTAAAGGTGTCGTTGACTAAAATGAGAGCATTCAAAATCATGCTAAGTTATTTAAATCACAGACAGGTTTTAGGTGCTATCTATGTTTTGGTTCTGTGCATTTAAAGAACACAATGTATGCTTTGACATGCTCTCTTTGAGTTTTGGGGGAATGATACTATTACAGCTGGGACATAATATGTTCTTATTTATAATATTAAATCTAAACTACACCTCCAAGAATTCAAAGAGCTATTGGTTATAAAATGACAGACTGGTTGAATATGACGCATTTGACATGTGTCCATTTGGAAGCTTTGTGGAACTTGTAACCCAAGGCCTGTGCCTTCCATCCCCCAGTCTACCAAATAGGATCCAAAAGGTACTTGGGTCAGGAAGAAAGGGCACTCAAACAGCTGTGTGCAGGAGCAGGGACATCATGTTGGAGTTGCCAGGGGTCGCAACTGTGACTACTTTCTCTACTCGAACACAAGAGGATTCTCGCATTTAATTAATAACCCGGAAGCCAGTCTTGATGAATTCGATCTAATAATGCTTCAAGAAGCATGGCTTACTACTATTCCATCATGGGATGATCACGATATCCTACTGCTTCCAGCTAACCAAGGCACAAAAGGCAGACCAACATCAGGTCTCATGCTAGTCACCAAAATCAGTTCAAATATTTCAATAGAACCCTGGGTATTTCCAAATAATTTCATGCAACTAGCGAAACGACGATTCCATTCAATTACTTATGTCGTACTCAACATATATTGGAACCCTGTCGGGATTATCAGACCATCAGTTTTGTTTTAACATTTTAATGAACTAATGGATCTGATCCATTTAGCTCCTGACATTACATATATTATCCTAGCAGGAGATTTCAATCTACACTGTCTGGACAGTCAATTAAATCATTAAAATAAGAGATTAGCACAATGGAATAATTCAATAAAAATGAACAATTTAATTATGCTAAACGGAGCCATTTGTGTTGATATCCCTCCCAAAACAACATGGGGAAGAGGTAATTCGAGTATGACTCTAGACTACAGTTACGTTGATCATTTACTATTTTCAAAGAAAGTACAGCTTCAAATAATCTCCTAGACAAAAAGCAATCATAATATGTTAAGATTAACATGGAATGATACCTTACATCAGAATTTTCCACCTCTGTTCTATCATGGCACTGTAACTATAAATACCAAACTTAATCGATTTCATTGGTCTGAAAAAACTCTTGAAAATGTTCATGATTCCTTGAATACAGTGCTTTTGAAATCTTCTAATAAATCAAAATCTTCTTTTTTTGAATATTATGATTTGTTACAATTATATCGTTCTCAAACCTCCAATAACTGTAAAGCCTACACCAACTCATGCATTTGACCCTCTTGTGAAACAAAGAAAAACTCTATGTTGACAAGAAAAAAGACAAGTATATTCACTATTGATGGAACTGACATTGCCTGCTTTAAAGATAATCAAAACGAGGTATACAATTGGCTTCATGCTCGTAAAACTATATTGTATGAAACTGATGGCAAAATGATGCTGGCTACGCTTACTGACAAAAATACTGCACAAATCTGGACCGTGATAAACCAAACCACATCAAATTCCCAATTAGCATCACAAATCAATGGGGTGAGTGAATCACAATGGATAACCTACTTCATAAATCTATATGCTGAACCTCTTACAACATATTACCAAAGTAGAGCTTAAAAAAACAGAGCATTTTCATTCGGATTTTACTAGAGCAAAAATTATGTTCTTTATAATTGAAGAGATCTGTTTGCGAGCCCCAGGGCATTGACAGTGTCTCCAATCAAATGTGAAAGCAACACCCAGGACTATGGGCTTTGATCCTATTCAATTTGTTTTCCTATATAATTACCAAACAACAAATCCCAAGCACATGGACACACTTCATTATACTTCCAATATACACGAAGGGTGATCGGCAAAATCCAGCCAATTACAGAACGATCGCCATTCTTGATGCTCCAGGATTTCTTTTTTTTACGCGTCTTATACTCAGAGATATACAGTCTTGGTCTTTGGCCGCAAATAAGCGGGATCCCTTTCAATCAGGGTTTGTTGCTGGCCTGGGTACCTCTATCAACATCATGATTCTTAATATTATGCAGGCTAATTGTATTGCTCAGAAAAAACTCTTGTATCTAGCCTTTGTGGATTTCAAGGTTGCTTTTGACTCGATAGTTTGTCAACTGCTCATAAAAAAACGTAAACATCACCGATGCCACACTCTATGATCACACTGGTTGATCTCCTGCAAACCAATTCCATGATGCAAGTTAGGTTATCCATTCAAGGACTAATTAGCTCTTACATTTTGACCAAATGAGGTCTGAAACAAGGATGTTTGCTAGCTTCTATTCTTTTAAATCTTTTTATATTAGATATGGGTGAATGTTTTCTAGAAACTACTGCAGACTCTTCAAAATTAAGCACACAATAGTCCTGGAGACGATGGCAGCTATTGTCGGTGAAGCAATACAACCGCTCCAGACAGCTGCTCTACTGGGCATGACAAGACTACTCTCTGCACCAATTAGGAGGCTGGCAGGGGTTCTGCTGACACTGGCTCGTAGAAGGGTTGCCATGGCCTGGGGCCGAGGTCCCCCCCCAGCGGTCGCCGTATGGCGGAGTGACATACTTTATTACCAAGATCTAGAAACAGACTATATTAAACTTCTACCTCTACACGCTCGCCCACCAGACATTTGGCGCCCTTTGACACTATTCCTGATGAGCGAAGCAGATGACCCCGCAACGGACGATTCAGAGACGGAGAGTACGCCTCAGTGAAGGTATAGACTTGGCACATTTGCTTCCTCAGTCGGGGAAACAGGAGTGATTCAACAACTAACATAGAGGACATTTGAATCCAAAAGAGGGGGGGATGGGGGACGGTGGATGGGAGCTGGGCTAGGGCACAAAGTTTTAATCCACCCTAATGTGGGTGTACATTTGTATTGTGTCTAAAATATCAAAAATTAAGCACACGATGTATTACGTGGTTACTGTACGCAGATGACCTTGTGCTACTTTCTGAAACTCTGAAGGGTCTGCAAAGACTATTGGACAGACTTGACATTCATGCACAAAAAAAGAACATCCTTATTAATCTAGAAAAGACACAAATCTTGATTTGCTGTAAATCACCAAAGTGAAAAGAAATATTTTATAAGTGGTTACTTCAACAGAATACACTTTTGGTAGTATCAAAATATAAGTACCTAGATACCATCGTCACTGGTCAAGTGAATGAAACACTTTATCTTCTTAATATAAATTCACAATTAACATTGCTTACATCACAAGCCAGAATTCTGATTTTTAAATTTGGCAAATTCATTTGAAGTCACATAATATCTTACTCTTTGCAAAAAGTAGTCCTTATTGTAACCCACGGTTTGGAATGAAAGGCCCCAAATGATCGAACATTCTGGGAAAAACTAGAGGCCTGTTTTTGGCGAGCTCTTCTTAAACTGCCTAATTGTTTACCTATGTCTTTAATATGCGTTGAGATTGGACCCTTGTCAATGTATGTACATTATGTATGGAAATTGTGCTGTTTATTTCGCAAATGTCTAATGAGTAAAAAAAAAAGCATCTTGTGTTTATTAGCTATGCATTTGTTATCTTCTACTCAAGACTTCGTGAAAAAATGGAGGACATTCACACAAAGGGGCCGATTAATGGAACAAATGTGCACCGAAAATCTCAGCGCAAGCGTGAAAAAGCAAGTGCACACGCACTTGTGCGATTCAAGGAAGGGCCTGCGCGTGTTTTCCCCTTGATGTGCACCAAATCCATGCGTGGCGCACACAGGTGCACACGTCATTGCAACATCCCGAACGCTGTGCGCGACGCACACAGGGTAAGTGCACAACATTGGCGCACACACCAAAAAGGGTGCGGCACACAGGGCGTAACACGCGGAATGGGGAACAACGCGTGAAAAAGAAGGCGTAACTGGGGATGTACTGCTGTGAAACACACAGAACACCCACACGCACGCGAACCACACGTATTCATTGAACCGAATAGGGGAAACCCGTGCACGGCCAAAGACACGCATAGGCCTAAAAACGTCCGCCACATGAAGAGGCAGGCGGTAGCGTTCCTGTGCATTACAAAAGTGTGCGCAAAGAAAAAACATGTATATACAGCTATGATGAATGTCCCATTCTGTGGCCTCCTAGGAGAAATGGCGTGTCACGCAACGCACATGCATCCCAGAAAAGGAAGAAAAAGAGATAAGCGACCGCTGTTGCCCACGTGCGTGTGAAAAAACACACGCAGTACACTGTGGCAGCCAGGAACACAAAAAATACATACGCGATCAACACGCAGGCTAGTATGGCCGTAAAAAAAGGGGTACGCGACAAACATGGACACCTGCAGTGGGAAAAATAGCGTGTGCGACTCACCGTCTGCCTTGCGTGTAGAAGAAGAACGCGTAGCCAGCACCCACGCGCTGTGAAGTAATCGCATGTGAACTCCAATGCCTGGAAAACACATGCACCGCTTCCCACGAAAAGCACGTACAGAGCGATGGAAACCCACGCGGGATCTTCACCCCGTGCCAGGGGAACGCCCGTGCGTGTCATGTCACTTACGCGCTTAGGCCCTTTCCTCGGATTACACGCATTAACATGTGGACATGCTGTTTTTTGACGTGCTGAATCACTATGCACCCGTCACGAGGAAAATGACCGTGCATGTAACGCCACAGACGCACTAACGCGCTAAGGGCCTTTCCTCGAATTACACTCTGAAATGCAGTTTTTTATCAAGCTGGCCACGCCACAACACACGGAAGACCACGCTCCTGCCCAGAAGGCCATTTTCCTGCCCCCCAGAGCCCCGCGCATGCTCCCACCTGCCATCTGCTGCTGCCTGCTTGCCTGCTGCCCACGTGCCCTGCTATTTGGTGCCTGCACGTCAGCCATTTGCAGGGGTCCAGTTGCTGTGTCCACCCCTGCTGGAACAGAAGACTCCCGACTTGTATACCATCGCTCCACAGCCCATCCCCAGAACCCAGTTGCCCACCCACACCTGCCTCGGGGGTCGCAATGTCGGGGCAAACACCATCAGAAACCACTGGTGACCCCCCAGCCAGAGAGGCAGAGGGCTACCAGCTTCAGCGATAAGGAAGTTGGTATCCTGGTGGAGAAAGTTCTGGGGCATTATGATGCCCTCTTCACACCATCACACGCCGACAAGGAAAAATGGAGGAGCATCTGGACGGACATAGTGGGTGACATCAATGCGGAGGGGGTGGCTCCTGAGATCTGAGACATGTCCACAAGCGCTGGGAGGACTACAAGTCCTGGACCCTCAAGAAGGCACGGCACCTTGTAGAGGCAGAGAATGCAGTGGGGCGCCGGAGGCAACCAGCAGATGAGGGTCCTGAGCACATTCACCCAGTGCTTCACCACCAGATCCTCAGGATGCAGGCCCATCTGGAGTCGAGTGGTAAGTGGCCATGCATTGCTGTGTGAAACGGGGCATGTTGCAGTGTGCTGGTAGTCAGCTACTTGCCTTTATGTGTGACATAGGCCATGTATGGATGTGTGTGTGCAAGGACATCATGGTGCTGCATGTGAGACCAGTCATGCGTGAACCACATGGATGGTGCATGTGTTACAATGCAACATGGGGAGCAGCATGTGGAATGCACACATGAATGCATGCCTGTCTCTGTTCTTGGACATGGATGGGGTTTGAGAGATGGGTGCTGCTGTCATGGACATGTATGGTGTACATGTCTGTGTGTCTGAGTAGCGTGTGTGTGACTTTGATATGCCATGGATGCATGACACATGTCCGTGATGATGTGTTGATTCACTGATGCAGTCTAGTCATCCTTGTATCCACTGTGTCTGTGGTGTATGAGGCCAGATGCATGAGCCACCGGTGATGTGTGTGCATGGGATCAGTATGACCCATGATGCATGTGAGTTTGAAGACAACATTTATGTCAATAGAGGCCCTTGTACATGGATGCTAATGTTGATTGCATGCGTCATGCCTATTTCTGCATGTGTGTTGCCTGCATTAACCCATGTGTTGTGGAGGGACAGGATGGAAGTGACGTTTGACAGTGCCACTCATGTGCTATTGCTTCCTGTCTAGGGGACTATTGTACAGTACCCTGATGCTTGTGTTCTATGTCTCCCTCTACACAGCGTTGAGTGAAGAAGAGGGTGGAGACGGCGCTGTGGAGCAAAGCGGCGGGATGCCTCCACCAGCCAGCGATGCAATGCCTAGCCACCCTCCCAGGAATTACCATCATCCGGGAGCGAGGGGACTGGTGCCGCTTCTGCCACTACGGCTGGAGTGGAAGGGCCGGGTGAGCCCCCATAGGGGCTTGCGATGGCGGACGATGGTGCAGAGCCATCCAGGTTGGTGTCACTGTCCCTGACCCTGTGACTGCACCACCATGCACCAGCAGGGATGCCCCGTCCCAGGACCGTCGCAGGTAGGGGGGAGACCCACGTCATCTGGCACTCCACTACCTGCGGACGAGGAGACCCATGACTGTATAGTGTCGTGTTGCGCATGCGTGACATTCGTGATGGCGTGCAGGCTCACTGGGGGGACCACGCACGCCATCACAAAGAGCTGTGTGGCAACACGGCCCCGTTGAGAGGGTCCCTGGTCAGTGGGTTCCTACATGTGTCGAGCACTCTGGCGGCCCTCTTCTCCTCTGTGGAGACCATGCGCCAGTCGTTCTCCCTGCCATCTTCCGGCCCAGATTCCACCAGGGCTCCCTGTGGACCTGGCCCGACCAACACAGCTAATTTGGTGGAGATCACATCCCTGCCACGGTCGGGAGTCGGAAGTCCAGCAGGGGTGGACACCCCACCAACTGGAGACCAGCAGATGGAGGATGTGCCGGCATCATCGGGCAGGGCACATGGACAACAGCAGCAGGCTCAAGGTTGGAGTGATGATGGCTCGGGGCCATCAACATCAGAGGGGCAGGCATCGGCCGGAGGGCAGGAGGACCCTGGAATGGGAGTGTCTTCCATGTGGCAGCGGTTAGGCCAGTGGATAGATGCGGAGCGGCGGTGGGCATAAGAGGCACGGCTCACTATGGTCAGGGCGGAGTTCTCTATGCGCAGGCTGTTTAGGTGGGCTGAGTGCCTCGAGGCGACTCGCAGGGAGTTGTAACAGGTCATGACTGCATCCCTGTGAGACATCGGGGCCAGGGGAGAGGCCCGCCTACGGGACATCAACATCGAGTTCGATGATGCCCTGGCCCGGGACATCACAGAGTGAGCCGTAGGACTTGCCCACCGCCATTGTATATAGTTAATTAGTTTTAGGTTTTCTTTCTGTTTTTATTTCTTTTGGGGCGCTTATGCAATGCCCCACCTTTTTGTATATAGTTGTTCATTAAGTAGGGTTTTTTGTAGTTTTCCTTTGAATGGTTGTGCTCATGGACCCTGGATTTGTACTTTGTATATAGTTCAACACTGGATTTCACTTTTTTTTTTGTTCCATGGATTAATGGTTTTGTCTTATTTTTTCACTTTGGATTTGTTTTGACGGACAGACACTATGGACCCATGTGCTTTGGATTGATTTGGATTGTGCTTTCACACATGTTTATTTTATATTTTGGACATGCAGCTTTTTCTTAATTATTTCCATTATTGTGTGTTTCATTTAATTCCCTTGCTTTTGTGTTTAATACATTTTTATTTCATACTTCAATGTGTGGTATTCTCTCTTTGGTTTCATGCATGTCACAATGTGTGTTTTCTCAATCACATGCACCCATTGTGTGTGTGTGACGGAAATGTGTTGATGTGCATACTTGCCATTTGGGATGTATCATGTGATGGGGATTTCAATGTGGGGTGGATGTAATACTTGGTTGTGTGTTTGGACTGGGGTGGCATGGGGTGTGATTTGGGTGGCCATAAGGCCCATGATTGTGGATCGTGATGACGTGTTGGGGGGGACATGAGTATGGGCTTGCTGGCAGGTGCCTGTCACTGCTGGGTGGGTGAGTGGGTGGGGGGACATGAGTCGGGGCCTGCTGGCAGATGCCTGTCACTGCTGGGTGGGTGGGGTTGCAGGGGGACATGTGTCAGTGCTCACTTGTGCATGTTGACATGTGGGCTGGCTGGGGGGCATGGCCAGGGTGGATGGGCTGCCTGCGGGGCATGGCCTGGGGTTCAGGGTAGTCCCCTGTGTTCTCGGCTGATTGCAGGGCCTGCGGAGGGGGGAGAGAGCACACCTGGCAGGACACACACTGCCAATTCGCGTTGGGGCACCCCAGGAATACACGTACCCCGCTCGGCCAAGGCCTATCGCATGTAAAACATCCCGCACACCCCCAGAATACACATACCCCTCCTGCGGCAGCGAAAACACGTGTAAAACTCCCTGCGCACCCCCAAAATACACGTACCCCACTCGGCCAAGGCCTATCGCGTGTAAAACATCCAGCGCACCCTCAGAATACACGTACCCCACTCAGCCAAGGCCTATCGCATGTAAAACGTCCCGCGCACCCCCAGAATACACGTACCCCGCTCGGCCAAGGCCTATCAGGTGTAACACGTCCCGCGCACCTCCAAAATACACGTACCCCGCTCGCACAAGGCCTATCACGTGTCAAAGGTCCCGCGCACCCCCAGAATACACTTACCCCGCTCGGCCAAGGCCTATCAGAGGGGTGCGTGGGGAGTTTTACATGTGTTTTCACTGGCGCGGGAGTGGTACGTGTTTTCTGGGGTGCACGGGACATTTTACACGCGATAGGCCTTTGCCGAGTGGGGTACGTGTATTCAGAGGGGTGCGCAGGGAGATTTACACATGTTTTTCACTGGCACGGGAGGGGTACGTGTATTCTGGGGCATGCGTGGGAAGTTTTACACGCGTTTTCATGGTTGGGGGGCTGTATGCTGGTCCACTGACCTTTGCGCCATGCACTGGATTTGTGCGCTGGTCATGGCACACGGGGCGGGGTTAGGGGCGTAACTGGAACTGCTGCAGGGTCGCTGCACCACTGCGCCACGGCTGGTTATGGATGTTGAAATCCATGAATACGCTGTGCGCTGGAATGGGTTTTTGTGCTCGCGGCTGGCGCAGACTGCCACATGCGCACACTGTGCACCAGCTGCGTGCGCCACTTGTGCGCCGAATTCTATGAATTACCCCCTAAATGTGTTAGCTGATGCAGACATTTCTATAGAACTTCTTATCACAAACCCAACCAGAGCCAAATATAAACTGCATCAATATTAATGGCTTTATACACAAGCCCAGTGCAGGACAAGTAAAGTCGTTGTGCCCTTGGATAGTCTCTAAACGTGGGTTCATTGTGGGCAGTTGCAGGAGCTTCCCAAACCTGATGAAGAAATTCCACAGAACAGGGTATTTAATCCATGTTCTTTCTCATTAGAAGGGCTCCAACACTACTATTTAATTTTGCTTACCAAAGGTCTAAAGTGAAGTTCTGCTATTCTTGGATGTAGAAAACGTTCCAGGCTACAACCAGTGCTCGAAGAAGTATTGGGATTCATGCAACAATTTTCTAAGTCAGTTCATTTGTTGGTGCCACATTATTTGTGAGTTATCTGTGAAGCAGGGCTAACCAAACTAATTCTGCATCAGGCTTTGCTCTTCTCGTTTGCTTCTAAGCGCCGCTCATGGTTCTGGTTTAAAAGATACATTGGCAACAAGTGGTCTGGATCGTGTTCATGTTTCCTTAAAAACATATATTTTAGGTGAAAAACTAATTGAGCCTGTTTTACAAAACCATTTTCCAATGGGAAATCTCTTTGCAAAACGCTGTGTATATCAGGCCCATTATATCTTTCAATTGAAAGAAAATTGATCCCAAATGGGGACACAATTCTTACTAACAGCCTGGAGGAAACTGTAGAAAAACATTTTCAAATGGTATTCAGTGTGGGCTTCATCATACTAGTGACAGAGCTCAGATGACAATATTGATTTTTCTAATCATTCAGTTACCAAAGGCACTGTGAATGTACAACTCTTCTTGGGCACAAAACACAATTATAGTGATAAGGAATATACAGAGGTAGCTGGGTGAGGAGTTGGGAAATTACAAGGGTGATGTAATAACAGAATGATTAGTTAAAGAAAACTCAGCGTGGGAGGACAAAAGTAAAACGTCTATCATTCAGTAGGTCAGTAACAACTTTCAGGCTCGAGAAAAAGTTCAAATAAACAGATTCTATCACAGAAAGTGATACAAAACCATTCATCTTATACAATATTACTTTAAGAAAACAATTATAGAAATATATAGCACCTACATTCATCAAATATACATCGAGGCAATGAATGGCAAGTCAGACATTTGGATCTCAAATACCACACTATGTTAATAAAACTAGCAACTACTAAAACTACTTTGGAGTACACTGCTTTTTGCATGGCACAAACACTAATTAAATGACCGTGTGTTACCGGGGACAAATACGCTTAAAATGGGCATTGGATTCATCTGCTGAAGTCCACAAAGGGCAAGATTTGTTGATGCATCTGTCCAGCAAGATGCGCATTCTGCTCCTGGGAGCACATTTAGACGGAATTGTGTGTATAAATACTTTACTAGCATAATAGTCAACAAATATTACCTGCTCACATAATCGTTTCATCTGTGTCTGGAAATACATGTGTCTTTCACATTGGGCACAACATAATTTTTGAAAGTCGTTGATTCTAACAATAAATGTTGGAGGATGAATAAACCATTGCCATGTACTGCCACTTGGGGAATGAATAACAAACCCACGTGATATATTTAAAACACATCAAATGCTCCGATTTGTACAGGCACAAACAATAAAAATAGTTTAAAATTAATAGTACGGAGGGAGTAGTAGTTATCAATTGAAGGCCAACAGTTTGCTTCACAAACGTGTGCTCCCCATTTGTTACACATTCTACATTCAGGAAGCCCCACACTTCCCTACCATAAGAATCCTTCTTAACTGTGTGTGCCTTATATGCTTCCAGGGATATCATCAGTATAACCTATTCCCTAAGTGACTGCCTAAAGAGCATGTCTTTAACCCTTTAACTGCCAAGGGTCCCACCCCCCACCCCTTGTGCCAAGGCCTATTTTGGTGTTGTTGGTATGTCGTCATTCAATGCCTTGTAACCTTTTTGTTACATGAGATATCTTGGCCAAATGTGGCCCCTTTTTTTCCCACATGTACGGGGCCTTAACAGCACCCAGAAATCCTAGATTGAATTAAATGATGTACAAAGAAGCTTGAGATGTTTTCCTTGTAAGAGCTAGAAACACATGATTTGCTGTGTTGAATTCCTCAATTTCCTGGCTTTCAAGAACAGGTTGAGTGGAAACGAAAATACATTATTTTGATGCAGTTATCAACCGTTTTGTGAGAGGTAGGCGATTTTGGGCATTTTTGCCAATTGGACATGCATGGATGGAATGGAAGAAAAGGGTAGGAAAGACAAATTGGTGGACATAAAGGCATACATTTCTGAAAAGTAGACAAAATTCCAAGTTTAGGAAGGGGTGATTTGTGCAGGTCAGGCAACAACTAGGTAGGGGAAAATTCCATAGTTTGGGGAAAAAGCGGGAAAATGACTGAAAAAAAGGTATCTGGTGAACATGTTTGGCTTGGTACGGAAATGGCGTCTATGAATTTTGAGAAAAACAATGCTCCACTACATTTCCCCGCCTATTGCAGTTAGGAAATTACACATTTTTTGTAGTGTTTTACAAAACAAGCACTACCACAAGCCAAAAACTGAGCCATGGTACACAGGAGTTTTATGCTTATGGCTTGAACAGACGTACTTAACATGTGTAAATCATGAAAACCAATGTGCTGAGGAACGACAAGCATACATTTTTTGAAAGAGCACAGGCAGACCTTTTCAAAGGTAGGAGACTTGTGCAGGTTACAAACGTGTATGGTGCCTAAAGCAGCGACTAAATGTAGGGCACATTTGGGAATTAAAGGGTTGTGTGACAAAGGGCACCAGCAAATGGGTCGAAACGTGATGTAAACCAGGGGCGTTGTTAGGGGGGGCTAAGGGGGCTATAGCCCCTGATCTTTTGGTTGTAGCCCCGGAAAGAATCTCAGGAGCTATAGCCAAAAGACTAGCTAGGCCCCAGTCCCAACAGTTCCGACATCAGCATAGCCCCGGGTCTTTTCCAGACCTAGCAACTCCCCTGATGTAAACCATGCAAACACAACAAATGTCATACCTTCCCATGTTCCCACAGGTGTCCCGACAAAAACGATACCTCACATGTGTGGGTGCTCCTACCTGGGCACCAAGGGGAAAGCCTAAAACGTGGCTAACCCCAAGTCTTTTCCGACAGCTGAATTTCAGGATTTTTTTCAGAAAGCCACACCATACAGATATGGGCCTAGGGTGTCCAAGCCACTAAGGAAAACAGGGAACCCCATGCATTTCAGAAAATAGGACACACGTGGGAAACTGCAGAGGTCTGACTTGCGAAAATCGGCCCAGAATTATATTACCCAGAAACTCTGACAAAACAACAACAAAAAGCAGCTAAGTTGCACCATGAGAACATATATTTTACTAATATTATTCATGATGAGAATAAGGGTTTTCAAATGAAGAGTGAAGATCTAATTTCATAGCTCTGAAAACACAGACCTATGCAGGCAGAATGATGTGGCATTGGGATTTTGTCATTTTAAAAAAACAGTGTTCACAAAAACACGACTACATGTCTGTAGGTCAAATGCGTCTTTTTAAAAATACAGTGGGCTAGCCCTGCTGTTTCTGCAGGCGCGACACACACACACACACACACACACACACGCGCGCGCGCGCACACACACACACACACACACACACGAGACAGGCTGCCCATGTGGGCTGACTCAGCTATTTGGTGACTGATCCCTATCAGCGGTGATCTTCCGAGTATTAAAAATATTTGAAATCGATAGCAGGCTGCAACTATGACCTGCAAGCCGTGAGTATTGGGTTATCTCGAGCGGCAACCCCACCCCGTTACCAGGACAACCCACCCTGCACATTCTATACACACAGCATGATCCAGCCCATTTTATTTGCAAAGTCACTATGACTAATGAAATATAGCAGGATCCATCATGCTGCAAACCCTTCAACCCCAAGCCTTTGGAAGCATGCCAGAATAGAGCCGTGGTTTTCAAGAGATTTTCAGGCCCTGTGGACCTCGGGTGGATCTGAATGTTTGATAACTGTCAGTGATGGAAGAGCCATTCTTTTCTGAAAGAACATAAGTGTTAGGCAGAATTATATGCAGTACACCACACACAATTAAGACTACAAGTGACAGTACAAATTCACTTTTGCTACAAGCCTGTATTACATAGTAAAAGTGGTAGCGATGGCTGAGCAGCCAGACGTATCTCAAGAGTAAGTGAGCAGTATCAATAGTTACACAAAGGACAGCAATTACTATGATTCAAACAAACACTGACTCAAGGTTTCTGAGTAAAGAATATACATTTATTTACACATCAGTTGTATAACATTTCACTAAAGTAAAGCAGTTGAAAAATCACACTCTTAATACACCACACCACTCGCAATAGGTTTCCAGACAAGTTAAGCTCACAAATTAAGTGGGAGCAAAATGACACTACAGAATTTAAAAAGGGAGGAAAAGACAAAGTTAGGCAGAAATTAACCAGCACCAACAGGTAAGTAAGCAGGGCAGTCTAGAAAGATGAACTACAGTGATGGAATCAAATCAAAAAGGCTTAAGGCCAAAGTCAATAGGACAAAAGTCTTTTGCTCAAGATCACACAGCTCAGGGTAGTTTGCGGTTAAGTCTTTGCCAAGAGTTCCAGACAAAGTTGGTTGGCAGAAAAGTTACTTTAAAGAGTGGAGAAGGGCAAGCCCTTGGATTGGAGAAAGATTTCAAACACTTTCACCACGATTGAACGAAACAAACAACCGGATTTGCACAGTACCTTAAATGGAGAAGGAGCAGTAGCTGAGGTGGATGTTCCTGGTAGTTCCTGCAGGCTCGCGGTTCCTAAAGCGACTGTCGGACTGACATGAAGTAGGAAAACTGGAGGGTCCTGCACTGCCCAGGGAAGAAACCAGCAGCAGAGCAAAGCAACAAATAAAAGGTGTGCTCCTTAAAACCCAAGCAGGGTCCGACCTTCCTGGCTATCCGGCCCACTGTAGCTGTGTACAGTAAATTCAACCAGAGGAAGGAGTCCTGGCTTGTAGTTTGGGCAAACTGGTTGGTCCTACCAGCTCAGGGGAAGAAGATTCCTGGAGGATCTTCTCTGTCGTTGGAGTTTGAGGATTCAGACCTGCAGCAGGGCTTCACCGGGCGGTTCAGTCATGGTAAGGGTCCTCTTCCGTCAGCTCCTCATCGTTTCCTTTGTTCCAGTGGCGACTCTGCCTTTCCAGACACAGAGAGCTGCTTTTTATGCAGTTTGCCCCCATTCACACAGCCTGGCTGTCAATCACATAGCAGGGTGGCTGTCCCGCCGGGACAGTCACCACAGCCAATCAGTTCAGAGTGTGACATGGGTCTCCAAGGAGACCCTGTGCAGGGAGTCCTAAACCCCTCCCCCACATCCTGTCACCCCCAGAAATACAAGCACTTAAGGAGGGCTTCTACATAGAAGGTTTGGCGCACAGAGTAAAACACGAGAAAGACTTTTACAAAAAAGAAATGGCAAATAAAACCAGCCAGAACCGTAATAAAATATATATCGTCTAGCGTGTTTAAGTTTGAGGCTACCAAGATAGCTTAAAACAATACCAAGGTTATTTAAGATAACCGCGGTAGGAAAAATGGAGTAGTTACCACTGCCACCAGCTAAGTCTTGATGAAAAGGGAGCGAAAAAATGCTGCAAAAGAAACAGACAAAAAGCGATAAGTGTTAACCCTTTCCAGTACTCCATGTAAGATGATTTGTACTGGATCTGTGGTTTTACAGAGGCTAATAAAGTTAATAGTAACTTTATATGCTCTGGGAGACAGTAGTCAGTCCCAGAAAATGGATTCTGAGTTGGGAAGTCTAAAGACAACCCTGTGTCACTGCACTGAAGGTGCTGTGTAACACACAGTAAAAAGATGATGCCTGTGGAATAGGTGAGGTTCCTCAGTCTATGAACACAAAATCTTAAACACACCCAGCAAAACACATGTAAGAGTGGGAAAAAGGGCTCACACTCTTACCAGGTGAAATAAAAAATCCTAGAAATCCAGCTAAGCTGCTGAGGGACTCAGTAGGTAAGGGAAATTAGCCATTCTGGAGAATTCTCCCTAACAATAAGGTAAGATCTATGTTATTTATTTATTTATTTTATACAAGCGTATACAGGTTTGTGAAATCATTACTTGTACATGGTAGACTGTGTTTAAAAGTGTGCAAAATGCATAGTCTTTAAATATAAAACATATTATTATTAGTGCTGGGAAGGTGCCTCAAGGCGCTAGCATGTGCTTGTGACTCTGCATTTGTTTTGGAAAAGGTCTAAACAAGTTTCTAAGTGTTTCTAGCCCTCTCTTTTCATATAAACATAATACAGGCATTTGGGAAGTCAGGGCAGAATTAACTCGAGTTTCTGCTAAACAACACACATTTGTTGAAACAGTGAATCAATTGTTTTTATATAAGGGGCTGAAAATGTGAATTTTAAACATGATTTGAAAGCCATTTTATTTGAAGTTTCTTTTAGAATCCAACATTGTGTATTTTTAAACATGGGCCTGTTTGAAAAGCGCAAAGTGACACATTGTTGCAATGGTGTAATGGCCATATGTGCAGGCTGATCTTAGAGTAGCTGGTGTAAATATTGGTATTCTAAACTATAAGAGGAATATTCATATTCTGGATTTGGAATGTGTCCGGCTAAATAAGGCAGGCTTGCACTATACACTTGTATCTGTTATAGGGTTCTGGTAGTCTGCTACAACAGTGCTAAACCTCATTTGAAGATTTAAAAATATCTAGTGTATTATAATGCACACCAGTAAATGACCAGGCATGTTTAGAGGGGCTGCACACACCACAATGTTTTGAAATTACATTTTTAAACTCAAAACTATGTACATGTTTTAAAAGAAATGCTAAGCCAGGCTATACCATGTACAAAAGCTACATAAGGCATTTGAAGCGGCCAACACCACAGCCCATGGGGTTAATAGGCCTCTTTGTGAAACAACATATACATCATTGAGAAAAAAGAAAAGCCTGTGTTTTGTGTACAAACTGCAAACCATTTGTTTTTATGACACGCCACCGAAAACGAAAATGTAGGAAGCTCTCGGCAGGCTGTTACAGTGAGGTGGGGACATTCTATGTGTAAATGAAATCTCCTGTATTTGCGCATAAATATGTTTTCAAATAACGTTTATACCAAATATATGGTGGGCCTCGTAAAACACATTTCAGATGAAAAAAGTAATTGACAAATGAAATACCCCTGAATTATATATACTGTAGTGAGGCTTGCTTAAATCAGCCACAGGTGCATGAAGAATGCTACACCCTGTGAAGTTGCAGGCTTAAATGACTCCCCATGTTTATACTTAAGCCGTGTAGAATTCAATAATTGTATGAACAAAAATATAAAGGTCACATTTGTAAAATAACTCTGAACAAAAAAACTACTACATTTGACACATGCTAGAATTTATTTTTACCATGTGTAATCCGCAATGTGTTTGTAAAACACAATTGTGAGCTAGATATGCAATATTGTGTGCTAAATATTTATTTTAAACATGGGCCGGGTTGAAGAAGATGTCACTAGCTAGCCACAATCGACTGTAAAGTGTGGCTTTAAGCTTGTGACACAGATCACACAGTTGGTTGTAATTTTGTAAGGATGTCAAGAATCAACGTGTTATATTTGGGCATGAGGTCTCAATATTAATATTGAGATATGTTGAATATTATAATCACTGATTGTATTGATTGGACAGTGCCTTTTATAAATGGGGTTGTCACTGATTTATTGGCCAGTGTGCATGGCCTTATTGGCTGTGGCGACACTGTGGATGATGTTTTGAAATATATTATATTATTTTAGACCTAGAGATTTCATGACTTGTGTGTGCCACGATTTTTAAAAATATCATTGCAACTTTTTAAATATATTGACCCTTTACCAATGTGTCACAGATCACACATGTGATACAGCGATGCATAAAGCGTTTCACATTTTTATTTTTCAGGACTGAGTACTTTGCCATAAAGGTTTAAGATGCTGAATTCTGACTCTATACTCTGACTGTATAGTTTTCTGTTTTCGAAAAAAAAATCTCTCCTAGGAACTGGATGCTGCAGTGGGGATACTCTACGGCTGTGGGTTTTTCCAGCCGATAACCGCTAGCTACTGGAATTATTGTGCTGGATACATCTAAGGCAGCACTCCCCAATGGCTTGCGTGGCCTATAAGGGTCAATGGAGTTTCCTAAGGGCCCTGACGCTAAAGAGCTGTTTTATTTTTTATTTTTTAGTGGGCTTACAGCCTTTTTTCAATCACCACCACAATGTCTGGGATGCCAACACTTCCGAGCTGATTTTCAAGTTTAATTGTTATTTTGGGACAGCAGCCTCCAGCATGCCTTGGTTTTGAAATGTTAACAAGCTCCCTGGATGATGGGGTGCTCCCGCAGTTTCAGAATTACTTTTGGTACACTTTAATTTGGGTGAATGAATGTGGTAGTTCAGAGATGGAGATTGGCTTTTCTGATTTCTCAATGGATCTAGGTAATTGCCTTCTTGGGAAAGTCGCAAATTATAGATACAGGTTAAAGAAACTGCGATGTTTTTACCTGCTTTGTCGATGCAAGGAGGTATACATTTGGCACAGCTGTGCTGCCAAGGATTTAATCATGGAGTTTTGATAGCCTATGTTATATTCTCCATACGCTATCTACACACAAATGGATGGCTTGGCTAATAAGAGCCTGCGCCCAATAAGTCACTATGAACAAGTGAAAATAATTGGCTACTTTCAGCCTCAAGCATATGAAGGCAAAAGCCGATATTTGGTGGAGAATGGGGAATTTCAAAGCTTTCACGTCTAAAGTGTGTTTGTTGGTTTGTCTCTTTACTTTTTAAGTGTTGCACTATCAAACATCAATGGAAATGTACAAATCTGAGGTCTTATATTTTTATGTTGTAAAAAAAAATGAGATCAGAGCTTTACATGCTTTACTGCTGCTGAAGGACACACACGGTTCACAATATACCTTATGTAAATCATTATAGAAAGTGTTAAATGATGGATGAGGCATATCGTGCATGTTGAGCTTATACTAAATGCTTTTCACACAGTATAATTTTGATGGTCTTTGATCCGTTGCTGAGGCTGTGAGAGCACAAATCTTCACACATGAACCTCATACAGGTTGTTAAGTGGCTTTAGCCATTTATTAAGAGACGAGCAATTCTAATGTCTAAAGGTTGATCCTATAAGTCAGTCAATGCAAACATCTGGTTTGTTGTCTTTGGATTTAATTTGCACCTCTCGGGTCGAGCCATGTTTTTCAGCTGGAGTGTGCTGCCTGCAGCTCCAGCTTGAATCAGACTATTTTCACAAATCAGGGGCTGTGCAAGAGGAGGCTGGGGAAGAGCTGTGGGAATTTAGCAATCTATCGTCACATACTACGGCATATATAGATTGGATAGAATTCACGTTTTAAAAAAAAAGTGTTCTTTTCAGGGGACTCAGACTCATTTGAAAAGTTGAACGGATTCAAATCCAACACTTGCGGGCCACACCGCTGATCTATGAATCTATGATCTACTGGTGTCCTGTGCACTTTCTAAGTGGTGGAATAGAAATGTTCTCGTGCAAATAAGCTACTGTGTGGCAGTGCAGTGCACCAAACAGAAAGGACTCTGCAGGATTTGTTAGGGGATGTTTGCAGAAACAATTATCATTTTGACTTTGCTTAAAAGAAAAAAACTCTGATGTAAAGTTCACTGCTTATTTATATGGATATGCTTCAATGGGTACATTTTCACTTATCACTGAATTGTTTACCTTGTTTTAGTATGCCATTGCATTGTGTACTCTGTGTGGGGTGCCTGAAGAAGGGGATGGAAGGGCCTGGCCCAACCCAATGGTCTTGTGTTTGTCACACCTGATTTCTGAGGAGACAGCTTTGAATTATGAGACTAGAATGATGCTACTTTTGGCAGGGAGGCTCTAAACATTCAAAGACAAAATATCTATTATGTCACTTCCACTTGTTTTCTTACTATCATTCATGAAAGCAGCAATTGTTAAGGCAGTAGATGTTGTTGCATCTAATGGGGGTGTCGCGCTTTGCCTAAAGCTTATTTTTAGTTAACAGTGTTATATCAGTACTTATACATGTATTTAACAACATATAAATAACATAAAAAACGTAGCTATTTAAGGGTCAATTTGCTAGAAACACTATATCATGTATAATGAAATAATATCATGAATTTAACACCGGCTATACATTTGAGTTCACAATATCAAGCAGTAACAATAACCTTTGATATAAATACAATATACATTTATACATTGTATCAGCAGATGCCATGAGGCACCCATATCTTTGATCGTTCAGATATTATTTTTTACCACTGGGTATTCATGTCAACCATGGCATAATGGATTAATCAGAGGTATCAGCAGATTATGATCTGATTGTGGGAATGATTGCGAATGACTATATGCTTTTTGCTATGCAGCGTGTTAACTTGGTGCATGCCCCGTCTGGTGTTATACATAAAACCACCACCAGCAAAACGAATTTTAACTCTTACTCAAAGATCTCTAGTCACAGGGTAGAATGCATTTTACTATTTAATATCAGACTTCTTGTACAGTTGGTTTTGTATGACACCACTATATAAAACTTAAAAAGAAGGCAACATATGGTATAGATGTGGGTCCACATTATCAGGCTTAAAATGTGATCATTCTGGGGGGCCGCGGCCAGAGGTTAAGAAAAGTAGCTGTTTAAGAAATTCATATTCGGGTATAAGTATATTCAGAGCCAATGGGTGAGAATATGATGTAACTTTTATAATAACAATATTGAAAAGCCATAAATAAAACTCTGAGGAAACTGCTAAAGTAGCCACTCAAGGATGTGACAGCCCGTAAATGTACACACATGACCATGCTGTGACTCTATTTTGATACACCAGAACCCTCCCTAAATCACATTTTTTTCCACCACCAAATAACTACAGGTTGTATGTTTTAACCGTTTAATTTGTTCTATCTAAAAAGTGTCACTGCCAAAAACAGTGTTTCATAAATGAAAATGGCCCATAACACTGGGCATTTATTTAGCCTGTCGCCCTATAAACAGTGCTAAAAGAGTTGTATACTTTGACACTCTAAATTAGTGTTCATTCCTACACCAGGGCATCTAAATGTCACTCCTGACTACTTTAGCCAAAATACGCTTCAAAACATTTCAACACGTTTTTCTGTTGTATTAATAGTGAAACAGGTGTCTAGCCTGCCAATCTTATAGAATCTGATAAAACAAACATTGCTATATTTATACATCTATATTTGGCACTTAAGGGCTAGATAAATACTTACAAATGAATTGTCATTCTTTGTCTAACAAGAAGCTGTAAATAAAAAACATGATATACTGCTTGAAAACTGGATGAAACCCATGTATTGTATATCGCACACAACATAGCTTTAGAAGTTATAATAAGTAATTCAGCATATAGTGACCCATCCATCACCCCTGTAAAAAAATATTGGGTTGTCATTTGTTAACCATATCATGACACTTGTTTTCAAAAATAAAAGAACAACTCTGCTCCTTGGGGCTTCGAGCAATCCAGCGAGCCATTAATAAATCAAAAGAACAACTTCGATCGTTGGGGCCCCTCAGACATTCCTTGGGCCCCTTTTTAATGAATCAAAATAACAACTCCACGCTTCTTGATCTGCCAGACATTCCTCAGGCCCCTATGGATGAATCAAAAACAAAAAGAACAACTCCTGGCGTGGCGACCCCACAGACATTCCTCGGGCCCTTGATGATGAACTACAATAAAGATATACCATTGATGAATAAAAAATAAAAAAAATGAAAAAGAACAACTTTGATTGTAGGGGCCCCCTAGACATTCCTTGGGCCCATACGATTAAAAGCCAAGATCACCCCTCCTCAAGGCCTCACATTCTGTAGCGCCAGTTGTCAAAACTCAGCTCTTGAGATCTTGGTAGCAGAAGCTTCTCCGGTGTGTAACCCCTGGTGATCACAAAACAGTGGGCCCCATCACCCCGTACATATTTTGTGCTTCCGGATAGTGACAGGGACAAAAAAGCCTACTTTTTGCCCAAGACATTTCCATAACACTTGTGGCTGGGACTCCTTAAACTATCCCAAAAACAATTCTCCATTGGCAGTGGCAACCCCTGGCCTTTGTAGCTCAAAGTCCCCTGAGAATGGCACACTCCACAAATCCTGGCTGCGCAGATCCATCCTCGATGATTGCATGAACCCATCAGCCACATCCATGGGCATTCCTAGATCTATTTCCCCATGCCTTCATGCTTTCTATATTGCACAATCCGCAATAACTCCCATATCCATGACATCAGCATCCACCGTTTGCAATGGCTTCTGTATAGCAGCCAAAATATGTAGTGGTGGTTTTACCTTAATTGAAAAATCCCAAAGTAATTTGTCCACACTGTCAAAAGCAGTTTAAAAATCTATAAAAACTTTTTGCCATGTTTCATTAAAATCACAAGCGTACTTGTATAGAAAACTAACACAAAACTCATACATTGTACTAAACATTTCTTTATTCAACACGCGAGCATCCAAATTAATGTTTTCTTTTCTGATCCAAATTTCAGGCCGTTGTAAAAGGATCTTATCATACATGTTCCACATTCTATCAATAAGGTATATCAGCTATATTTGCTTGCCAATGGCTTTTTTCCGTTGTTTTTGAATATGAGGATACTGTGTGCTTATTTCAGGCTCTGGGCTACATAGCCTTAATGTTCATGAAGTTAAAAAGAAATACATGATTAAAACTGTACCAATATAATAGGATCATTTGAAAAAAAAAGAGATCGATAGGTAATTTGTCAATGTCAGGGGCCTGGCCATTGTTTGGTAAATTCAGAAACCCTCAGATCTTTCAATCATTAATAACATTGCTGAGAGAACTACAAATACACCACTGGTGTCATATCTACTTCAGACAATTGTTAAAATGCTGGAAACAAGCAACTCCAGTTATAGAAGGCTCTGGCACATGTCCAAAGAGTTACTCTACTGACATGTGTTTTAATGCAGTGCTGCATTCACCTTTTGGTCTTTACGTTGATCCGGGCCTAATTCACAGAGCTGTGTAAAGTGTATTTTTGCAGAGCAAAGTCACTTTGCACTGCAAAAGTACTCTTTGTGCACCGCTAAATGGGCCTAAAAAAAAAGCAACAAGTAGCACAGACTTAGTGCTTTTTTGTGAATTAAGACGTCTGCAAAAAAGTACTTTGCACCCCTCTGTGAATTAGGCCCAGTGAAACGTATTTGTTGGCAGTGCAAAACACCGCGCTAAACATTGCGTGAATTAGGGCTTGATTGTATTTTGCTCTGTGATATACTTCAGAGATCTGAAAATGTCATAAGGTAACCAGGGATGTTAACTTATGCAAACAATGAAAATGTCAACTCTGCAATAAATATTATTTCTCTTAATTATATTAATAGCAAATGTCATGATGAGGGCATGTCAAAGGTATAACTTACTAATGACGTGCCACTGAGGAAAATTCTGAGGTTTTATCTTTATTAATAATGATAAACATACACTTGCATGCTCTGCCAGCACTATTCCTAGAATTGTATAAACTGCAGCATTAAACATGCTCATTAATCCTGCTTATTTTTATATCTCAACACAAATTGGATTCCAAAGCTAGCACTTGTATGGTCTGCCGGAATTATTCCTAGAAATGTATAAACTGTAGCATTAAACACGCTCATTAATCCTGCTTATTTGTATATCTCAACACACATTGGATTCCACAGCTAGCACTTTTTCAGCACTTGTGTTTATGAACTTGTTTTAATTTTCTTGCTGATATTTCAGTACACACTGCTTGTCAACAATATTGAAAAACTGGGCCTACAAACGATGTGTCCTTTATCACCATACAATACCCTCCATCTCACCGAGCAACCTCCCACACATTCACTCCCCCCTCCATTGTCAATAAACCTGAAAGTAAACTCCAACTCCAATACCTAACAAGATGCAATAAACTAAACATATTCTGCATCCCCAGCATCTTTGGCCTGCAAGTTTATGTCTCTTCCAACGTACGTCACATCATTGGACCTGTTGCTGCCACTCTCTGACTTAACACCAGCCAATGCCAAAAGTGACCAGACTTCCAGCTAGACATGTTATGTTATGATTTTTTGTACCGAGGTACAGCGCAACCGAAACCCAAAGGCAACCTGGCGCTATGACTGAGTACAAAAGGAATTAGAGAAGAGAAAGGCTTAAAAAGGTAGTTTTCAGAGCTTTCCTTAATTGCAGGTGAACAGACACCGCGCAAATAGCAGCCGGGTGGGCATTCCACAGAGGGCAGCTTTGACCGAGAAAGTAAGTCCTCCAATTCTTGCACGACAGACCCTGGGGACAGCCAAAAGAGAGTAATCCGCAGAGCGTAACGTGCAGGCATAAACATATGATCGGAATTTCTACTGCAGGTACTCCGGGTCCGCAGCATAGAAGGCTCTATGCACCAAGCAGA
Source organism: Ambystoma mexicanum (assembly GCF_040938575.1). Taxonomy (NCBI): domain Eukaryota; kingdom Metazoa; phylum Chordata; class Amphibia; order Caudata; family Ambystomatidae; genus Ambystoma; species Ambystoma mexicanum. Next base: position 572,427,582 of record NC_090933.1, on the reverse strand, counting down.
TGGATTTAAAGTGCACACGTTTTGCCACTGGTAAACAGTGAAGGGAGTTGAAGACTGGCAAGATATGCTCCAGATAGGGAGTCCCAGTGGAAAGAAGGGCAGCAGAATTTTGAAGAACCTGAAGATGGCGTAACAAATAATCTGGCTGAACCAGATATAAAGAGTTACAATAGTCAATCCTGCTGAGGACCAAAGCAGAGACCACCGGGGCCTGCAGATGACAGGGAATCAATTGTAGGGCCTTTCTGATTATTTTCAATTGAAAATGACCAGCCTGACAAATCGAGCTAACCTGAGAGGCCATGGAAAGAGAAGCAGATAGCTGAACACCTATGTTTCTGACCATAGGGACAGCAGCAGGAAAGGAGCCCAAAGAAGAAGGTCATAAAGATGATGTCCAGGGAACCCACAACCATGACATCAGCCTTGTCTCCATTGTATAGGCGCGTTACAAATGCCATATCATATCATTCAGTTTGAGCCAGTTTTCCCTCATCCAGCAACCCAGAGCTGACAAGCAATCTCTCAGCTGGGTGGCATGGGCTGGATGAAGAAGATCCAGCCGAAGCAGAATCATCAGCATACGTGTAGCATCTAAATCCGTGGCAATGGATCAGAGTGAGCAGAGGCTGGATGTAAATAGTAAAAATAATGGGAGACAAAGCCAAGCCCTGAGGGAAAGCACACACCACAGCAGAAACAACACATACAAAGGTTGGAGCAGCAGCCGCTGAGAGTGGACTGAGAGAAAAGAATGGAACCATGACAGAACCAAGCCCAACATACCAGCAGCTGACAGACGACTGATCAGGATGGAGTGGTCGACAGTATCAAATGCGGCAAAGAGATCCAAAAGGATGAGTGCCGCCACTCCTCCATGATTCATAATGAGTGTCAGGTCATCAAGCACAGCGACCAGAACAGTCTCGGTACTCCCACCAGGTCTAAAACACTGACTGAAAGCCATTGAGCAAGGACGTAGACTCACAAAACTGCACCAGAAGTGGAGACACCAGTGATTCCAGAAACTTTATGAAAAATGGCAAAAGATAAATAGGCTGAAAATTGGTCAAGAGCCAGTTTCTTTAGTAGGGGAATTACCATAGCACATTTAAGAACGGAAGGAATGGTTCCAGTTGAGCAAGAAAGATTAACTTCAGCTATAATATAGGCAGGATTAAGGGGAAAATAAGTTTCACCACAGATAACGGAATGGCATCAGTAGAAGATGCTGACTTCATTCTTGCAACTGCTGTAGTAAAATCTGCAGCTGTAAACAGTGGAAAAGAATCCCACAGGGTAGCAGAGGATGGCATAGGCCCTGGAAATGAGACATGGGAATTCCTAACTCCAAAGACAAGAACATATGGTACTCTGAAGAGACACTGTCCCACTGGTTTCTTTATTCAGACCATAATCACATTTACACCTGCTTCTCTACCTTGTTTTTAAGACATATCCTATGTACTTTGACATTATGCCTATATTATGCCGGAACAGCGCCCTGTTCATCTATTTATTTATTTATTTATTCGCATTTGTGAAGCGCACTTGCAGCCCAGAGGCATTGAGGCGTTGTTACAAGAGATTTTACGCAATTGTGATTAATTTGAAAGACAGTGACCATAGGTCTCATGGTTACAAGTCAACCCTGTATGCAGTACAGGAAAGTTAAGGATTACATACATAGAGTTAATACAGTTACATACTAGTAAGGAGGTCATGTACATTTTACTTTCAGACAAAAAGTTTGGTTTTGATTGCTTTGCGGAATGCTTGGTGGGACTCGATTAATCTTAGGTGACGCACTAACGCATTCCAATGGGTAGCAGCCAGTGTTGGAAAGCTGGATCCCCCCGCTCGGACTTTACGAGTCCTGGAGGTGAGAATCATGTTGCAGTAACCCTTCCTCAGAGGTCTTGTGGCGGTGTGCATGGTGATCCTTTGGGCCAGGTAAGGGGGTGCAAGGTCATGGAGGCAATTGTGGGTGAGTGCAAGGGTTTTGAACACAATTCCTTCTTTGACCGGGAGCCAGTGGGCCTGCCTTCTAATTTCAGAGATGTGATCTTTTCTGGAGGTTCCTGTGGCTGCCCAGAGGGTGCTTTGAACCAGTTGGAGTTTTGCAAGATTATTGCAGGAGGTTCCGGCGAGAAGGGCATTACAATAGTCCAACCTTGAACCAATTATTGCCCTAGCAATGGTGAGGCAATTGTGGCGCGATTGGAAGGGTCTGGCAGCATTAAGCATCTTAGAGTAATAAACTGACAATGGGGCGATGGCATTGACCTGTCTATCCAGCATTAGGTCGCCAAGTGTCTTAACGTGGTTTGAGACCTTGATGGGGATGTTGTCGATAGTAAATGAAGAGTACTGTTGATCGAGGTTTCCCAGGGTGGTGGGTGACCCAATGAGCAGTTTTTTCGCTGTTGAGGCAGAGACAATTTTCTGCCATCCAGGATTGGATAGTGGAGTAAATGACGGTGAGCGTGTTAATATCTACTACATAGTCACCCGTAAGAGGGATAAGCACCTGTGTGTCATCTGCGTAATTGGTATACGAGATGGCCATGGAGTCAAGGATGCTGAACAGAGGTCTCGTGAAGAGGTTGTACAGCGTGGGTACAATGCAGGATCCTTGTGGGACCCTGCATTTGATACGACTTGGGGTTGCACAGGCTGAGTCAGAGAAGACTTTTATGACCCTCTCTTGGAGGAAGGAGGTAATCCAATTACAATCACTATCCAGAGAGCAATTCACAAAAGTCTGCATGCTCTGCATTTTCTTTTAATTGGGTGGTTTTTCTTAATGGTTTCTGATTTACTTGTTTGCATTTTATTGTTTGAATACATACTTATTCAGAACCTTGATTTGACATCCTTTTATTTTGGACTATTGCAGTTAAGTTGCTTGAGTTGCTATTGTTATCACACCACTCCAGAGGTGGATAGCCGGCCTTGGGAACATGTTACTACAAAAGTCAAAGAGGTATAACTGTGGGGCTGCATCTGTTTCACCATTATATTTGTGATCACTGCTGGTTCAGCATTTAGGAACTATTCTTCCCTGTACTCTTGCGGAACAGTAGCCATTTTGTCACACTCTCGGCAGAGCACCCTCTTCTATTTCAGACTTACTTTGGACTAACACATCTCCACATTTTAACTTATGGTGTCCAAACACTTATGGTTCCTCCCTAGTTCCTTTGCCCTATAATCTGCTCAAGGATTTTTGTTCTCTTTCTCAAGGTGCTCACAGAACATTGCTCTTTTTCATATAATTTGTACAAACATGACAAGCATGCCTTCTCCCTCAAATCATTTGAACAATTACCCCTTTATCTACTCAGAGCCATCTGTACCAGTTTCAGATGGCCATGTTCCTCCAATTGTAATGGTTAATATTTTCTATTTTCTATTTCTGTGTATTTTTAGAGTGCCAAAGCCCATACGCATCCAGGAGCTACACTGAACAAAACAAACACAGAAAGAAAATGTGACAAAAAAGCAACAATGGGAAAGGCATACATAGGCAAATAGTCGAGCTTTCAGAAAGTTTCCTTAAGGTGAAGTTTCCAGAAGTTAGTCTTGATACAGAGTTTGGTGGCACTGGACTGAAGGGAGTGACATTTCTAGATCAATAGTCATGCTCAAAGGGGTTGTTGATAGCCATGTAAAAGTCTACTCAATGGATTGAACAATCGAAGAGACCTGAGCAAAAACATGATAAAGAAGGGGGGACCTCACATTGGCCATGTATCTACCCAGCGATTCAGGTTTAAATTCATGTTTTGAGATGGTGGAGATTTAGGGGAGAGAGCAGGGTGGAAGGGCGATACAAATCTGGAATAAGGAGTGCCCAACAACTGATGGTTCAGTGGTGAGATCAGATGAAGAACGTAAGAAGGAGGAGATGAAGAAATGGAAGAGAGAATTCCCTGTGGATTTAGCGGGTGAGCTGTGAAGGGAGGTTAAGGAGTGGTTCTAGAGTACAGTGCTGAGTTCAAGTTGGAGGGTGGGGAGATTTTTGGGAGCTGGAAGTCACCAGAAGCACTGTGGGAGGAGACAAGTAGCAGCTCAAGATTGGAGAAGCAAGTGTAGAGAAGGCTCAGGGGCCTATAGATCAAGATGTTAATGAGAGAAGTGGATTGGGCCACTGTGAACTCACATTAGTGTGGTAGAAAGTCAGATGGTAGAACAGGGCAGAGCCATTTGTATTATTCATATATAGGTGAACCCTACTTTCTCTTTTCAATGAGTGAGAGGAGAGCACCAATGTAGGAGAGTTGATATGCAGGGAGGCACATGCAACAGATTGATGATCATGACAAAGAGTGTCGTGTTGTGAGATTAAGGAGTGATCTGTGAGAAAGTAGGTGTTTTGCAGATAGAGCAGCCATTCCAGAGTCTGATAAAAAGAGAAGTGTGAGATGGCTGGAAGAGAACTAGAGGGGAAGAAGGGTGACAGGTAAGGTTAAAGTATGTCAGTGTGCCTAGTGAGTGGGGTAAAACAGAATGGGATGAATATGAAAGAAGCTAAATAAAAGAGTGAGAATAAGTAATGGCTGGAGTGAGGGTCGTATTATATAGGATGGAGTGTAACAGGAGTAGCACATGGAGAGGCTATTGTAGGTCAATACATCATGTAGTACTGCGTCACTAGCAATGTGTCGTGCATACAAGGGCTTAACACTCTGAAGTGTGGTTGTGAAAGTGCAGTTTTCTGCACATGAACTGGCCTTTGGAGCCCTGCGACTGGGGCCTTGGTGAGCTTGGTAAATGGTACCCTGAGGAGGAGGAGCTTACCTATTTAATCCACTTCCCCACACGGAAGTGCGTTCATGAAAGTGCAGTCTTCTGCATTCCTGCTGATTTCAATACTCACTCAGCTATGAAGATTGTAGCTAGAGTGCTTCATTGTCATCTGCTGTGGCCTCCTTAAACCAAGGCCTGATACTTGAATCCAAGTTCCGATACGCAATGCATTGTTTGCTATCTGGGTTCCCGGTTAGCTGTGACAAGAAACCTCTACACCCTAGTTCCTGGTCGTCTGATAATTGTGTGCAGCCTTACACAAACTCTGTAACGCAGTCGGTATTGTGTATGTTCCTACCAAAAGCTGTGTACAATATCGGCAGTACTAGCTGAACATAGGAGTCAAACAGAGCTGATGCGGCTGAAGCTGTGCCTAAGGACAAAATCACAAACTAATTCACTAAAGTGCACATAGAAAATAATGCACCTATACAACAAGTAGGTATTAGTACGCAAACGGAATGCAATTCGTCAAAACCTACAGCTATTGACAATAACTTGCTTCTCAATCTGTGTTACTCCCTCCAGAGTGAAGTGAATATGTTAGCTACAGGTCACAGAGAGTCATGCACAGGACCTCACCACATCCATGATGCTAGCATATCCTCTCAGTTGCAGGGCACAAAGTTGAATGCTAGCCTCACAGCCACTCAGATCTATTTAATGATCAGGGGATGCCAGCCCCGGTGCTTCATCCATGATTACCTCTCTTACTATAGCCAATGTTGAGCCAATGTTCAAGATACTCTTGAAACCGTGTAGAGAAATACACGAGGGAATGTAAGAACACACGTGCTTATTGTGCCATATGGTTGAGGGTAACATCTGTATTAATTGAACAAAAGTGACAAAAGAGGCAGGCACTGACTGTCTGGACAATATCCCCAATATAAATATTCCAGGAAGTGGCTCATCAGCTAGGATAAATAAATAAAACATTGTCCTAATTAAAAATACAACAGAATCTTGAAAACTAGAAGAGAAATCTGGATACTGAAAGTAATAGGGACATTTATATTACCCGTAAAGAACGATAAAGGCAACAATGCCTAATTATACAGAAAGCAAAACAAGGAGGCCTTAGAAAATACAAAGAGACAATAACCGCGATTCATGGATTATTTGCGCCGAAAAAAACGGGATTTGTGCGCCATTATGCCCGCAAATCCCCATTTGTTAAACAGGGATTTGCGGGCAGAATGGCGCACAAATCCTGTTTTTTTTGGCGCAAATAATCGATGAATCAGGCTGTATAACTTCAAATAACAACAACATAGATACTGTTCCAGATCAGTCTAACATGACGTTCCCACCAGGAAAGCCAATAAACAGGCCAAAAGCAGACTAAAGAAGGGCAGACAACGTGGTTACCTGTATGATTGGGTTATAAAACCTAGAACTATACAGTCTAACATGGCTCCTGCTAATGATCTTACTGAACATTCCCATTTGTGTAATTTAGATCTGGCAATTGATGCTAGAGAGTGACAGTGGACCTCATTACGAGGCTGGCTGCAGCTGTGCCTGTAATACAGGAATGACTGCCACAGGTATATATTTTATTCCGACACCAAGGAATGGGCAATTACCGGGTCATAACGCCCTTGATGGACCCGGTATTTGCCTATTCCTGGGCACCAGAAAATATTCTTCCCCATTCCCATTTGAGCCCCGTAGGGCTCAACGGGAATGGGGAGCCGGATGCACCAGCACCGTTATGAACGGTGCCGGTGCATCCGACATGCTGAGCTGGCGGGCTGACAACTACTCAAAGTTACCGGTCTGGGAACTACGGTACCGCCAAGCTTACCGGTACTATAGTTCATGGACAGGCAAACTTATAATGATGCCCAGTATGTTTATTGAAGAAGGAAGGTCAAAGTCACTATTATTGCAAGATTCTGTGGCTGTGTTCTCGGGGCGGGCATCTACTTCTATCACTCAAGTGCATTGTGTATCAGCAGTAATAGTGCATGTGATAAAAGAACACATGCCTAGTTTCGTGAAACTAGGATATGACAGACAACTACACCCCTGTTAAAACATGCCCGGGCATAGAAACAGAGGTCAGAATCACTGTAACGAGGGCTGTCCGAAAAGTGGCTTAGATTACAAAGGACGGACCTGACTGCTCTGAGAAGCCAGAAAGGCAGGCAAACTGGCTATGGTTATCCGGTTTCCTGCCTAGTAGGCCCCGACTGAGAGCTTGACCATGCAACTTAATATCTTGGAACACCCAGGACATAGGCATTACCCAAGCAGGACATCAGCTTTTGTGCAAACAAGACATATTTCTCCTACAAGAGAGCTGGCTCAAAGTGTCTATACAAAACTTTGGGTACAAGATATACCACAGAATTGCAAAGCAAGGCAAAATGGGGGGACCAGCTGGAGTATTACTGGCAGAAATTTGTATTTTTTTATCCATGGAAATAGACATGTCTTCCTATAATAATATCCTCGCCATAATTATACACCAAATGTATGATGACAAAGTGAGAAAACTACAACTTTTGAATGAATATGACCCCACCCCGGTGGTAATGAGACGGAAGGAATAATGATGGATGTATATGTTATACTGCAAAACGTTTCTGACCCACCAGGAAACAATGTTGTAGGTATTGGGGGAGACCTTAACGCTCACTGCATTGACACATCCCCAAATGTCCTTACTGAACATGTAAATTCTGCAAGTGTGATGAAGCAAAATGCATCAAATAAGCAAGGGAGACTATGGGCAGATTTATTTCCATGATTGGAATTTAGGGCCTCATTAAGAGGTCAGTGGTAGAACCTAACGCTGACACCATAACACCATTTCCGCTGCCTGACATCCCGGTGCCACCGGGAAATCATAAGAAGCAGCGGAACGGTAAATCCCCATAGGACTCCATGGAAATGGGGACACTGAAGCACCGGCACCATTGCTAAAACACAGCCGGTAGGGGCCTGAACTCCTGGCGAGGTCAGGCCTGCCGGGAGTACTGTGCCCCTGCCGGCAGACTCGTAGTTTGACGGTCCAAAAAGGGGGCCTGTAGCAGGCTCCCTTATTTCCAGACCAGCAAAAATATAATAAAACCCTTATAAGCCATGCTTAATGAATGCTTAGAGGCTGATCACCCTTACAATTTCACACAGATATCAGCTAACATCATCACTACTTTAGATTACTTATTTATGAATGCACAAGTGATAGAGTCGGCTCTGACATTAAGCACATCATTTAATGAGTACAGTGATCACACTCTAGTTACAATAGGCTTCATTATACGTTTGGCGGTCTGGAAATGAGGGTGCCAGGACTCCACAGGAATGTAAATGTACTATTCCTCCAGGGCGAAAACAGTGTTACGGGGTCAGTAGTGGCCCGCTGCCTACCGCCAACCTCGTAATGAGACCCACTGATATTATGAGTATACACCATCACCGGACATAAAATTGGAGATGAATCCCTGTGATAATAGCCTCGGTTAGAACGGAACTTAAATGCTATTAGTAAACATATTAAGTAATTTGAGGCGAGAGTGGGCCTCATTACGAGTCCGGCAGTAACTGTGCCGGTAAAACCGGCAGGTTGCAGCTGGACCCCTAAACAGTTACCGGCGCCTGGCTTGGTGGTAACACTGGGGTATTAGAACCCAAGATGCCAGAAAATCAGGCGCTGGTAAAATGTTCCCCATTCCAATAGCGTCCCATAGGATTCTATGGGAATGGGGACTACGGAAACACTGGCACCGGTAATAGCGGTGCTGTTGCTTCCGTGAAAGTCTGTGGGTGGGTGCCCGTCCACCCCCAAGTCAGACCTGACTTGTACTTTGCCGGTCTGGAAACAAGGGTGCCGGTAAGCTTACCGGAACCGTTGTTTCCGGACCGGCAAACTTATAATGAGGCCCATTGTCCTACTTCGAAATAAATGTCCAGATACCATAGTAGATTGGATCACCAAATTTACAGCAGAATTTCTACCAATAGTAAGGCACAAGGGATTTATGACAGAAATATCTGTAGTGCCAAATGAGAATTGAGGTTGAAGCTAGGAACATGCAACAAGACAGGTATTCTTGATACTGACAAGCACCTTCAGATTAGGAAGTTAAAACAGTGCATACAATAACTGGGTGAAGAGATAGGTTTTTTAAAATAGGCATTTGTAAAATACTTTCAGAGATACAAACGTCACCCTCATTACGAACTCCATTACTAACTCCATAAGTACAGAGATTTATTGGGTTGAAATATGGACACTCTAGAAATGACATTACCGGCAGACCAGATTGTTCGCTTACCCTGTCCATTTACCCTACAATTAAGATCAGCAAATTTAAATTTGCGACTACTAAGAGATGTTTGTGTCGATGTGATTGGAAAATGATCACTTAATTTTGTTTACAGAACCGACTCAATTCTGCTAGAACTAGCACATAAATTGTGATTTAATATAATATATAATATAATAACTGTAGAAGAGCACATTACAATAGACCACGTTCAATGTAGAGGAAGGCCCTTTAATGACTTCTTGTTCAAACACACCAAGTGAAATTCATTACACAATTGCCCCACCCGTGGTCCCCCTGAGAAACCTGAAGATAATGTTAGAGACACGGTGTCCAGTCAATTCGTCGAAAAAAAACTGGTCGACTGTAATTTGGTCGACGCAATTTGGTCGAAAACCAAATGGTCGAATTTTTTTTTTAATTTATATATTTATTTTTCGGGTTTTCGTTTAGTTAAAAAAGGGGTTTTTAGAGAAAAAAGGGGGTGGGGGGGACCCCCCCCAAAAAATAAAAAAAAGGGTTAAAATAAAAAAATAAAAAAATTCGACCATTTGGTTTTCGACCAAATTGGTTCGACCATTTGTCTGGTCGACCCATTTTTTTCGACCAAATGTCTGGCAACCGTTAGACACATCATTTTCCACCTCATGTATAGCATTAGCATCTAGATTTTCAAATGTGATCTGTGCAGTAAGATCTCCGGCAATGACCATGTTACCACCAGGGCACTGCTCATTTCATGCTAATACCAGCAGCTACACCCTTCCTTGGATGTTTTTCAACACCAAAGCATTTGGGGGGATCATACACATTCATGATCAAAAAGCCCTTGTTAGAGGAGTTCCCACTGGGTATTTTCACTTTGCGAACATGTGGGGAGGTATAATCACTATAAAAAAATCTAATATTCAAGTGAGTTTTTGCTCCCACAGCTAAGCCTCCGGAGGGGCACCTTCTATGATTGGCGCAGGCGGCGCAACATACCACAGTAAAACCATCAACATTTTTAAAAATCAAGTAGCCATGTCTCCTGCAGCAAACAAATATCACATGATAGTCGGGCAGATACACTGATAGGTGTTTCCTTATAAAAGAGTTGTCACCCTGAGTGTTCCAAGATAGCCAAGAGTACTTATCCTGGTCATTGCGGCTTCAATATTGGACACATTCAAACGTGTGTCGTACCCAGCTAGATACTTCCTTGATGTCTCCATTAGTAGGATGTATCGGTATGGATGACATTAGAACGTTCTTCTCAGTCGTATTAACATCCTTTATTTTCAAAGTGCTCAGTGGCTCTAGGGACAACTGTGCTTCTTTATGCCTGGTTATAAATGACGTATGCTTATAGCATATTGTTAGTTTATATTCTAAGTTGCTGAGAGCCGAATGGTAACTACTCAGCAGTGCCGCCGCGGCTGCTGAGGTAAACTCCATTATTACCCAATTGGTAGGGCTGTCAAACTTAGGTAACTCAATAGATGTTATATCTTTCGTAGTTATGTTTTTCAAAGGCGCAATTTTTGCAAGAAACTCAAGTGTACCTCTGCAGTTCAAGAAGGGTCTGTTGCAAGTCAGATAGAGCTCTTCAAGCTTCACCCACGTGCTAACAGGCCTTATATTTGTGCTTCAAAAGTTGGCCATGTTTACACTTGCACTTGAATGGGAGCCAATGCTGATTGAGTAAGGCCCAAGTTCGTAGGCTGAGTAGCCAATATTTCCTCATTTGAATCAAGGAGAGGTTCAGACAGTATAACAACTGGTGCCGCAGCCATTGGCCATGCTTTAGGTTGGGCCCATTTGTCCAGCTGTCCACTTAGTGTTGTTTGCCAGCATAGGCCTTCCTTAGGTATTCCTACAGCTAGATGCTGGTCAAGGAGGGCACGCTGGATTTTGCGGGGGCAGGCGGTGGTTGTATCATTTGCAAGGGCCCCAATGTTCTGCACTTTTAATGCACTTTATGCTCCTCTTCTTGTCTAGGCATCCACCCTTAATTGACTTCTGGGCCTTCATTGGTTAAATCGGTTCCACTTGGTTTTCTTCCCCACTCGCTGCCTCCATATGCATGGCAGAGTTTAAGGCTGGCATGTCTTCTGACATTTCCTGATGGCCCAAGGCAGAACGGATGGAGTAACTATTTCAATCCCATGTGTCAACTGCTCACACAAATTAGCCACGATAATATCTACCGCACTGGCTAGCGTCAGGTTCAGATCACGTTGCTCGCTTGCAATGGCAAATGTTCTTCTTTCCTGTAATTATAAAAAAAGTTAGTGGGGATATGTGGTGATGGTGAAGTACTTTTACCAAGCAAGGTTGTTATTTTTGGAGGTTAGAGGAGTTGCTGGGATGAAGGGTTAATGAAGTTGTGTCAAGTTTGTCAAGTATTTTGTTGAAAGAATTGGAGTATAAGTAGTTCTGTTTCGCTCATTGGAAGGAACAGAGAAAACATGAGTGTGAGGAAAAGGTATATATTTAGGTTATTTTTTGTGGTGCTGACTTCAATAAAAGTAGTGCTTTGTTTGTGGTGTAATAGGGAAACTGTAGCTTAGTGGAAATGTAATGGCGGATTGTTGTAGCAGCAGTGGGAGAGAAGAGTACTTTATGTGTAAGGTGAAGTGTATATAGATACTTTGGCAATATACAGATATGTGTGAGCAGATGGAGAATGGCAGTAGTATAAGGCATGTAATGAGTGAGATTTGAAAGTGGGCCATTTAATTGAATGACAAATGGAAAATGCTGACTGTTTAAAAATGTTTGTTTTTAGGGGCATTTTCTGAAAGTTAAGAAATGCATAGGTGCATTTATAGGCGCTCTGTGTGTAAATCCTTTGTAAAAGAGAAGAAAAGGAGATGAAAAATATTTGTAGAAGCTTTTTAAATGGCACTTGGTGTGTGGAAGTTTAATATTTTGGACGTACATGAATGCTTGCCAACATGATCCATTCTAATCTCTAGGTGCTTACTGTAGTCCTAGTATGTTTGTTGAGTTCTGGGACTTGTAGTTCCATGTTTGCCATTATAAAACTTGAAGTACAAATCCCGGATTGCAGAGAAAAAATCAGGACTGCATAAGCAGTTACAGATTGGAATGAGTTATGTTAGAAAGTATGCATGTACTGCCAAAGTATTGTCCATAGTCCTTTGCAGCTTCAGGTATACCGCTAATATAGGCAAAATGACCCACCAAAATAAATGCTTCCGCCCCTCAGGCCATCACCAACTGCCCCCCTCATCTGTGTCATCTTCCCCGACTCCCCAGACAGCCTCCTCACGTCCCCTGCCCTCTCCCTTTGACCCCAGAACACACGCTGCTTCTATGACGCAGTTTGCTTTCACAAGTATAGCCAAGGTTACAGAAAGCTTTGTGTTGCAAACTTGGTCTCTGTACACCCTCCAGCTCCCAAATTTGACTCATTGCCCTCTAGCCATCCCCCACCTCTACCCTGATGGCATTTGTATGTTTTTTGACCTGCCAATAGATTTTTCCTGCGTTTCATTTTCCCATAACCTTGGTTATAGCCATGAATCGCTCTCACATTGAGAGAAAAACCAGATGGAGTGTATTTCATTTCTGAAAACCATGATCCTGCAATGCACCATGGGAACTACTGCACAGAATAACCCCAAACCATGCATGACATGCTAGTCAACGCGTTGAGCCGAAGTTGTTTTGGACGTAGCCCAAATCGCTCTTTGACCTTTTTTGTCTCGGGGAAAATTAATGGGAAGTAGGCCGCACTTATGGAAAAAAAATCTTTTATCGCTTAATAACATTTTTTATAATTTACAAATCTTTACGAAACTTTGCATTCTGGGGGGGCCCACAGATTTTAATCACTTTCGAAATGTCAGTAAAATCCGTTACTCTAATCAAAAGTTATTTAAAATAGAATTTTGAGGGATTCCTATGTGTCTCCGACTCACCTTAAATATAGGGCAGCTATATTACACAGCTCACGGTAGTTGCTATGTAGTTGTGGTTAAATTGCTAATCCCATAGGAAGAGCACTTTTTGGGCGGCTTATAACTTCGCGCCCCCTGGACGAATCCTCAGAAAACTTTGCAAAAAAAAGTATATGGCCCACTCTGGATTATTTTTGCAAATTCTGGTGAGGTTTGGTCCAAGGAGGGGAAAGTTATAGGGGGGTCCCAAAATGTATTTTTTTCCCATAGACATAATGGGAAAAAACTTTGTGCACGCCTACAGCTCAAACCGCTGGATGGATTTCCACCAAATTTGCGGCAGGAGCAGCAGCTTCGTCCCGAAAGCATGCTTTTGTTAATTTGGTGTAAATCGGTCCAGTAGTTTTTTTTTTTTAAATGGCCAAAATGTAAGGCAAAATAATTACTGATATCTATGTCCGCTGAGCGGACACAATTCCCTGTTCGATCCACAGACAGAACACTGATTGGCGAATCGGCTTACGTCATGTCCACGGACATGCAACGGGTCTGCTGATTGGCTGGAGTGAGGTGCGTCACATTGTTTCAATGTGCCCGCCATCTTGGATCTGCCGACAGCACGGCGGCGAACTGAGGTAAAGGGCAATTTTGGGGAGTGTGTTGGGGTGCAGAAGTGCTTGGGGAGGGTTGGGGAGTAAGAGATGGGTCAAATACTGTATTTTTTTAGTTGGCAGGTGCCCCTGATGTGTTCGCCATGTCTGCGGTCTTCGCGGCTCTCTGTGGACATAATAAATGCAGTACTAGCTATTTTACTTTAGTATGATGTTGGTTTTGGGTTGTTAGAAGAGGATTGATTGTTATTAATATCCCCTATAAGCAGCCCACATACCACAGTCAAAATGTTTGGTAGTATAGGTGTGGTATGCTGTGATGGTTGTGGCCAGGGCCTAGAGTCTTGGGTGCATTACATTCTAACCATCCACAATTCTTTTTTATATATGCAGTGTAGTGACCTGCATTGGTTGTGGCTCCTGCGTGGTAGATTATACCTAATGTTGTGAAGGTTTTCTTACCAAGTGATACTTGATCATGTGTGAATCAGGTCAGCTTACAGTTGTGTTTGGTACCATCTGCATTGAAACATAAAAGCATTACTATTATGTATTTACTATGTGTCTGTATTTGTAAGGTGGAGCGATTATCTGAATTGCAGGTAGTACATAATCTGCCATGGTTTGCATTTTGTACAAAGTGGTGAAATGGAATGGATTCACAGATAGGTATGGATACACACACGAAGCGTTCATTAGGGACGTGTTCCTGTGCCAAATGGTTGCAGAGAGTGCATGTATGTTTCCACATGTATGAAATCTGAAAGATTTCATTTATAGGTATGTTTTTGTTTTTCAGTACTTGTAGTAAATACATTAGAAATTCTTGTGGATCTTCTTGTGAGTTCATAGTGAATTTGACAATGCCAGCACAGTAGTCCAATTCTTGTCTTATTCCATGAACACTGTAAGTGTTGTCAGGATTGTTGGTTGCATTTCTATGAAGGATTAACATTTGCAAACACAATTGGTCTGTACTGTGTAAGTAAATGCTTTCAATAATTGGTGGCAATTGGAATAGAACATTTATTGCTACATTTGCATAGCAATTTACAGCAGTTACATTTGAAAATTTGAATGGACCTGACAGTTCTGTGTCGAAGTCATTTGTTCAGAGTCTGTGTTGCTTCTTTGAAGAAGTAGTTGAGTTATTTTGACCAGTAGATTCTTCTTTGGTTGTGGTACTTGATGAAGTATTAGTTTCTTTTTTTTTCCTTTGGGGGAATTGTAGTGATATCCTGTATCGTTTTAGTTTGAAGTAGTTTTCTTTTACAACATTTTGCTTTTTGTGGAACAGGATAGGTTTTTAGATGGGGGTGTGGAGGGAACGCATCCTATTGTATTCTATGTTGATTAGAAATAGCTTGTCACGTGTACATAAGCGTGATAGTGCTACATAGCTCATGCCATCTTGAAAGACTGTGCTACCAATATCTATCAATGTTTGATCCTGGGTACGACCTTGTGATTTATGAATGGTGACTGCATGTGCTAGAGATAGAGAAAACTGTTTTCTGCGTACATACATGTCTTTGAAAAGAAGGAATCAGGCTGTTGAGCGTCCTATCCTTTTAACTTCTGACATTTTGTCAAAGTGAATATTGACAAACTGAATGTGTTGTCACTTGGGTATGTTTGAAAGCCAACAACTGTAACAAGTGCTCCATTGATTCGTCCTTGCTCCACATCAATGTTACTTTTGAGCATTACTCTAAAATTTAAAGATAATGTTAATATTTCTCTAAACCAACTGTGTTAGAGTGAGAGTTTTCTAAGGTATTTAGTCATGCTGTGGCTTGTTCACACAAGGGTAGTGTCATACTGTGCACGTCAAGTTTGTCTGTGGAGTAAATTTGAATGATTGGTTGCATTTCTTTTTTCAGCATTTTTTTATGGAATTGTGCAGAGCTTGCAAGAGTTGGCATCAAGGACATACAGTTTAGATTTTTGTGTGCTAATTGTTCCATGACATCAGTAGCACATGAGTTATGACCGTAGAGTATGTGGATGTGTCTGGTATTTAATATAGATTGTGCTTCTTTAGATAGTACCCCAACTCCAATACTTTTCAAAATGTTAGCGTAGGTAAGGTCTGCAGACTGACACATGTTTTTAGTTAATTCTTTGTATTGGAAATGTTCCAAAAGATGTACATTTGCTATGCTGCC
Organism: Ambystoma mexicanum; assembly: GCF_040938575.1. Classification (NCBI taxonomy): domain Eukaryota; kingdom Metazoa; phylum Chordata; class Amphibia; order Caudata; family Ambystomatidae; genus Ambystoma; species Ambystoma mexicanum. Next base: position 572,411,803 of record NC_090933.1, on the reverse strand, counting down.
AAGAGTGTTACGGCATAGTTTGTGACCTAAGGTTTTAAAAATAGTTTCACCTTTCACTGGTGTTAATTGAATATCTCCCAAAACAATAATGTGTTTTCCTCCCAAGAGTTCTTTGTAGTCCCTTTTGAGGACCTCTTGTAATCTGAGGTGAATCAAAGCCAACATTAGGTTGGATACCATGCTCACCTCATCTTTTAAGAACATGTGTTGTTGTTTCAAAATTCTGCATAGTTCCACTGTAGCTTCTGGTGAAAGTTTATAGTAGTCAAATTCATTTTGGTGTTCTACTGGAAGGAGTAGCAATCAGTGTAAAGTGAAACCACCTATGTTGTAGGCATTTAAACCTGTGGGGGCAGTTACAACAGCTGACAGTGTGTTGTTGTCAACAATTGTTGGAGGAACTTGCTGATGATTTTTTTATTAAGAATCTTTTCCTTGAACCAGCTTCACCACTCACATATAGCAGTATAGGTTTGTACACTTGACAGGTACACGTTTTAGTTTTGTGCTTCATACCATATTCAATTTGTTTAGTTACTTCTAGGAAAATGTTATGCTTTTCATTGTTTAATTGTGAATTGAGTATCGTAAAGTCTTCTGTAGACCCTTTATACTGGCACGTGGTGTTTTCTACTTGACGTATGGATAATTCTGCCTCATTTGATATTGGTGGCTGTCCAAGTGATTCTTGGCTTCCTTTTAGAGAAGGTTGGCTGCTGTCAGGCGTGTCTATATTTAGTTGTGCCTGCAGTTCTTCTTCTTGTTGCTGTTCATTGTCTGACATGGTTTTATACTGCGTAAAATGTATATTTGTTATAGTGCTTTCATTTGCTTTGAAAGCATCGTCATAGGAGACATGGGTTCTAATAAATCTTCTTCTTTTCTCCATAGTTTAACAGTTGTAATATGATCTGATATTTTATTTCTATCGCGCTCCTACACAAGTGTTCCAGAGCGCGAAGTAGGGCCATGTAATACAGTTCTTTATGTTGAGGAGTTTTGAATGACAATTTCACATGATTAAATAGGCTGCCTTTAGTGAGTTTCACTAGGCTGCCTTCACAGTATTCGAGTCTGTATCTACCTTTTTCTCATATGGTTTAATATTATTTTTGTATGTGAAATTTTGGGCTACATGGTATAGGCACATGGTTCCCAAAGTGGTACTCCTGTTTGAGTAGTATGTGTCTAGTAAGTTGTGTTTAAAAATGTCTTGGTTGTTGGGAACATTTTTGGCTATTGTTTCTATGTCCTCATATGATTTGAGAACTCTTTTTTGGATTTAGCAGGACCAAGGTAAGCCATACTAAGTTTTCAGATTTCCCATAGAAGGTAGTGCCGGTTAAACAGTATGCAGCTTTGTAGCTGTCACATTCTCTATGGGAGAGCATTTTTATGCCAAAGCTGTACAATTTCTGTGACAGTGTTTTGTCACATGATATGTCATGGTGGAGGTCTTTCAGCTCTGTTTTCTCTGCTTTTGTTAAGAAGGCTGTAACATATTGTGCAACTGCAGTGGAATTGTCTGCAATTAATTTTACATCTTTATTTGAATTCCATAGGAGCGCAATGATTGCATTTTAATCACTGATGTACTTTGTTCCTTCTGTTCTTTTTATGCAGTATGTGTTCTTAGGTGATTTGCTTTTTACACTATGTCTAACTGAAGAAATGCAGTTGTTCACTCCTCCTGTTGTTGAAACTGGTCTAGGGAAACTAAAGCAGCATTTGGTGTAGTATTTCCCTTTGCTTTTATATTTGTGCTGACATTACTTGCCACACTTGTGTCTTTGAAATTGTAAAATTAGTGCATGTAGGACTATGTGTCATTTGTGAAGGGATTTCACAAGTGACATATTTCTGAGTGAACTGCAAAACGGTGTCCTCACTGTCCTGGACACATTTAGGAGCACCGTTAATCCACAAAAGCATGTGGATATGTGGTGCTCCTCTGGCCTGGTATTCCTTTCTCCAAAAGAAGTGTTGCACTTCTCTGAGGGGAGGAACTGTTTTATTACAAATGAAGTGTAGCATGGCAGTAAAGCGATCATGGAAATATCTTGATACATTTACAGGACCGAGAGAGCAGAATTCTCCTGGTATTTTCATGTCTATATTTGTGTGTTTGTTGTTTGCTATGCATAGGACATAATGCAAATCTTCCCATGCATACTCTGCACAACTTAATGGGCTTCATAAGACTTTGGAGTTAGCCATGGCTCTATTGGCGCCATGGCTGCCTCCAAAATTGGGTCCGGGACCTGGTGTTTTATGTCTATATTTGTGTGTTTGTTGTTTGCTATGCATAGGAAATAGTGCAAATCTTCCCATGCATAATCTGCACAACTTAATGGGCCTCATTACAAATGTGGAGGTGGCCATGGCTCTATTGGCGCCATGGCTGCCTCCAAAATCGAGTCCCGGTCCGGGTTCCCTGAATGGTAAAACCAGACGTCCTTGTAATGAGGCACAATGTCACAAACCATGTGGGTCGGCCAAGATTACTTATCATGCAGCGTACTCCTTTGTGTCGTCTGAACCATTATTCTTTTGTACCACACATGTTTGCTGAAAGATTTGTAATGCTTGACTGTAAAACTTCATCTTTTTCTTGCACCTTTTTTTAGCAATTACTTAGCAGACATATTTTGTAAAATTGATAACTGATTTCAATGTGTGTGTAACTCCTTAGCATAGAGTTGCTAGTTCACTTTCAAAGAGAAGGTGGAATATGCATTCCACATTTTGTCTGAATCTGGGGTCTTCAGAATACAATTGTAAAGAGCAGTATTCCGATTATGTTATATGTGTGGGTCTTTCATTGTACCTTCCTCCTTTTCCAGTAGGAAAGAGTAGAGGAAAGGCTTGTGCTTCTACACTTTTTTCCTATCTGCTGATTCGAGATCCTTTGGCTTGCCGCATTTGGTAATTTTCCAGTGCATCATCTTTGGTGTCTTTAGAGTGCAATGGGTGAATTGTTTAATGGTCTAAAATATTGCATGCTGTAGTAGGATCTAGAAGTTGAAATTGGCCACTTCCTGATGAGTCTTTAATTATTTTGGTGGTTTCCCTCAGGTTTTCTTTAATGTTTATTTTTTGTAGTATTCATTCTTGTATTTTAGATACTGTAGGGCTTCTCTAACTTTATGTAAGTCCATGAGTTGCTGCCATTCTTTTTTTTGTCTTTTGTAGGTATGCCATTCACTAGGATAATCAAAGATTGATCTGTTGGACATTGCACTCCCAGAGTGTGTACATTTTCTTTGACATCTAATAGAAAATAAACTACTTTACCACAAATGCCTTTCAGTAATTCAGAGGGATCTAGTTTTGCTGTTTTTGGTTGAAGGCATATTATTGCTAGAAATAGGTGCACTGTTTGAATTATAATGCTCTCATACAAGTTCAGTTGTTGCAGTAGTTTTGGTAGTGGGAATATTTCCAAGTTATTAGTCATAGTGCGTGAAGGTATTTGGTTGTGTCAGGTTTTGAAGTGTAGTATCTGCAAAATATAGAGGGGTTAGTAATTTCGTATTTGTTTTCTGCTATAAGATAGAGAGCTAATTGGAACCACTTGAATTCTTCATTGTCTTCTATGTTGTACATTATGGTCCTCGTCATGAATTGGATGGTATCCCCGGCAGTAATACCGCTGGGGCTGTTAGCGTTACTGCCAAACCCCCAGCGTTATTAGCACCGGATCATGGGTTTGGCGGAACTGTAAATTCCTATTCCCCTTTGGGGCCATTCGGGAATTCCCCATTCCCCATTGGGCCCAATAGGGAATTTTCAGCGCTATTACTGCCGGAAGTAATAGCGCGGCAGTAACAGTGTCGAAAATTGGCAAAATCACAGAGCTGGCAGTAAATCCTGCCAAACCATTGATTTGGAAGACCCTTAAATGCGGCAGTAATAGCGTTAACACTTCATTTAAGGGTTACCGGCAAACTTGTGATGAGGCAGTATGTCTACAGTTTTTGTGCTGTTTTTATGAAAAGTCCTGCAGCAAAACACACACATGGTTTGATACTTCAGCAGATGTGCTTTTAAGCTTTAGTATTTTTTTTTTGCCTGTGTGTAGTAGAAGGTTGCCATCTGTAGTTGTTGCTACTCTCTTCTAAAGATATTCAATTTTGTAAGTGGGTTTCACTTCCAAAATATTTTCTTTGGATGTGCTCTATTTCTTCTTCGAGTAGTTCTCTGGCTGTACCATGTAGAAGAATGTTATTTAAATTGGCCAGTGCTAAAGCAGGACTTCTGGCATGGTACAGTTTATGAATGAGATTTCTTACAATGAATGGTGTGTTCCTAACATTTTTATATGAGGGAAGGTGCTTTTGCAAGTAGGTCCAGAAATGCAGGTTAATGAATGTCCTCGTAGTCCTGTCTATTTGCACACTGGACAAGAGTCCACATTTTGTAACAGTTTTATTTTTAATTTGTCTTTGCCTCTCACATACTGATTGAGGAACTGGTATAAAGATGTGAAAGATTTTTTGTGTACGTTACACATTGATGTGCACGGCCATTTGTAGACTGGACGTATTCGTTCAGTGGAATGGAGAGCTGATGCTAAGTTTGCTGGGGATATTTTTGTGAGCAGCGTTTCTTTTTCAATTATGGTTTTTTTAACCTTTTCATACCCTCGTCCACTGCTATGTATGGCAATTGGGTTTGTTTGCTTTTGTTTGTATGCTTCTTCATTGAAATATGGTTCTGTGCTGGTGGTGTGACTCCACTCACCTGCACAGATGTTTTCAAAGCTATCTTTGTTGATATTCCATTTGTTGAGCAGTCCTTGTTGTAGTTTAGTAATCAGTTTTGTTAGTGGTTTCATTCTGTTTAACACCAATATAAATAATTTCCTTTCGAGAAGGATTGCACTGTTTATAAGAGCTTCCAGGATTAGTTTTCTGCGGTAGATTTTAAAGGTTGAGCATGATTTGTCCCCTGTTTTTACGAACTTCTGAAGAACTACGTGGCGGAACATTTTTTGTACAATAATCTTTTGGGTATGCTTACTTGTGGCTACATCAAGATTTATAGGTGCAGTGTTAGCAATAGTGGTAGCTGTAGTATTTTAATAATTTTCTGTTTAGTTTTACATTTTGAAAGAGGAGTCTAAGTTTCTTTCCTGCAATCGGCTTTAGTTTTGCTTAGTGACTGTATAAGCTGTTTTGTTTGAAATTTTTGTATACATTCTGCTACAGGCGGATGCTTATTTTGTACACTTTTATTTGCTCTATTTGTGCATTGCTTTCTACAGAGTTGCTTTTTGGTAGTCATTCTTTGGTGTCCGTTGGGGAAAAAAAGAAAGTGTGTGTTGGGATGTTGTGCAATGTATATGTGCATTGTGCATGAGTGTCTGCATATGATGGTAGGCATGTATTTAGAAGTGTGTGATTGTGAAATGGGCTATTACTTCAGGTTGGGAAGGCTATTCTTTATCTGTGTTTTACTATACTGGTGTTCAGATGACAATACAAAGTGTGCATCTGCTGAGGTACAATCAGTAGTACTGAATCTAATGCAGTAGGGTTGATACAATTGTTTACTCTACAATACAAGAATACCACAGTGTTTGAGTAACAGTTAGAACACTACAACACTGTTGCACTTACTTTGTTGGGTGCAAAGAGTTGGTTTCTTCTGGGTTCTGTCTTGCACTCCAGACGCTATTGGCTTTCAGGAGTGTGGTCTTCACTGCAATTGTGAAAGAAGGAGGTTAGTACATATGTGTGTTAATGGCACAGTAATTTCACTTGAACAATAGATTAGTTACATTTGCAAAAGGATTTCCTTCCAGGTAGTGGTACTGTATGTGTTAAATTGCACAGCTTTGTAGATGCATGGGGATTTTCGAGCATCAGAATCATTGCTAAGTGGGTTAGTAGAGTATTTATACGCGTGTACTATGAGGTGCACTTTTGAAAGTGTATGTATTGCTGTTGCACTATTTCGTGTGGAAATGGATTAGTGGAAGTTGTAGTAGGGTGAGAAAAACGTTTGGAAAGATGTACAGATTGAAAAGGAGAATGCTTTTGGGTGTGGAATTTTTCTGTGCATAGATGCTTGCTACATGAGTGCAGGAAACCTTTCAGTTATTTGACATATTTATTCACATTTCTATTAGCACGGTTCTGAATGTACACATGTGTTTGTTTGGTTGTGCAAGAATGGCAAGTGACAGACACTCTGTTTAAATAAATGCATTTTAAGTACTTGCAATGCTTTGGTAATATACAAGCTGGTTTCCTGTTTGGTATGCCATCTAGGAATTTCATAATAGTGTGATAAGGGGGAAGTGGTTGTGAAAATGACAGAAGGAAATAAGAGAATAACAGTTTGGACATTACAATGAGTAATATGGGTAAATTAAAACTTGGAAAGCAGACAGATTTGTAAGTGAACCTGATTATAGGAGATGGGAGAAATTACAGTATTATTTTTTTGCAGATTATCCAGGGTCAATGACAGGTACCCTGTTCTTATGCATGTATAAAAGAGTTGCAAATGTAATGTAAACATAATATTCATACCTGTGGTTTGTATTAATTTATGTAGATGTGGATGAATCTGAAAGGACAAATCTTGGAGATTTGTACAGTAGTTTTATCTGCAGGTGCTTTGCAATCACTGGAGACTTGTACTCAGAGGAATTAACAGTTCATCTAAAATGCTGAATTGTGATGACAGAGTTAGATGTAGAGTTCTTGGATGTGATTGGTGAATGGTTGTGTGAATGCGTATATGTATGATATGATATGATATGGCATTTATATCGCGCCTATACACAAGTGTTTCATATTTAGCCAATGAAAGAGTGGGCAGATAGTGATGTGGAAAGGGAAAAAGGGCTGCCCCTGTGTTTTGGGGTCTGTGGACACCACAGTAGTTTGCGGACAGAGCGTGCCACATACAGGGCTTCTTAGCATGCCTGGCATGGAAAGGGGACTGTGGGGATTAGCCAATCAGGTGTTGAAGATGTTTTTTGTAGGCAGAGAGGCATTGTGTAGTGAAGATGGCAGAGGTGAACAAAGTGAGGATGTTGGTAGATGGAGACCTGTGTGTAAATGAGTTAGAGATGTATGCTATGTATGCTATGTTTAAAGATATGGCTGCCAATTTTGGTTTTGAAGGAGTGGTGGTTGTGTGTTCAACTGGGACTGGTTCCAAAATGTAGGCAGTGGTTGGAGTGTGTAAGAGTTTCTCCATGTGGAACAGACCAGATAAAGTGGAACTGCATTGGGGTGCTGTCCATTTGGGATACATCAGTGCTCCTAGTTTGTTGAGTGCTCTTGAAAAATTGGTTCAGGCAGTGATGGTGGTTCTTCAAAGTGTCAAGGTTATTTTTTCTGAAATGTTACCTAGTGTAGTATGTGACAATTGTAATGTTTTCTCTCCCCAGCAAAATGGTGCAAGGTATGTCTTTATCCATACAGGGAAATGCCATGTTATTTGAAAATATAAGGAATGTTTTACAGAGGATAATGTGAAGACATCTGCAGGAAAATAAGTGAAAAAACAAAAATAAATAACAAAATTAAAGGTGTTTCTTTATACTCTTTTCAGAGCCACCATCAAAAAGGAAATGGAGTACCCTGCTTAAATTGTGTTGGTCCACTCTCACAGTTTTCACAATATGTCTGTGGACACCGCGGTAGTCCTTGGATCGCGCGTGTTACATACAGGGATTTTGAGGCTGGCCAAGGGATTGGTCAATAATGTTTACTGAGTGTGATGTGTAAGGAGAGAGTTTGGCAGAAAGTCTGTTTCCTGAGAGGCAAGCAGATAGCCATGGCTGTGTCTTTCAGAAGGCAGAGTGTCTGGATTTTAGGCGACTCCTGGATAAATTGGTTGGAGGTACATGCAGAGCGCTGTGGAGTGGCTGCACATTTTGGATTTCCTCAAGTGCAAGTGCATTGGCATGAAGTGCGCAAAATTAATTGGATGGATTTGGTTCCTCTTTGTGCCACTTTGATGACACAACTTCATCCAGACATTATTACATTGTGGAGGGAACAGTTTAGGACATGTCTCTGAGATCTCCTTGCAGTTTGCAGTGAAAGAAGGACTTGGGAAAGTATTGGACATGCTTCCAAACTCCCGAGTAATTTTTTCTCGTATTGCGCAGAGACAAATATGGCTGCCTTCTTCTTCATTTG